>NC_135061.1:7475522-7796672 GCF_051014685.1 Ptiloglossa arizonensis
ATTTATTTTTAGTTGGAATCGATGTACACGAGAATCCATCGTTTCGACTTTATATTTTGACGAATCGAATTCATACGAATCGTTTAAAATTTTTAAGTCTCGATCTTTTTAAGTCCAGCTTTGTCGTATATCTATTACGTAACTTTACTATACGTTTATCGTACAACGCTGTCGTAAGTTCTTCGCACAACTTCATTTATCCTGCAACTTTATCGTGCACAAATTTTTCTTTCAAATTTATCACAATCTTCTCGTTTCCATCATCTACCGTACTCGAAGAGCAAAGAAGAAGGCCATTGACCGCGTTTAATACGGTTCAAGTTCCTCTTTTGTATCTCCCCTATTACGATCCGAATCAACATCTTTGATCCACTTAAGAACGGTCGAATTCGAAAAGCGTCTGAAAACCAAACTCTCGACGCGACGATCCACGCGAGGCGTCGCGTTTACAGAGGAACAATCGTAACAAATGAGGATGTTGGTTCGCTGGTGAATCGAAAAGGAAGGAACGTTCACATGGCCGGCGTGAGTACCGTGAATCAGGCCCATTTTCGTTCATCGCTCTTTTCAGCCTTAATCATCCTTAATCCGTGCCATAAACTACCCGCACGATGTAAGTAGCTCGGAAATGTCAATCTAAAAGCTGGAAGGGAGCGTGAATTGGCCGGGTTGCGAGCCAGAAAGAAAAGCCGGGTCGGGCGAGCCCGAGCTTTGGGAACCGTGCGCCCGATCCTTTTAATTCGGTCGTTCTCGCCTTTGTTTCACCGGCACCGGTTAATTCGACACATTGTTACTCCATTATGTTTACGATCGGGCCTGTGGAGGAGACTCGGCCGCGTCTATACGGGGCACTCGCCCCGAAAAAAGGGGGAGGGTCTCCTGCCGGCTGGAGGGTGGTGAAACTCTCGACATTATTGGACAAGAGCCACCCCTCGTAACTTCCCTTTCAAGGGCGAGTCTGCGTCCTGTCGCTCTTTTGTTTCGCTCGCAACTGCGAAAAGTGGGGAAAAGCTTCTTTCCGATGGTGTAACGAACTAACGATTCGCGATGGGATCCGATCGTTTCGAATATTGTTCCACATTTCAGAATCGTGAATCGATATTATACATAATTCGAGTAACAGTATTTCTATTTCAATCCCGTTTCGTCGTTGTAACGGTGAAGAAATAACTTAACGTTTCGATTACGTTACGTGTCCTCGAGAAAATATACCATGTTGTTCGATAAGTTTCGTCGCGCTTCGAAATATTTCTGTGTTCCGATAGGGAAAGTACCTGGATAGCCTCGATCGTTCTCTTCCCTAAATTGATCCCCTTGATCCAAAGATACAAACAACAATACGGAATCCAAGGCTAAAAACGGTGGTTGTCGATTAAAGGATCTTGGATCTATCGATAAGGAGAGATTAAAATTTTTCTTCTTCTTCCGTTCTCTGTCTGAATTAACGACCAGCGGAAACGAGATCGGGGTGATCGTCACCCCTGCGAAACGAATCGCCGATAAGCGGCGACGATGACAGCAGCATCTCGTTTATGGGCGTAAAAAGTAGGAGGGTCTTGGACGGGGTTGTTCGAGAGAGTCTCGTGACGTCATTGGCCAGCGGTTCGCCCTGGCGATTCTGCGCAGGGGTGGCGATTCACTTGGCCAATCTCGCCAACCCTCTTCTCGCTACGCGTTCCTCGTCTTTACGATATCGAGACTCGTCGCGACTGGTCCTTTTTTAAGGAAAGCTATTCTCAAGGCACCGACAATTACGCACAGCCGAACCGCTTCGTCTCGCGCGAATCTTCGGTTCCGAGAAAGAAGACGATATCTCGCGAGCCAAATCTCGAACCCCGTTCTGGTTGCCAACAACGATACATTCTCGTCGAGAAGAACCGAAGCAAAATTCGTAGACTCGATATCGTAAATCTTTCCCCGTTTGCAAATAAAACGTGAAACATCGATGGCGATGTTACTCCAAAAACGTTTTCGGAGTAAAAGGATCGAAAGAAGAATTTATTATCGACGAGTATCGTTCGGTCGATCTCTTGCCCTACGATTTACGTTTCGATAACGCGTATCGCAATCGAGAGCAAGATCGGTTAAAATATCTTTAAACGTACGAATGTGGGTGGACACGTTTCATCGGTCGTTTTTACGTTCGACCTGTTTTCCTTAGCACGAGTCTCGCACGATATCGTTGGCGAAAGAGTTAACGAGAGACCCGGGCCCCCTCGACCGGAAATAAACGAGTAACGACTCCGCGATGTTCGCTCCCGACGACATCTCGAACACCCAGCGTACCTAACGTAACGTATCTAAATTCGATTCGAGAGAAAAAACCGAGGCAACGGATCCTCCTCGAGGAAAATCGGGGCTCTCGTCCGGGAAAGAAAAGAAGAAAGAAAAGAGTCGGCGACGTTAATCGTCAACGAGTAATCCTCTCGCGAGCCAAATCTCGAACCCTGATGGTTCTAGTTGCCAACGATAGAGCTAGATTTATTCACAGCGTCCGTCCAGCCCCGAGAGGAGAGACAGTCCGTCGTTATCGAGTCGAATCGAGCATCGGGCTCCTCGAGGAGAGTCGCGGACCCACCCACGGGCTCCCGCAGCCCCGCCACGGCGAGGGTGCACCCGCGATAAGAAGAAGAAGCAGCACGTGGACGAGGCATCGAAAGCAGCCGCGGGGCGCAGCACGCCGCTCGCCAGCCGGTGGACGAGTGCGCGACAGTAGACGAAGACCAGAAGAACTCTCCGATGGTTCGCGGTACGGTGGCATAGGTGTCCCGTCCTCGTCCGTCGCTGGTGCGTTTCCTCTCCGTCTAACTCCGGTTCGGTCGGCCGACGCGGCAGAAGACCCGGGTAACCGTTCGGGTCGGACAGAGACGTCGAAGAGAGAACCGCGTGGGGATAGTCGTTGGTCGGTCGGTGGGTCGGTGGGTCGGGGGTGTGGGGCGGTGCGGGCCGCGGTGGAACGACACGAAGGCGGGGAGAACGCGACGCGTCGTTCGTTCGGACGGGGTGGGGCATCGTTCCAGCGCCGTTGGTGGGGGCCGCGAACCGTCGATCGGCTCCATGGCCGTTGGAGGGGGTAGCGCAGCGCAGCGCAGCGGCACCGCGGTACCGCGCCACCGCTCCCCTCCTCTCTGTCTCTCTCTCACCCTTCGGAGGGGTTCAGTCATCTCGCGCCAGCCGAGCCACGCGCACTCGCTTGTCTCAGATTCTGGCCTCGGTGAAAGACTCTCTCCGTTCCGGACGCTACTCTACGCAGACGCGCGGTTCTCTCTCGGCCGCGTCGCACCCCGTACCAACGGGGTTGTGAACGGTTCGGACAACTACTCCTCGGGCGGCGGCGGCGGCGGCGGCGGTGGCAGCGGCAGCGGCGGCAGCGGCAGCGGTGGCGGCGGCGGTCTTTCCACCAGCGTGTACTCGCCACGATTCTAGCCTACCTTCGTCCTGGTCACCGGGCACTCGGGACACACGGGAACCAGACCGCCCCCTCCGGACGGAAGCCACGGAACACCCCCACTTCTTGCCCGATCCGAGCCTCCCCCACCAAAGTGCCGGTGCCGGAGAGTTTCGTCCCGGAGTGGAAGACATACCGGGTACCGAGTTTCACGGGTGGAGAACCCCGCGGATACATCGCGATCATCCCCCCGAAAACGGTGGATCGCACTCCGGCCGAGAAGAGAGATACTTTCCCCCCTCGGGAAACCCGCGGCATCCTCGTAATCGTCCTCGTCCTCGTCCTCGTCCTCGTCCTCGTCCTCGTCGTCATCGTGGTCGTCGTCGTCGTCGTCGGCTACGGCGGCGGCGTCGGTTCTCCCTAGTTTCTTTTTCTTCCCCGCGTCTTTGCGCGGCTCGTTGGTCTCCCTGTGCACGCGTGCACGCCCCACCCCCACGGACGTTGCCACTACCAGCTTGGAAACACACCCCCTCCCCACCCCCACCGAGAACTCGGCGAGCCAGTTCAGAGCGAGGACAGCGGCATCATCACGCGCCTCGACTGCTTCTCCCCGTGGACGGATCGGTGGTGACCCGGAAACTTCCGGTTCGCACGGCTCTGAGGGTAGCGAAGGTCGGTTCGCGTCGCGTTTCGAAAAGTGATGCGTCGTCGGCTCGGTTTGGATGACAGTGCGACGCCCGGGAAACAGGCCCCAGTGGTTGGTTATTCGTGGACGGTGTGATCAGACGAGTGATTATTGTATTATATATACGTGACGAGTGCGACACATCGGAGACCTCCACCGACGTTCCTTTTTTTCTCTTTTTTTCCTCCCCTACTGTCTTCTTGGTGATGAAAATCCTCTGTTTCGTACACTGAACTTGCTCGAATCGAGCGATGCCGGAGTGACATCCAAGAGTCTGGACTACTAACGCGGCGACGAGTGATGAGACGCGACGACAGCCGGCCAGTCGGACCACTCTTCGGCTAGTCGACCGTACAGGGGACCACCAGGACACGCGGACTTACGGCCGGGTTCGCGGTTTCACCAGGTTCGACGCGGAGTATGCTGCTCGGAGGAAACTGGGATACTCGCTGAACTCAAGGTAAAACGTCACCGATACGTCCGCGAACCTCCTGGTATCCTGGGCCCTCGGGCATCGTTCGCGTTCCTCTATCGAGAGTCTCGTATACGCGCCGAATTGGCCGAAAAAAAATACCCTCTCGGAGGTGTCCGACACGGCACGAGAAAGTCGCCGAAACGGCACTCACCCGATTTATTTATAATTTATACGAGCCGGTGGACGGGTCCACGCGCGCGTACACGGACAAAGTATCCGAATTATGTTAGAGAACCGATGGGTTATTGCAGGGGAGGCTGTAAAATCAGTTGGCAGCCACTTGGTCGTTTCAAGGAGGTGCGCGAGAGCCCAGAGATGCCGGATTTAGACATCGACGTATTGTTCCGTCAAAGAGGGAAAAATATGAGCTCACCCGCGCGAATTCTAGTCTAGAAGCGTACGTGAATTTGCTGCGAAGATGCATAATTGCCCGACGAGAGGGAATATACGTGTATCGCGTTCTGTTAGAGCGGAAAATTAGCGTTGCTCGCTCGGGCCTGGACGAGTGGAAATAACCGCGTGTGTTCGCGCTCGCGTTTGCGTTCGCGCGCGCGAGCGCACACGCCACGGAGAGAGCGGGAGAAAGAGAGAAATGTACGACTGATTTTTTCGTGACGATGTTATCTGCGAGATTTAAGCAAGCCTCGCGGAAAGAAACGCGATATCGAGGTGCCGCCGGGGTGGCGAGGGTGAACTTTTATAGCGAACCGTGCCTCGACGATTCCTTCCTTCGTCGGGAGCCTGTAATCGGAATCGCTAGCCACGATAAGCCTTCCCTTTCGACGTTTCTCGTTCAGTTACCCGTGAATTCAACTATGCGGAGTTATAACGACACAGGGACGCGTTGCGAATGTGCTCTGTAATCTCGTTCCCTTCGAGAGCGAAGAGGGCGAAGTCTTGGAACCGTTCGGTTGTGGGTGCTTTCGATGGTCGTTGGAGGTTTTTCGGAGGGTTCGATCTCCCCGCGATCTTGCTACCCCTCGATTACTCCGTAACTCTGTTCTTCGACCGTAGTCGTCCACGAAGTCGTCCTTCGTTTTTCGCGTTGTCGAGACGGTGGACGGGTCGGAGAAGCGACTCCGTTTCTCCAAAATTGATACTTCCTACGAAATATTCCTCGAGAAAGGTAAAATACATTCGGATCGTATTATTTTCACGTACCGCGAGAATACTCCGTCGAAGGATACTCGATCAAAGCATACCCAATCGAAGGATATTCAATGGAAGTGTACTCGATCAAAGTATACTCGGAGGTCGAAGGTTATTTAACCGAAGTATACTCGATCGAACGATACTTAACTTTTGATACCGTTACGAAGAATCAAGTTGGAGAAGACGTCTAGATATCCGGTATCGCAAATTGGTCGCTCTGTATTCTAAAGAAATATTCGTTATTGCGTTTACCCAAAAGTTGGAAATGCCTAAAAACTTTGATGTTTAATCGCGAGAAGAACGACGCTCCTCCTTGTGCTTCGGGGAAGGTTGATCGGGTCGAAACAAGTGCCATTATCGTTTACACCCAACAGAGAGAAAAGAACAACTCTACTCGTGTTCTTCGACCGTGTCGAATATTCTTGCCGCGTGTACGGCGAACGTTGCGACTAGTCGCTCTGAAATTTTCTTCGCAGAGCGCATAATTGGACAAGAATCGTCGGTGCGGAATATTCGGATTCCAAATTAGGTACCGTCACTCGAAAAAAGAACCTCGTCCTTTCAATCGTCCGTGTGTTCGAAATCGTATTGTTTCAACCGTCAATTGGACGGTCCTCGTTCTCTTTCGACCTAAGAAGGTTAATACAGACTCGATACGAACCTAACTCGGACGTAAGTTATTCCAACGGTTCCGTTTCTACTTGTCACTGACAGAACGCGACAGTTAGAAGGGAGAGTTGCCAAAAACTATTACACATAATTTAGACCTAATTCGTTCCAGTGGCGTAGACACGATAGGACAAAAAGGACCGATTCGTCGAGAACCGTTAGAGGTACGCGACAAAAGTGGAAACTGAAGCGCGTATTCGTAAAACTATTCGTTTCGAAGAAGTTTCACTCCTAAACGGGTACGTGGATTCCCGTACGTAGCAAACGATCCGGGAACGATCGAATTTTTCCATTCCTCGTTGTAGAAATACAAGAAGAAAAATATGAAAAAATACCCATCGATCGTTACGATCCGTATTAAATTTCTTCTTCGTACGCTCGTAATTATTTTCTCGCGGAGCTACCGACGCGCGAAACGTACGCCTCGTCGTGTGAAATATAACACGATAAAGAAGAAATGATCACCGGCGCATATAGACGTCCGTCACACCGATTCGTTTCTCGATATCGAGACGCTAATTCTTTTCTCTCCGTTCGTATGGACCGTCGCGTATGGAGCCTCTTCCCAAAAACGTCCGCAAAACCGGCGAAGAAACAGATCGAAGCGACCAAAGGAACCGTAAACAACCGCCGAGGGAAAAAAGAGCATCGACCGAGGGGGCTCCGAGCGAACAGAAGAAACGAAGCAACGAAGAAACGAAGAAACGAAGAAACGAAGAAACGAAGAAACGAAGAAACGAAGAAATGAAGAAATCAATGGAAAAACGTAGAGAGCCGCGCACGGGCGTACCTACTTGTTGATACACGGCGAATCTCGTGGAAAGAAGGAAAGGACGAAGGTAGAGAAAGGGAGAAAAAGAGGGCGCGGAGGGAAACGTAAGGAGGGAAGAAAACCTCGAAACAATTGGAGGCGCGGAGGCGGCCGCATTTCATGTTGGCTGGCATCGGCTCCCTTTAAAGAGTCTCTTGCTTTTTGTTAGCTCTTCGAAAATTATGATTGTTTGTCCGCGAGATTTACTGCTCCGGGGGGGCCTCCTCGGTGCGGTACAACGTAGTCGAGGTGCCCTCCAGGGGCACCCAAAGACTTTTGCCGAGGGGGGAGCGGTTTACAGAGATTAGAGAATCAGGAACGTCACGATACATGTATAGTATGCTCTCTGTCGCGCTACCGAATCGCGTCCCTTCTTCTCTTCCTGCTTCTACGGTGCGCCTTCCTCCTTCTACTCCATTTTTTCTTTTCTTTTTCATCACACCGTTGTTTATCTATCGCGTCCTGTTCCGCGTAATCTGGCCGCGGAGATTAGCGGTGTTTGAATTAGCTGATTCAGGCTGACGATTAAAAGTTTCCATCGGGGAACCGGAGTTCGAACAGAGACTTCCATCTCGCGATTCGTCGAGACGCTCGCCGATACGGTTGCGTATTCTCGGCACTTGGGCAACTTTCGGAACGTTCGATGGTTCGAGGAAACTCTACGAGAGTCTTGGAAACTTCGAGGTTCTTGGGATCTAGGAAAATTTCGAGAACTTTGCTTGCTTCGCTAAGATTTCGAAACCCAGAAGAACCTCGAACGGAGTCGTAAAGTTTTCCACGGTTTTCCAAGTTTAGAGCTTCTGTATATATCTTGGAAAATTTTCAGGGCTCCGATTATGCCCAAAAATGGCACCAAAGTTATCCTCCAGTTGTCAAAGGTATAATTTTATTTCTCGGGAATCTTTAACAACCGTGAAAACGTGGGATTTTCAATTGGTTGTCCAATTGTTCGAAACACGATAGTATTTCGTTGAAATATCCAAGTTTTCGAAGATATTTCCAAACGAGTTTTGGAAGCTGTATCTCGGAGGACGAATCGAGTACGTTCGGTGGGAAGCTGACCGAAAAAATGTATCGGAGCTTAGCTCTCCGTAGCTCTCCGAACGGCCTACAAAATTATTCCTACGTACGTACGATCTAAAGTCTCCGTTAATTTTCAAAGTGGACGTCTCCGGGTTTCTCTGGCTCGCGAATGCGATAAAATTGAAAAGTAATTACGAATTTACAATCGTTGTATCGAAACTCAATTTGGAAAGAAACTCTTAACCTTCGGTAACGTTCAAAATCGATCCAGGTTACGATTAAAAGAAAAGGTCGCCCCGAAAACCTTTGAATCTCCGGTAGCGTATTTATTAACGTCGCCAGTTGAATATAAACCGATTTTATCGTATCCGAAAAGATCGTAAAACCCCGAGAACGCGTCTAACCTCAAATTCGAAGAGGTACGCGTTGTCCTCGGTTACGGCCGAGAGACGATCGGTTGAGAACCCCTGGCGGCGTGTTTATTAATGTCGCGAGTCGGATATAAACCGATTTTACGCCGATTCTTTTATTTCCGCGGTCGTAAAAATGTGCCGATAAATGCGTTCGAGGAATTCCCGGGAAAATATTTATTAAAATCGATATTCGGGAGGAGCGTATCTTTCGCGTAGCTCGCGTTCCGAGTGGAAAATCGCGGATTTCCTTCTCTTTGTTCGCGATTCGAATTCGTGGTTCGACGCGCTCCTCGCTCGTAAACCGTCGACTTTTGAACTCGATACACTCGGTATTCCGTTGATTTATTCGGTATCTTATTGTGCCTCCGAACTAAACCCGACCTGGCCGTCCCAAAAAGTGGCTCTCCCTCTTTCTCTCCTCCCTTCTCGAGCTGGCGATCGCTCTATAAATTTCACGAGTCTTTCGAACCCTATATTTTCTCGTTATCCTCGCGTTTTGCACGACACGTTTTATTAAAGTACGATAATTTTACGAGGCACAGCCTCCATCCCCGTCTTGTTTCTTCTTCGTCTTTTTACCGTACCCGTTCCACCTAGCCGCCACCCAGGCAGGTTCTCTTTTCCTCCGTTTCACGGTTTCGTTGCCGCGATTTTCGATTCGGAATCGCCTTTGGATCGGGTTTCGCGTACAAACGGATTCTTCTTGGTCCGACGCGTGTCGAACCGCTCTCAATGCTCGGTGCTCTCCTTCGAAATTAAAGAAGATTGCGGACGGTGGACCGATCAACCGGAAGCGCGACTCGGTGCTAGCCGATCGGTTCGCCGGACTTCGAACCAAGAGAACCAGTTCCGAATACGAGAGATTCGGACCAATTTAACCGCTCAACGATCTTCCAACGAGATCGTGTCTCGATAGCCCGATTTGTGCTCGCGCGATCCAACGAGTTCGCGGTTTCGAGTTTCTTCCCGCCATACACGCTCGAACGTTTTCACTTCTGTTCATCGAATCGTGGTACAAAACTCCGCGGAAACTGACCGCGGAATATTCGCGCGGCTCGATTCTCATTGGGAAACGCGAACGCGAGACGATCCTTCGATTGCTCCAATTTTTAATCGGGCCTACCTTAACGCCCGTTTTATTTTTCATTCGTATTTAAGGATGTCCTCGACGATTGTTCCGATACTGGTGCGAAAAGTGTACTTGGTATTATTAACGATCGTTGTCTCAAAGTTTGCATCGGGCTTCGTTTCTTGTAAGCCCTTTCGGAGTAACCTTGTAACTTTCAAGTATTCAACGTGTTAATAGTATTCGCGTTAAATGGAGCTGCGGTAGATCGGACACGCGAACGTTCGCGTAATCAACAATTTGAAACTCGAACAATTCTCCGGAAGAACGATCCCCACGTTTTCCTTGCGTCGATTGGAGATAAATCGAATCGCATCAGGGGCTATTCCGCGTTGCACGATGGTTCACCGTATCTAAAACTATTCTCCACGCTCTAGAAATCGAACCACTGTGTATCGAGTCCGCGTTAGGGCCGATGAAAACGCGCAATTTTTTCCGCTGCGATCGTACGTCTCGGTTGTGTTCAATTGTTGTTGATCGGAAAGGTAAGAAAAAAGGCGCTACTTTCTTTTCTTACCGTATATCCGTCTCGACGCACAATTTTTTCGTAGGTCCGCATCGCGTAGGGAAAAGAGGGAAAAGTGACCGATCCGGCTCGGCTCGTGGACGCTCGGAGTCTCGATCCGGTCGGGAAACGATCGCGCGAAGGACCGTGTCGATCGGTTCGATGTTTCGAAGGAAAGATTCGGCGATCGAGCGGCGATCGAGCGGCGATCGAGCGGCGATCGAGCGGCGATCGGCGAGTCATCGAACGGTGGACCGCGCTCGTCCGTTCGGGCCGAGGAAGAAGCGGGCAGTTGGTACGCGTCCGACTGTACCTTCCCCGAGAAGGCAGCTCCGGCAGTAAAAGGCCTAAAGTTTTTAATACTTTCAGTTGTTTTTATGGCGGCTGGCATTTGCTCTTTTTTATTGTTCGTCTCCTCTTTCCTTCTCCCTCGCGGGCAACACGCACACGACCCTTCAACCGCGGCGAGGAAAGGAGGGAGAGAGACGCCGGAGTACGAAAGAACGCCGCGGTACCAGCGGTGAAAGAGAGCGAGAACAAGCGGCCCGAAGGAGAGAAAGACCTCAGTCAGCCTTCTCTGATGTACGACTCGGCGGTCCGCGTGAAAAAAATCCCATAAACCAGTAAAAAAGCACGGGGTCTCTGGGCCAGAAGGGATCGAGGGGAGACGAAGAACAGTCGGGACGGGAGAAGAAGAAGAAGAAGAAGAAGAGACCGAGGGCCCAGTATCGCTAAAGGAATTCCTCTTATGACGAACCATGCGTGATTTTCTCTCATTCCCCTTCCCGCGGACCTTCCGACAGTCCGAATGCGCGCCCCTTCATCCCCCTTTACAACCATTCTCCTATTTCTTCTTCGTCTTCTTCTTCGGGGTCTTCTTCTGCCCTCGGGCTGCTTCGACACGGCCGTGAAACCGCGCGATCTCGATGCACGAATTAAAAAGCGAAGACAGAAGAATTTCGAATGACTAATGACGGCCACATGTGCCCGCGTCGCGTCTATTCTTCTTCGCGGCCCTTGCCATCTCGGTGAACACGAGGATCCACTGTGTTGGCTCGTCGTACGAAGTCTCTATCGGTTCGGTCCTCGTTCGCTTTCCTTCCCTACGGAATTCTATCGAGATCGTACACCAACGCCAACCAACCGAAACCAACGCCACCAACGCGTTCTCCACCGAGAGAAACTCGACGCGCGATGGCCTCTCTTTTTTCTTTTTTCTTTTTTCTTTTTTCTTTTTTCCTATTTTTCTTAATCCTCGAGCTACTCTACGACCGCTCAGTTTGTAAACATATCGAAAAACGAAACGTTCTCATTTCGTCCTGCTAATATCCAAGTGTCGTTTCCCGTCCACTACCAGGGATTAACGTTCTTGCGCCTTTTACTTTGTCTTTTTGGGCAGACAGTAACAAGGTGGAGTCCGGTTCAAGTGTGCGCGAGACGATATCGGTATACACAAATCTTGGAATATTAATCGCCAACGGTCGACGATTTTTCTACGAAAATTAATCGAATTACCCCGACGTTGCACGGGGGATCTTTTTATACGAATAGATTGATCGCTTCGGTGTGTCTCTCGATGTACAATATTACGCAAATTTAAAGTTTCATTGAAATCCATTCGGTCGTTTAGACGCAATTGCGTCAACAACGAACAAATTTGTCTTTTCAATAATCAAAAATGCGATCGTGAATTAATTTTTACAACTTCTTCCTTGGGGGAAACAAATGTTTTGAAATTTTTTACGATTACGTCACTTTCCTTCCTCGTAAGTAGGAAAGTAAAAAGCACAACGATTCGTTGCTTCGAGATTAATAGTTTCGTAGTCCAATTGAATTTATGTGGTTTTACAACGGACGCGGTAACTAACATTGAAACTTACTTACACACCGCGACGAAGAATCTCAACTGTTCGCCTAAATTATTAATCCTAGGGTAACCGAGTAGCAAACATTTTTTATCTTCTCGACGGAGGTGTATAATTCGACTCGAGAATACTTTGAAATTCTCAAGTTTCGAAATTTACGAGTTTAAATTAATTGTTCGTAAAAATTGTTTGTCGTCGACGACCAATATTCCAAGATCCGTTTGTACTCGTGGTCTTGGACATTTTACATCCGATCTGAACCGGATAACATTTATTCCGATCCTTGGTCCCGCGTCGATCGGTGCCTTTGAAAATTGTAACTAATTTTCGAATTGTCCCTTAACGTTTCGACGACGAATTTCCGAGGTCGATCGGGACGATCGAAAACCGACGTTTTTCCGCGTATCTGGTTTGTTCGCGGTGCTCCCGATGATCGTTACAACGCGGATATGCAAATATCTGCGAGCGCGCGAGCGCGGAACAGAGGGAAAAGAGGAACAAAGAAGAAGCGAAAAAAAATGAAGGAGGAGCAGAGAGAATACGGATTGTAGTTTTTTGCTCGACTGTAATGGAGTATCGCCGCTCTCTATGAATAGTTATGGCTCGTCTCGCATAAATTAGGCCGTAAGAATTAATAGCTAATTCAGCAGGTTTTCAATTATCGTCGAAGCGAGAATTCAGTAATACCGTGGCTTATAAATATGGAGGAGAAACGTTGTTGCTCCCACGGCGCGGACGCGAATTTTTCGAAAATAATGCTCGGCTAATTTCCTCGACGATAATCGAACTCGCGCGGCCGAATAAAATTACACCCGATCCACCTGTTGTTCTTATTCTTCGATCCCTTTGTGTCGTTCGTAATTACAAAATGGAACATTCGAAGGACGATTCTACGAGGAAAAAAATATCCTCCAGAGGTTTAAGAATAATCCACTTTCGCTCACGGTCTGGACAGTTGCCTTCCCTTTTAATTTGCTTTTCTGCTCCCTTCGCTCTGCAATGGGAAATTCTTTACGAATCGTGAAAATCTCTGGTTGGTCGAACTTTGGAAAATAATTTCCTAGCTACGCAGAAGTAAAAAGGAGGGTAAAGAAGAACACACTGGTTCAACGTTTACAAATTGCGCACAGGGAAACACCGAAAGACAAAGATAATGCCCAGAGTACACAGAGATAGAGTAAATCTTGATATTTGTGCAATAATACACCGTACCGGGTTAGCATAGAAGACACGGTTAGCGATTCTCTTGTGTAAATAATAGTAGTAACGGTTTCAGAAAATTTCAACCCTCGAAAAAGTTATTTCGTAATCGTCGAAGGAAGTTGATTTCGCGCGTTCAAGAATTCCAAACAACGAACACCACCTTCGAGGGTCGAACAAACTTACCGAAGTCGAAAGATCGACAAACATCGTCATTGATTAAACAAACCTCTCCAGAACGGGAAAAACTTCGTCGAGAGTTCTGTCGAACGTTCTCGGAATGCCGAAGAATCCCTTGGTACGTTTCGAAAGTGAAAAAAAAAGAAACACGGGGCACATCTCCATTATTCGACCCAATACGCAGACGGAACGTTCACTTTTATTATATAGTATTCCTCCTATATCCAAAGTGTTTCCTTCTAAATTGTTACGTCGAAGCACGGATGATAAAATATATCCTTAGCGGAAAATTCGGATAATAGAAAATTGGAATATAGTATATTCGAATAGTGGAAAATTCGTACGTAATAGAATTCGGAAAGTAAAAAATTCGAATACCGTCTAATTGAGGTAGAAAAGAAATCGGATGCGGTACAATCGAGACGGTAGAAAATTCAGATACGATAGAATTGGAATGGTAGAAAATTCGGATACAGTGTAGACGATTCGTTAATGGAGGCGATGCTGTAGCATTCTTTGGCAAAAAGATCTTCCACAGTGGGATTCCAGCTATCGTTCGGATCGTCGAAAAGGAGAAAAAGAGAGGCCGAAGATCGAAAGCACCGTCCGTAATTTCAGATAGAGTCGGTGGCGGGTGTTATTAAATCCGATAGGCCAGCGAATGTTTCTCCCTCGCGGGTGTTCCCCGACTTCAATTTAAATCGGTGACTTTGCTCTTCTGCCTCGCTCTTCCCCTCCCTCTCTCTCTCTCTCTCTCTCTCTCTCTCTCTTTCTCCAGCCGTTTCCTCTTCACGGACGGTGTATGCGTTGTGGCGCGTTCGTACGTACATGTATCTGTCCTTCGAGGCAGGAATCCCTTCAGGATCCTCTCGGTCAGCGAAAGAAATGGAAAGGAACGGAACGAGATCTGCATCCGAGAAAACCGTTCGTCGGGTTATTCAGTCGCGATAAGTATCGAATTTAATTGTCGATGCGAAGGGGGTTGAGCTTCTTCGGGCCTCCGTGAAATATAAAACTGCCCCGTAATAGATACACTGCTCGACGAGTATATCACCTACGGGTCTATCGTTTACCGAAACGCTCGATACTTCAAAATTCGCAATACATCGCGTAATTGTCGCATTCGATAAAAATAACGACGTAGAAAATGTCAAGTATCGATCTTTGAACCGAGCTATCGACCGAATCGCGAATTCCAACGATATCGGTTCGTCCCCCGGAGGCGTAACACCCCGCGTTGATATCGCTACCGACTTTTGCGCGGGAGTATCTTCCGCCTGGATGTTTCTCGACACGAAGCATAGATATTCCGCGACAAGGATGTTGCTCGAGTGAAAAGCAAAGACCGAGTAAAAAGATTTTCGCGGGAAATATTCGGTACACGGCTTGAAATTACGTATCGATAACATCCCCCGTTACGCCTAACGCGCGGGGCTACTTACGGGTTAATTAAGATCCCGCGTGATAAATCTCGGCCGGTGCCAGTTACACGCGAATTAATGATTTCCATCGATCACGTGCCGCGCACCGATCAATAATCTCCACGCGGGTAATCGGGTCCCATCGATTTAAATAAATAATTCCTAATTCGCGGTGCGCGCCGGCGTCGCGTCGACGTCGATACCAATTGAACCGGCGTTCGGTCCTCGAAGCGCCTTTTACGAGCCGCGATCCCGTAGAAAGTTGAGAAACACACCGAGGGCGCCGCGACGTCGGACGTTTAATTACATCGGAAGAGGAGCGTATCGCGTCGCGGCCGGGATCGTTTGTCACGATGGACCACTGACAAGTCAATGCCGCGTTACGGAGTCAAAGAAATCGTTTATCATTTCGCACCGTGTCGATGTATCTCGCGCGATTATTCGCGCGGCCGAACATCCTCCGCTAGGAGTACCTTCAGCTCCGTCCACTCGTCGACGAATTCGGAGTTACCGTACAAAGTTGTCGAGTCGGAACCTGGGTCGGTTAGGTCTGGGTTAGGATTGCTCGTAGACTAACCTACTTACCATCACGGAAACCTAGAGGAGTCTAGGTACTCGAAAGTACTCGAAATAATATTTTCATCGATCTCGTTGAAACTTTTCCAAAATTTATAAAGATCCCTCGATGGTTCTATTCGGGGCTCTAGGTGAATTCTCGTGGGCCGGTTCCATCGAAGGATGGACGATAGAGGAATCGAGGAAAGTTGGATAACGCTCCTCGAGGAGAGAGCCAAAATCCATTCGCGATCCATTCGCGGAGATCGCCGAGTTCTTCGTAATCGAGGCTCCCCGCGAGGAGCTCTTCGCACGCTTTTACACCGCGCAATTAAGCCGGCCGATAACAGGCGATAACGGGGCCCAGACGCGTCCACGGTTGCTCCTTCTGGTCCGTCGAAGTTCAGGGCTTCGAAATTGGCCACGGTCGAGCACGAGTGCGCGAGGAAGTTCTCAGAGGCGCGGCGAGATAAGCGGGACACTCCGCGTGGCTTGTGGCTCGAGATTCCTGTAACAGATGTTAATGGTCGGGAACGGTGTTCGGTTGTGGGTTAATCAGGGATTCCGGAGCGGGAGTCACAGCTTTGTTCGAGCCCGAGAATCCTGAAACTCGATCTCTTGGTGCACGTCTTTGTAATATTTAAGGGACATCGATGCTAAACGTAGGTAGAGATCTCTACCCGATAGAGGCAGATTTTCATCGTCTCGGTTCGGATAGAGATCGATACCGTTGAAATCTTTCAATGGTACTTGCGATTATTTCCGATACCGGTTTGCCGTTATTCGTTTTCATCGTCGCCAAGACTTTCGGACACGAATTTCAATCGGACCTTACGATTTTACAGATTCGATGGTTCCTTTTTTTCATCGGACTACCAAGAAATACGAGTAGTAGCAAAACCTACCGATACTAGACTTCAATTCAGATTTAAAGATAGTGAATCGCAATGGAACTGTTGCGTCTACGAACGTCCAAAAATTCGTAAACTTGTAACATAAACTATCGTCGCGAGGCTGGTTAGGTCGGAAATAACACGTGGATAACGAAAGACTTCCTAAACCCTATCGATTCGTAACCTCTATAAACTCCTGGAACTCGTAGGAATAGATCACTCGCTGGTCATCCAGCCGACATCGAAGATCGATAACAATAGGCAGCGAGCATTACCGTAATTGGAGGATCCTGGTTCCGCGAAGCCAAATTCTATACTCCGTAAGTCCTATCAAAAAACAAAAGCTTCGACTCCGGAAAACCTCTAGCCTGAGAATTTGAGATTTTCCACAATAGAATCTTTCGTTCCTAAATAAATCTTGACGAGATGCATCGAGACGATCGCGATTCGAAAGAAAGTGGCACGTTCGGGTATCGCAATGTCGCAATGCGGGCAAAGTCCCGTGTCTTGGGTGCTTCCGGTTCGTCGATCGTGAAAACCCGAGGAAGCCAGGACGAAACGGGAAGTGTCTCGAGCCAGAGGAGGACACCGGGACCGGCGTGACGGGCGCAACGGGCGCGACGGGCGCGACGCCCGCGACGCCCGCGACCGGTTCTCCGGATCGCGTTTTCATCGACGCAACGCCGTGCTCGTGTCGCCGCGAGTTCGACCGTTATTCAGGAATTAATTCATAATTAGAGCGGCCCACCTATTGGGAGCCTAACCCACATTCCAGTCGCCAGCTGTCCCCGCCAGCAGACTCGCGTTTCCAGCTTTTCTTTTTTCCTTTCGTCTCTTTTTCCCTGCCGTTCCGTACTCCCGGCCTCCCTCCTCTCTCTCTCTCTCTCTCTCTCTCTCTCTCTCTCTCTCTCTCTCTCTCTCTCTCTCTCTCTCTCTCTCTCTCTCTCTCTCTCTCTTTCACACACACACGCGCGCGCGCGCGCGCACACACACACGCACACACACACACTCTCTCTCGGTCTGTCCACCTCCTCCTCTTTGTGCCCGGCCACGTCTCCCTCGTCTGGTCTCACCTACACGCGCGTTATTTTGCATCGCTTCGTCGCGTTACCTGGGCGCTGGTGCTCGTTCGCACTGTGTCGCTCTCCGGGAGAACTGGTCCCAAGTGGATCAGCTGATTGCTGTTTCGCGTTCGGCTCCGGACCACGGCTTTTCTGCGAGCGCCGGGGGAGGTCCTTGCATTGTTCTTAAGCGGATTTTCTCGACGAGATCTCGTCCTCTCGCGACGCCGGATCTATCCTCTCCACCTGACGACTCTTCCGAGGAATCCGCTCCTCTTAGTAGCGAGTTGTTTATCCAGAGTATCGGAGGTATTAAGAATATTTTTATGCAACTCCGATGACAGCGTTCCGACTTCTTCGAGTCAAACGTGTTCGTCCGTGATCCATTCGTCCGGTGACCCGATAAATATTTACCATCTTTCGCGGAGGATGCTCGAACGGTAGAGCATTTTCCCTCTCTGCTGTAATTCGAGTGGAAGAAAGTTCAAAATTAAACGCGAACCTCGTTCGAAAATCGACCGAAAGCGTGGAAACAACATTTTTTCCACGAGACTTTCTTAGCGGGAAAATCTATTTCGAAGGTACACGGAGCGCGGGAAAATTTAATTAAAATTCACCCGGATGAAATTCGTTGGAGACGTTTCTCGAAAAGGTATTAATTTACGAGTAAACGTACGCAGAACGTTTTGCAAGGAAAAGAAATATTCGATTACAAAGTCGCTGATTTTTTTTCAATAATGTGCGCGTCGCATCGAGTATACGTTTTTTCTTTGCTTTGCGCGTAGAATTTCTTATTCATCGATAGTACCGCTCGTTGCGGAACATTTCTTTCCTTCTGTCTTATTTGTATTCGTAGTGCTTTGTTTTCGAGATTAAACTAATAACCGCACGTATCGTCATTATATCGTCGATACGTACCTACTTATCTTTACTTTATATATTATTTATTTTACTCGGTCCTGTACTTCGTACCGTGCACGTCTTTGATGCAGCGAAGGCGAATTGTTATTATTATTTTGTGTTTTCGAGAAGGTCTTCTGCGTTCGCGTAACGTACAATTGTAAAATTACGTGCATAATTTTCTTCGTTAAGTTTCTTTCTTAAAGTCGTTCGTTTCTAGGATCTTTTTCCAATCGGGAGAGCGCAACTTTTAGATGTAACTTACAACGCGCAAAACTGTTTGGATTGTTCAAAACTTCAAAAGTGGTCACGAATCTATATATATATATATATATATATACTTTGCATTTATAAAGATGTCAATTTACCATCGAACGAAACGCTAAATTCGTTATTCTTAACGAAGTACGACTACTGGACGTCTTGTCCACCGATTAGGTTTCTCTCTTTAAATTGTCAGTTTCGACTTGTTCCGTCCCCTTAGAACGGTGAGAAAGCAATCGAATCGATCGATCGGTACAACGTACCCGTGTTGCGGGTAGTTCCTCGAGTTCAACGCTAAATGCTGCACTATTTTCGTACGCGAAATAATATTTCTCGAAATCGGTAAAAATCCGTTTGTTCTCGACTCGTCGATTCGCTCGAACTTACGACTCGGTCCGTTCCAAGTTCCGTTAATCTTGCCGCAAGGGTGTTTCGGAAAAATAATTCGCATCACGGTGTTGTTTCGCGCGCGAGAGCGACGTTTCGCAACGAGTTCACGTATCATCGAGTGCGTGGGAGATGGGAGGTGAGGAGGCGAGGAGGCGAGGAGGCGAGGAGGCGAGGAGGCAAGGAGGCGGCTCGAGAGGATTAGAAAGTCGATTTCGCGAATCCAAATTCGAGGCGGTTCGATCGAACCGGGCAGGAATTTCATCCGCGGGTCTTTGCACCCGGAGGATTCCAGCGGCGTCATTTATGGAACGGACAAGACACGCCATTAGATTTATGATTATGCAGCACGAGGTTTATATTTATGAAAGGCACCAACACATTCGCGTGGCCAGATGTGACGTTAATCCGATTGCCGGTAGAAACTCCCGCGGGACTGGCCAGTTCGATTCGGATCACCCGATTTACAAATTTATCGCTGCCAGATCGTCGGCGGGCAACCGTTTCTCGTTAACGAATACCGCGATACGAAAACTTTTCGAAAAGCATCTTTGTTTCTTCGTTGCTCCCACGGAGTTCTATCTTTAGCCGAGAAGGGAACCGAGCTTTTCGTAAATTTTCTTACCTAGCTGTAACTAGCAATTTATTCCTGCTTCGAGGAAGATTTGTGCCAGCCGTCGACCGTAAAGTCTATCGAATCTCGCTTACCGTTCACTTTACAGCGAAACTATCCACGACAAATGTTACGGAGAATTTGTCAATTTTATTGTTTCGTACAAAGTTTCGATAGAGTCGACGACAATCGAATTATACGACGTGGTAAAATTCTCGTCGCGAGGGACGGTTGAGCGGAACGTTTCTTCGATAAAGAACAATTACAATACCGATTAAAATACGTTTACGCGGTAACGCGATAGAAGCATAAAAATTGAATACAAGGGAAACACACGTATCGGCTACTCAATGTACACTTACCGATTACTTTTACATTTATTACTAAATTCCAACTCGGTACAAATTCACGCTTGTGTTTCTGCACACTCTTCGCGAAGAATACAGATTTAATCTTATTTCGTTGAAACGTCCCGAGTTAATATTCTCGAGCCATAACCACGAAGGGTTAATGGCAGAAAGGAGTATTCGATGGTTTGGAAGTTTTATCGCAAATGTAACCGTTGCGTCCACCTCTCCTCGTGCGAATAAATTCGAACGGGTAAACGAGCATTAAGAATATTGGCTGCCCTCCTCTGCATACCAATTCGAATAAGTCTCCTAAAATACAGCCTCTTTTTCACGTAATACGAGAAATATGGAGAAACGAACAAATCTACACGGTTTATGGCTCGAAAATTTTAGTACGGACGCTAGGATAGAAAGCAGTGGCCACTACCGTGGGGGAACGAAATTCGAGAAACTAATTAGGAATTAAAACACTCGCGCGTCGTTGCGTGTAGCTGTAGCTGAATTTAAACGTGCAATTAAGGGTTAAGTTATCGGTCCTCTGCCATTGCTCGCAGAAATGCAACGAACTGAAATTCTGCTTGAAATTACCGACGACCCTCCTTCTTTTTGCACCTAAATTCGAATAAATATTCGAGGACGACATTATTTGGAATTAAAATCCAAACATTTCAAATACAAAGAAACAACAATAACGTACGACTTTGTTCCACGATGCTTTCGATATTATATTCTACACGGCACTAAATTGTGCTCTCGATGTTACCTTGACTTTATTCTATACTATTATATATCGTATACTATACTACTGCATACCGCATCGTTCGTAACTTCAGTTCCGAGTAAACCATGTTTCGGGACGAATGGAAAGAAAATTTTCGAAACTCTCCAAAGTGTCGATAACGATCGATCGACTACATTTAAATACAGGATCGTTCGTAATTCAACGTTAATTTCCACCGTGTAACGAGAACAGAAACGTAAAGAGCCAAAGTAGCGATGAATTTAAAATTAGCGGTACACGGATGATGTCCAGGTACGGTAAATCGGTCCGATCGAACGTTGCGCAACAAATAGGAGCGCCGATAAATTAAAACTATAACCGATATTAATAATATAGACGGAGAGTCGTCGGCCAGGTTCGGTAAGCAGCCGCGGTCGAACGTTGGCCATCGCGATAAAAGGTAGAAAAAGGATAGGCGTTTTATCGATCCATCGAGAATAGACTCTCTCGGGCGGTGTATATCCAGTTTTCCTGAAACGGACTTTTTGGTCGGCTGGCGGTCGTAAAACGCGAGATACGCGATACGGAACGGCTTGGAACGCGCTATCGTGCGTGTACCTGCGCCAGCGACGATAGCGCGGAGACACTGCAACGGAAGAATGCAACTCGCAAGTAGGTCAGCTGGATTCTCTTGTTGCACGCTCTCTGGCTTTTATCTCCGCGAAATCGGGCGATTTCTTCGCGCGGAACGGCCCGCGGGATTTTTTCGATCCCGGGGATTTCCTACATTTTCTTTCCCGTATCGTGTCTTCGAAATGGAAACCTTCGCCGATCGTTAAAAATTCGAGAAACCTGCGGGAGCAAGTCCTCGACTTTCTCCGAACAAAATTTTCATCGTCGACTGAGCTAAAATGAACCAAAAATATTTCCCACGGGACTGTAGCGGTAGATTTCAACGCTTTTTTTTATTTACTCATCGACGCCTTTGTCCGTCCATTTTTTCTAATAATATTTATTTATTCGTTTATTTATTTGTTTGCAGGTTAAAACCCTTTGGTGAATAAAAGAATAGAAAAATTAAACGGAACCATCGTACGAGCGAGAACCACGTAGAAATTTAGAAAATCTCTCAACGCTGATAAATATACTGTTAGAACTATCGATATAAGATAATTTGAAAAGGAAAAAAGAACAAGAATAGTATTACAGCAAGGTGTACAGTCTCGATTGCAATTGATCTTATCGGATCTTATCGCAAACAAATTTCTAATTTTAATTTTCAGCGAGTTTACAGTCGAGCGAAAGGTTTCGAAATTTAATCATAATTTTTATTCCAGCCACTTTCGCGGTAAACTTCGATTTTCGTATCGTGTAGCTCTAGCCGATTCCCCGCGAAATAGAATTGCATTTTATGCAGCGTAGATACAGGCAATGCGCGAATAACAATGTATCCATTGTGCGTGCTCTAAAATTAAACCAGTGTTCTGTAATCGATCTATCGGAATGTACAGTCACCGAGCATTGAAGTTACCAGGAATCTTTGCATCGCGTTCTTCGCTGCGCTTAACCCTGAGCAATCGTGTCGGTTGTCGCGATTAAAGAGGAATCTCTCGATCGCACTCGAATCGGCGCTATTCTGAAACACAACGCGTGAATTAACATAAGCTTCGATTTTACGCGAATGTACTCCGTCCGAATAAAAACCTCGTCGACGAAAATTTGAAAACCGAATCGTAGGAAAGAAACGACACCGATTTCGTTGGCGAACGATGACTTTTCCGCGTCAGCGATACGTACGTACACGTTTTCGCGAACGACGTAACGAACGGTCGGGGATCGATTGCCGTGCAAGCAATTAATTTCCGGTACCGTCGAACTCTCCGGTTTCTCGCGCACCGTTGCAGAATACCGACGACTTCATTCAATCGCGCGAAAAGGAAGAAACAGGAGAGTCATTAACACACCGACGAAACCACGCGAACGTGTACGTTTCCCGTGAATTTGTACGCCGTAAAGCGTTCGTTCGAACCACCTTACTCGAAAATAGGACGAGCTTCGTTTATTTTCAACCAACAAGAATCATTTTACAATTTCCAAACCAATTTTACCGTCCTCGATATCATTCGTCGCTCGTTCGACGATCGATACTTTTATCTACCACAATTATTGTTTATGTAAATTTCGATCGCTCCGTTCGTTAACGTTCATCGTTCGTATCTAATTCGCTAAATCGTCGAATAGATACCAAGGTTTACTTTATCCCTGTTCGCGACACACTTTATCCTTTATTGTTCAATTTGTTACGTTCGTCAGCCGACTGTCACATAGGACAAAGTACGGTATTTTCTAAGAAGTTATCACAGCCACGTTAGCGAGGCGTGACATCTTCTCGGACAAGTGTGTGAAATTTTAGCGTTGTTGGCTCTCCGCCTCGGACATTATATACAAATCGGAAACCGCGAATACGAAATAACAGAATATAAGTAAGACTCGAGTACTTCGGAGTACTTAACTCGTAAAGAAAATTCAAATATTTCAGTTTGTATTTAATTTGTTCACGAAAGTGTAAAAGCTATTTTATTTCTGGTACGGAAACTTTATTAACTAAAGAAATTATTCCGAAACCGGTTATCTCCAATTGAGAAGTTACGTTTAACAATGACGGTTAAGATTCAAGATCGGTCGTAAAAGATCGTAAATTTGTAATAAGGTGAAACGGTAATCT
Source organism: Ptiloglossa arizonensis (assembly GCF_051014685.1). Lineage (NCBI taxonomy): Eukaryota > Metazoa > Arthropoda > Insecta > Hymenoptera > Colletidae > Ptiloglossa > Ptiloglossa arizonensis. The sequence goes on from NC_135061.1 coordinate 7,498,905, forward strand.
TTAGAGGCAATCCTTGTATTCCAGTTGGGCGTAAAATCGTCTTTCGAATAAATCCTCTTCGAAAACGTACTAAATTTAGAATAAAGTCTAAAAACGACCGTTACGTTCCAAGTTGAATCGAAAGGAAATTTTTAAACGCAATCTCTCGAAGTATCCTTCGAATTCGAGGTTAGGATTACGAGCCGCGTCGGCCGCGTTTATGTACGTCCACGGCGGGAACGTAAAACAGGGAAAACGGGCAGTTTCGCTGAGTTGGGACACCCACTTATCGGATCGGTTATCTCGATCGTTGCGCGAACTATTTCCAGAGACGTTCGGTTTTGCCGCAATTATCGAGGTTTTGCGACGATAAACGCGACGATCGATTTCTCGGAGCTTTCGAAGCAGCGTGCTCCTTTTGAGATCGTTAAAAAGAGCGAGGGGTGGCACGACCGCGGGGAATCGTCGAATCGCGAGGGTGTCCTCGACAAAGAAACCGAAACTCCACCGTAAAGAGAAAAAAGAAAAATAAAGGAAAAAGTCAAGTGGAAGGAGACGGAGGCGATTCCACGGCGCTTTCTTGCGTCGACGAGGAGGAACCAGAGGGGCCCTATTCGTCTCCTTATTGAGACGATCCGATGAGGGCCGGCGATTGGACCGGGCCCCGGGGCGTTCGACTTAAAAATCGGAACAACTTTTTCCGACGGTGGCCCACGACAATTTACGACAAAACCCGGTCAATCCGCGCTGCGTTCTGAAATTCAAATCGTCGTCGGGCCAGGGAACCGCCACTTTTTCCACGTGCTCTCGCGCTCTCCTCGAAACGGCGAACCGGAGTACCAAGGGGTGCGGAGAGGGGCCAAGAGCGTGCTCGCGCGGTCTCGCGTGTGCACGCGCGCGCGCGAACGCGAACACGCGCGCGAGCGCGAGCGAGCCTCGCTAAATTTAAATTTACGATTTCTCCCCGGTCGCCGCTTGTCTCCGCGGACGCTCGTCTTCATTTCGTTCGCGAGACTCGTCTGATCTTTTCCCGAAAACGCTGAAGCTTTCGAGGACCGGAAGTAACGCACCCTCTCTTCTCGAGTCGAGTCGCGCCTCCCGGAGTACTATATTTGCCCGCGACTCCGATTCCTAACCAGAGGAACCGCTTTACAATATTTTTTACGATACCACACGATTCCTCGATTCGACGAGAGTCCAAGATCCAAAGATACGAGTATACGGGGTGTTGAGAAATATCTGGGGATAACTTTGGAGCCGAATTTACACCGAGGTCGCTCAAACGAGGGAAACAGTTCGCATAAGCGTATGCCCGATACGATCTTCTTTCCGAATTGTACAGCTTTTCGTATTACGCCAGTTGACAGAAATCGTTTCAAGCGAAGGGGGTGAAGATTTCAACTATGTAAATTTTAAATTGATCACGAGCGATAACGTGTCACCGTCTGGGCGATCGAGTGTGAAAAACGGGGAATCGAGACGGTTGAAACGACTCGGAGATTTACCGCACAGTTGTCCTCGTTATCCGTCACTGTTTCTCACGTTTCTTTCGATGTACACAGAGAGAGCCAGAGAGAGCCAGAGAGACAACGGGGACGAAATTACACCTGCCTCTCGTAATGTCACAATTGGATTCCGAACATATACATTTCGAGACATTTGAACGTCGAATCGTAACCCGTGTCACTGCGTAAGTTTTACAAGACGGATCATTGTTTAAAGAGCACGTGGTACTAGTGCTCTCCTCGGATCTTTTTCGACGCACCACGATCTCGCATTTTATTAGTTTTCTATAATTAAGAGACTCTGCGCGCAATGAAATCGAAGAACGCTTTAAGGTTAAAGTGTACTGGGTGTATCGCAATGTATCGAGAAGTCTACCTCTAAAAAGATAGTTATTCAAAGATTCTAAGATCGTAAGACACGCAAGAAAGAATTTTCCATCGTTATCGATCGTTTCGAGGATACATTCCACGAATTACTCCGAGTCAAACGAGTACACTATGGATTCGTTGGAAACGCATAAAGCACCAATTTACATCTTCGGTTTTTATTCATTCGATCGAAGATTGATTTGAGTCACCGGACACTAATTGGTAAAACGGACAATTTATAAATCGGATAATTTGAAAAGACTCGAGGAACGACGAGTCGGGAATGATAAATGAAAGCGTTTAATCATAAATGAGTCACCGAACGATCGAGGCTGGTATCACGCGAAGAACCGAATAGGGTTGAGCGGACACCGTTCTGTTTTCCCATTTTCTGGTCGCCCTTCGTAAATTTTCACGTTGAAACGACTAGGAGATTCGCAATTGCCCGCGATTCACCAAGAATTTAGTGGAACACCTCTTAATCGTCCGTGCGCGCGCTGGCCGCGTTGTCGCGTATACTTGATTTTAATTTAATTTAAGTATACGCGCGTTCGCGCCAACAAATGACTGGTATTTCGAGGGGACACGCAACGACGGAGCTCACGTGCCTCGGGTTTAACGTGAAAATAGCAAGGAGACGAAGCGTTACGACGCAATTTATCATCGTTTCGATTTTTTCCCCCGTTCGGACGTGAAAGCTATCGCGCCCCTCCACAACGCTACAACGTTGCGTCAATTGCGTTCATCCCTCGTTCCCGGTGCCCCGCATCGAATTCATATTTATTATGCAATTTTTTTTTTTCGAGTTCGCGACGAAAGGAGAGACATTAGGTTCAATACCGTGCTACAAAGTCGCAGGTTCTTTTATCCGTCCTTGAAAAATCGATTCGGTTGGTACCCTCGGCGAAGAATAACGAACAGGAAGTTGTTACGTTCTTATTGTTTAGCGCGGTACAGAAGCACAGCTTTTAACGTTAATCGCACCGATCGTGACTCACGATTCAATCGAATCGCGTTCTTGGAAAACCTTCGCTTCCCCTTTTTCATTAGGAGCAAAAAAAAAAGATATTTCCGATCGAAAATTTGTAATTTATCCACCGGAATGATCTTTTACGCAGTTCGAGGTTAGGTTCAAGAGCGGCGTTTGAATTTGTGCTTCGATTCGAACACAAATTCCAGGTTAAGTTTAGAAGCAACTTCTAAATTTCGGGTTAGGTTCGAAAGTAGCTGCTATATTTAGGGTTAGGTTCGAAAGCTATCCTTCCATTTGAGGTTAGGTTTAAAAGCAACTCGAAGAGTCGGGTCAGTTTTAAAAGTAGCTTGTAAATTCGAGATCAGAGTTAAAAGTAGTTTTCCGCTGTGTAGTTCGGCTTCGTGTAATTTGGCTGTCGCTCGGTTGTGAAATGAATTTTTCTCCCAGCATGTGTAACAAAGACGTTGTAAGAACAATTCGAATTGCACGAATTTGGAAGTAATCGGGTATCGGGTAAACGGTAGATGCCCTCGATCAGCGATCTCGTATTCTTCCAACTGCGACGAAAGAGGAAAACATTTCTCTTGGACGGTTAAGCCGTTCTTAGTCGCTTATCAGCGACCGGTGGCGTTAATTGTTCGATACACAGCCACCCACGCACGGAAGTCGACTTCCTCGCCTAATCGCCGAGCGGAATTTACTTTCTTGATTCGGTATTTATGCGCGACACATTTTTCAGCGGAATTCCCGCGGGAGAGCGATATAAATCCTCCGACGATAAACGCGTCTCCTTGGCCAATCCGCGAATGCGAATTAATTTCATCTATTTGCGCACGTGGATCCACGAAACGGACCATTCCAACTTGATCGTTGTAAACACTCCGGTCTCGCGAATCAAGAGTCACAGTTTTATCTCTTTCTCGAGGAGAAGAAAACTCATAACCGAATACTTTTATAGAAATAAAACTAAAATTTAAACTACTTAAATTTCTGTCTCATCGAACGATCTTAGGTTTTTATATCAAATCGTACGTTTCCTTCGTTTTACGCGAAGGAAAATCATTTAAATTTATCAATCGATCGTTCGCAAAGTTAAAAAACTGTACTTGTATCGAACGTACAATTTAATAGTAATAATACGTTCTTGTTACAACGGAATTGTATCCAATAGGAAATTAAGCGTCGAGTAAGAAAAAGTAATGCGTAGAAGTAAGAAGCAGTTCGCGGTACATCAGCGCGATGCAAGTAAATACGTGTATACGTGTTATTAACCTAATTTCAATCTTTTCCATTCGATGAACGTTTCCTATTTTCTTCGTCGATCGAAATTAATCCTCCGAGGGATCGAAAGGATCTACCCTCTACGTTTCCTTCAACGATTGGAATTCTAAAGAATATTTTAATTCGTTGTACATTTTAACGGCAACATAATTTTCGAATTTTTCCGACGAGACTCGCGTTTCCTTCCACGGTCGAAATATAGTAAGCTTCCAGATGTGTGTGAAATTTTTCAGCCTGCGTACGATTGCATACACGTCCTTAGCCACTCGATGCATTCCCTGTAGCTTTTATCGCACGATCTAAATTAAGTCGTTCCTATTCTCCGCGTTGCAATAACTTTCCAGGACTGTGAAATATTCTTGCACACACTGCATTACCAAGTGTGCAGATCGATACAAAAAGCTGACTGGAAGAAAAACGCGATGTCGCGTTCTTCTGAACGTAGCAGGGCAAAAAGGTGATTTGCGATTCACAGTGTCATCCGACCGCCGTTTTGCGTTCTCGTAAAAGTGTCGGATCATCGAGGGAAATACATTCAAAATTCAAGCACCGGTACACAATATTCGGAGCAACCGGGGTAACGAGGAACGATCGTTTACCGGGGACAGAAGTACGATACTCGTCGCACGAAGTCGCTCGCGTAAAATCTAACAAACTCTCGGGACAAGTTAACACGGTATTTCGATACGAAAATAATTCGAAACGATGTATACGAAATTTATCGAACGATAAAAATTAAACGAAAATTAAAAGTAATATACGAAATTGTAAAAAAACGAAGTAAAGCGTACATGGTAAAAGTGACGAGTAAAAGGAAGGACGTTTAAGCGCAAAACTAACATTTTAAGAACGTGAAAATAGGGGACGTAATGATCTAGACCCCGCGTAATAAAATTTACGAAATGCATCCGGAGCGTCGAGTAGTACTTGGAATTGGTGAATTACGTATGCGCGTTAAAATCGTATCGAAATCGATTATGGAAAACCGTTCGAAATATTCTTTCATTGTAAACTTTACTCAAGGTACGGTCGACGTATATATCTTCGATGAAAACGGTTTTCGAAGACCTAACCTAACCTACGCGAAAAGTTAACGACCTCGATTCAATGTCGAATCAAAAATCGATGACCTCGAACCGGTACGTTTAGGCATTCGAATCCCTGGAATCGTCGAACTTTGAATTATTATAGATGATGCGCGTCGCCAATTATAAGAACAGGTGATTCATAAACCGAAGGATGTCGAAATGCACGGAGACACGACGTAGTTCAGACGGACAAGGAATCAGTAATACGTGTGTCAAAGAATTTAAAGGCATACGAGTCTCCGGGGTAACTTGGATGTAGAGACTCCGAATTTCCAATTGGAAGTATTTCCAAATTTTTGTACCCGTTCCAGTGCACTCGCCGAAAAAAGTGCATCGATGTAACTTTGTCGCGATCTTTGGACTAGAAATGAGCGATTCGTGCGGGAATTCGAGTCACCGTGACGACGGATACGACGCTCCAGATACCCGAACGAGAAGATTTCTACGTCTTGAAAAATCTGAACGAAGAGAGCGAGTAGGTGTAGAACAGAGGAGCGATCGTGGAACAGCTCCTAATGGCGTGGCGCGTATGTAACTAGGCCGCGGTGTTCGGGTGTGGCCGTGTCGCGCATTGTTTCTGAAATTACGATATTGTAGTTATTAATATTTATATATCGGCGAGCGGAGGATCGTCGCCGCGCGGCTGGCAGCGTCTACTTTCTAAAGTGGTCGAATGCCACCGCGGCGTGCGACGACGACGCACCTTGACCCGATGCCGAGTAAAATTCTCGCTTTCGCGGACGAAAACGCCTCTAGGAAGTCGTACGCTATCGGATATCGACCCAACGGACCGCCCAAACTGCTTTTCCGAAATGTCGCATCGTTCGAACAGGAAGGATCGACCCTGGCCGTACGTACGAAATAAAAGAAAGAAAATATCAAAATCCAACAACGACTCGACCAAGGATGACTTACATCGGACTACCGTTACGATACTTGTGTTTCTCGTTTTCGAAATTTTTCACGCAACGGATCGATTCACACACCGAATTCGATCCAACGAAGGTTAATAGACGAGAAAAACAAAATAAACTACAAATAAGGTAGTGGCGCGCGAGGTTTGTTGCGGTCCCGGTAATTAGAGTTCGGTTCGCGTTAGGTCTACCTCGTGACGCGACGTCGCGGCTGGGTCTAGGTCTACCTCGTGACGCGACGTCGCGGCTGGGTCTAGAATCTTTGCATCGTTGTACAAAAAACTGTAAAAAATCTCCGGAACCCCTTTCGTGCAACGAACTATCTTCAACGAAAACACATCCGCGATTTAACGTGCGGCAACATCGTGTCCAGCTCGGTCCATAAAGAGAGGTACTTCTCCCGGAGCTTTCAACGATGCTCGTCGCCATCCCACGTGGACAAGGTGATGACGGACCGATACAATTTCGCCGATAAGCAGATTCGACGGTTGGCCGAGGATCTCGTTCCACGGGTCTTCGCCGCAGAGCGGGCAGAGCGGGCAGAGCGGGCACCGTGGTCGCAGCTGCTCGATATCTGGACGTCTAACCAAATCAGGTGGAGAGGTTTGGAATGCGCCGGTACCGGCCCGTTTGATTGACATTTCGGGGGCGCTCGTTTGTCACAGAAAAGCCGTACTCCATTTGTTCCTCCGTTCCCCCTCGTTCCGCCTTCGCCTGCCTTCGCCTTCGCCTCCGCCTCCGCCTCCGCCTCCACCGCCCTTCCCGCGTTACCTGAGTCTTATTTCCATCCGAGCGATTTACCCTCTTTCACCACCGGGCCTTTTCCCTCGTTTTTTAATTATTCCGGTCGGCTTGCTCCTTCTGTACACGTTTTTTTTCTTCTTTTTCGCCACGTGCATTAAGATAACGGGGCGAGCCCCACGCTGGGCTATCGGTCAAAGTCAGCCGAAGTCGTACGCGCGACACGTTCGAAAAGGATCGCTTCTGCTTCCCTCTTTTCAACCCTCTCCCGAGCAACAAACACCCTGTCCCGGTCGCGAGTCTTCCATTTTTTCCGCTTACTTTTCAGGCCTAGCTTTCGAGAGACTCCCGCTAGAAAGGTTCCTCTCGAAGCTACTTTTACCGAACAACACCGAAACCCTAAATACCCTCGAGTAGCCTCGAGCTACCACGTAAGGGTAGCACCTCGACGATATCGTGGAACCGATTTTGTTCCACTCGAGTCACTTCTAGCGGGCAACACCGAAACCCCAAATCCTTGGAGTAGCCTCCAGCTACCTTCGAAGGGTGTATCCCGGTCTCGAGGATTAGTTTTTCGAGGAACGGAAATCGATCTCGCGAAATTTCGCGTCAGAAATGAAATTGGAGAGCCGGATATGCCAGCTGCCGGCCGGTGCAGCTCATTGACATTATCGTCGAGTTGCGAGGCGGCGATCGGCGGAACCAAGCGGGCGTCATCGGGCGCACGATCGCTACGTGACATTTCCCCCGCTATAAAAATGCTGCGTCCGGTGGCAATTGCAGCAGCGGTTGTCGATTCGTTAATAAACATCACGATGATCATCGGTGGCACCGTGGTAACGCCGAAAAAGGCGGAGAGGTTCGCGTCGCGCGAAAGACAATGGAACGCACGAAAAAGGCGCGAAATCCAGAATGTGTCGAGCGGGCTGAACGCGATTGCGAAGGTGGGACACGTTTCGACGCGCAACGTCTCTCAAATAAATTATCAACGCTCTCCGGCATTCGCCGCGGAATCGACGATTCCATATGACCGGTTGGCGGACGGATGAATATGCTGCGGACACGCGGAACATGCCAAGCGTGCGCGATGCCTCTTCATTCACCCGTTTCGTCGTTCTTGGAGGGAATGTCGATCTCTCCTGGAAGGAGTCTCCGGGTTTATTTTCAACCCGACGCCTGGACTCTGGACATAAACATATAAATCGGTCTGCCGTATCACACGTTTCGATTGTCCGCGCGGACGGGATCAAGTTCAATGTGTACTCGCGAATCCCAGTCGAGTACAATATTTCGCTATAATATTTCACTTGCCGGGACTAGAGAACCGGGGACTACGCGCTAAGAGCAATAATGTTCCGAACCTTCGGATGTACGTATTTTAGTCGAGAAATACGGTTGAAAGCAACGCGAAGGTTTGTCAACGTCTTGCCGGTAGTTGAGGGCGTTTGCGTTCGTAAACTTGATCTCGGTGTTCAATTTCTACTCCGTGGAGTTTCGATTCCGATAGAGAGCGGTACCGTTTAAAACAAGAGTAGGTATTTTCCCTGAGTAAACTTTTCGTAAAAGCGACGCAAAGATTCATCGAACGTTCTCCCAGTAGTTGCAGATACTACACGGATACCAAATTTTCACTCGATAGAGTTTCGGTACTAGAGATCTTTGGTGGTAAGAGCAATGGTATTTAGAGCACTCGAAAGTACGTAGTTTCTTTCGGTAAACGTTAGTCGAATCCTCGTAAAATCGATCCCAATGACCAATTTTTACTCCGTTTACTCCAACATTGAAACCAACGCAACGACTTACCGAATGTCTTGCTACTACTTGTACAATCTTTATCGCGACGATATACTTACGAATCCAAATCGATCTCGGTAACCAAGTTTCGTTTCGCGGACATTCGAATGTCGGAGATGCTTCGGTACCGAGAGCAACAAAATTTACAAATGTTCAATATTCGCGTTCACGCGCATACGAAATACGATACCTGGATCGTTTATCTTCCAAAATAAATATCCAGCTTCCCGTTCGACCACCTATGGACAGAGGCGCGAAGCCAGATACGAATCCAAAGTTACAATTACAGATTAATATTTGACAAAACTGTCGACGTTTGCCATTAACACTGCGAAGCGGTTAAAATCTCGGAGTAACGTTCCTGACATCTTAATTGCCTATTGTTATCGGCATCTAAATTCCGTCTCCGCTGTATTTCTGAACGCACCGTTCCACGATGTGGAATAACGAGTTTCCGCGTAGAATTTTTCAAGAAACACCACCGCCGGCGGAAAAAGTTCCAATTACGTTGATCGTATTATTATAATCGACGATAACGTTAACAGTACTGTTAACGTCTCCGATATTATCGTCCAAGTTACCAAGTTGGACCCGTATCTTGATTACCGTGTTATCGACGATGATGTTAGTCCGCTGGTGTTGTCGAAGTTCGAGCCAAGTTGGCGATGGTGTTATCGATAGGTCTATTACCGTTGACAGTACTGGAAACGGTATCCAGATATAGCAACGTATTGCCATTACCGTGGTTGCGATCCCCTCGTTAACACAATTAATGGTAGTTCTAACGGTACTTCTGACTCCGAATCGACAAAATGAATCACATCCAGGTATTCGAGATATCAATCTTGCCGCATTCGGACCGCGCAAGAAAAATTAATTAGTCCTTTCTATCAGCGCCAATGCCACGGTACTCCCAAGTACAAGTACTGTTATCTTCGCTAATACCGCGAGTAATGTCTGTAATCGGAGCAGCGCCATTCGTTCGATAACTTTTTACCTCTTAATGGTACCATTAGCAATAAAACTGTCGCGACCGGTAAACGCCACTCGCAACTAGCAACACCGCAACTATTATTAGCAGTGCGAGCAATAATTATACCAATACCAGGGCCAGTTCCAGCGCCGCGACTCCACTCCCGTCTGTTCCTTTTTGTCGAACCGATGACGATGTTCGGATAATCGATGACGCGCTCGATCCTCCCGCTTTTATCGCGAATTCCGGCTTCGAGGTGCGCGCAACCGAGAGGGAAGCGTATCGATTCATCGAGAAGGGGGGTCCGGCGGTGGTGTTCCGCTTGTCAACCGACAAGCGTGTTCGCAGGACTCGATCGCAACAGGGAAGGGAAAGTTTGACCGAGTTCGCGCGCTCGACGACACCCGGAGTTCCGCTGATTATCGCACGGAACACCACTGAAACCTCGACCGGACCCTTCGTCAACGATTACGCAATCGTCTATCGACCAAGACGCTCGAATACGCGGAGAGACCAAAGTCCTCGTCGGGACCGACAACTGCTCAAACTTCACCAGTTGATTCGATGTTGCTGCACTTGCCGATATCTCGATAGAAACTTTTCTTTCCTCGGACCTTGGTCAAAGTTTCTCGCGGTCGATGGTAAATCTCGAGAATCCTAATATCCGCTATCGCTTCTAAGTTTAGAAGCTGAAATTATTTTCAATGTCGCGTTGAACAGCGAGTCGGTTCGGAATTCATTTAAAAATCTATTCGTCACGAAGTTCGATTTACTCGAAATGGTAATAGATCCTGATAGATCGGATATTAAGGATCGCCCCGACAACCATCGATGTCTGGGATTAGAACGTATCGATCGATCGTTGAACAGTGCTTCGCGAAACGTGCAAATTATTCAGGTTTATACAGAGATCGAGTCCAGACCATTTCAATGACAGGCCTGAGAATCTTAATGTCAAGGATTGCCTGATCTTTAGAAGTTGAGATTCTTCTCGGGTTGGCTTACCAAGCAGAAACATAGCGAGTTAAGAAATTATTTACACTTCTATCGCTTACAAAGTCCGGTAATAATTCAGATTCCGCCGATCGTCTAACTTTTTGTATCTGGGATCGAACCTTTCGATCGATAGATAAATAAAACTTATATCCAGATTGAGACCGGACTACGTCCATGACGCACCCGACGATCCTAACGTCAAGGATCGCCCAATCTTCGGCAGCTGAGATTCCTCTCAGGTTCAACGACGGACTAACTTCTCCTTATCAAATGGAGACTCGTTGAATCCAGAAACTATGGAACATCCAACATTTCGTATCCGGTATCGGAACCTTTTTATCGACAGCTAAATAAAATTCTTCGCCGAGCTTAGAAACGATTCAGAATTGTATCTAGATCGAGACCAGACTACGTCAACGACACACCCGAGTATAGTATCCTAATGTCAAGGATTACCTAATCTTTAGCGGCTGAGATTCTTCTACTTCGACCGCGGAGTAATTTCTTCTTACCGAGTAGAAATACAGCGAGTTCAGGAACGATGTAGAATTCCGTGTTCCATCGAAACTCAAAACGTCTAAATTATCGATGGTTTTCGAGAAATTCTGATCCGTCGCGGGATCGTTTAGAATTCTTCGCAAAGCTCGACCGGCAGAGCCTAACCTAAACGCAAATTCCAGATTCACTCGAGACGACTCGCGATTATTGCTTGCAAATTCTTCATATCGTTGGCGATCGACTCATTGACATTTTCGTCGGGTTCCACTCGTTGGAATTCCGTGTCTGTGCCCACGTTGCGGCGTTTCTCGTACAATGAAAACGCGCACGTAGGTTACACCGATACCCGTATGCAATCGTTCGCGCCCGAGCATCGGGCTCATCTAGTTCTAGATCCTACGCGACACTGCTACTCCTCGATACCTGGACCCACTCCCAGTTTTACGTTTACGCTGAAATTACGGCAAGAAGAATTCGATGCAGATCCTCCTCTTCGACTTTATCCGAAGTCTGTCTATGGATGCGCTTCGACGTTGGAATCCAAGATTACCAAGATCCTTCGCTAACGACCGGTAACTGTCAGTGTAGCGATTTTTCCACCACTTTAGCGCAATTCTTTTTTATACGACATTCGCTGGTATCGGAACGCTTTACGATAAATTAAATTTAACATTCGCATCGTCCTTGAAATATTTTTGGTACAGTTTTTCCTTTTTTTTTTTTTTTTTTCAAATTAGAAAAAGTACGATAAAATAATGGTATCCTCCTTCGAAATATTTGGTCAAGGTCGAGTTACGGGTCCGTTCGGACCTAGACACGGTCTCTCTAGTGGTCGCCCGAACCGTTGGCGTAACCTTGACTTCCGTTTCAACTCGGATAGAACTTGACGATAGGTCCAACTTTCCAATCCGATCGTCGGCTGCAGTTCTTTGCGTCACTTTCTCCCGGTTGCGCGTCGTTAAGGCGACTTTCCAAATAACGATAAATTTCAGCAATCACGGGGAGGACGCGCAGTATCTGGCCCGGTCGATCATATTTGACGCGCGTCCGCGCGCGCGGGGAAAAAAAAACGACTCGTTTCTCGGTAATTTACGAGCGAGGCCGGGTCCCGGAGCGTAATTACGAATCGACGCGTTCTGGAAAGATTTCAATAAAACCGCGGGCAGAATTTACAATGCCGCTAACGAGTGGAAGGCCGCTCGAGATGTTTGCGAAGAAGCCTCGATCGATTTCGATTGCTCCTCCTCGGTGATCTCGGTCCGCGCGGATGATCGTTTCAACGCCATAAACTCTGGCCTTCGTCTCCTCTTCCTATCCCTCTATTCTCCCCACTACTCGCGGTATGCACCCCGTAGCTCCGACACGCTTCGCACTCTTCACTTTGGCATTCCTCGACGAGTTCATCGCGCGAGAATAAAGAAGGAAAGCTTCCCTGTGAACCGATCTACTTAGGGTAGAAGTTGAGATTCCCTGGAACAATCGTGCAGAATTGGTCGTTATATTTCTATAGAGAAACATTCTACTCTACGAAGTATCTCCGATGTGGATACCGTAGGCAGGATATTTTCAAATCGAGATAGAAACGAGGTACCGAGGAAAAAGGATCGATACGTAAAAGTAAAGATAAATATCGTATATATTTACGGTACGAGCTAGCCTCGAAATATAGGGGTTGCGATGTACGATCAGTGACGTACATCCATACTCTCGTGTACGACGAAAATATTACACAAGTTGCGAGTTGTACGTACCATTCTCTTATCGTTGCACGATGTTAACGCGTTCCGTGAAAATAACATTTATTAAACTCGATTAGGAAAAAACCTGGACAAAACGCAACGGCGCAAAAAACGTATGTTAGAATATCACAGGTAGGGGCAGGTGTATTCACTGCTAGAGTTACGGGTAATTACTATTTTCCGAGGTCCATCTCGTAAGCGGTAAGCCTTGGTTCGTTGTCGGTGTTTCGGTGCTCGAAAAGCAAACGAAACAAAAGGCTGGTCGCGCGCAACACCGTTACCGTATCCACAGCGTCGAAACGTCGTCGTACCATTTCCAAAATCGTTCGGTGGAAGCTCGATTTCCCCTCCGCGCGCGTCGGAAAGCAGATCTCGATCTCCGGCGAACGCGTAGTCGGTTAGGTCCGGAGAAACGGGGCCCGTGGTGGGGAGTAAGCGAGTAGGGGCTAGTGGGGGTAGGGACAGCGAGGCAGGAGGGAGGATGGTCGGTTGGAAGGTAGGGAGGGAGGGAGGGAGGGAGGGAGGGGTGGCATTATCTCCGAACCGGCCAGTGCCATTATCCATCGTCCATTTGAATTTTCAGCTCTCGTAATAACGACTAATACGAGACAAATGAACCGCGGGTGAAAGAAAGAGGGTGGGAGGAGGGGAGCCGGTCGGGAAGGGGACCGCCGGGAGGGGGAGGAAAGAGGAGCGGAGAAGCCAAGTGATTAATGGAGTCTCCGCGGCGAGCGAGAGCCCCGTCGGATAAGATCTCCGATGGAATTCCCGTGGCTTTTATATTGGATTTCTTTTAAATTCGTTACTTTATCCGGCACTATGTTAATAGCGGGCCGATATGAGAGCTCGCGGTTAAGAGGAGTTCATTTATCATTCGCCGAGTCTCTCCCACCCGATCGGGTAGAGGGATCCGTCGAACTGCGACGAGAGTATGCGCGAACACGAGTGCGCGCACCCGCGCACCCGCGCGCAACCCCACCAGTTAGTCACGAGTTTCGTAAAATTTTTGGCGGGACCCTATTCGACCATTTCCTCGCGACCCCCCTCGGCGAATTTGTGTCTTCGAACCTCGCAAACCGGTTCCCCGGTTCGAGCCTCTTTCCTCGTCACTACGGCGGTGATTGGACCGAGACGGGAAGAACCGGCAAAGATCATTGGCATCTAAGGAAAACAGGGAAATCGAGAGTTTACGATCCCATTGCTCGCGATCGAAGATTTCCATCGATCGAGAAACCCCGACGAAGGAGATTCCCAAAGGAAAGAACCTCTTCTTAATGTAGAGCTACCTGGGTGGTGGAATCGGATCGAATTTGGGTCTTACGAGTAACTCAAAACTGAATTGAAATCGAGGCAAACCGCAAAGAGTAAACGATATCTACGGACGTGTAAATATTCGCCAATGACCGCTCCGCGTCTTTTCTCCTTTTGCCCGATCGGGCCAGAAACGAGAGCGATCGATAGAGATTGAGAAAGTTAGGCACAAGGCGCGAGGAAGAACTTTTCGACGTTCGTAGGGCCCGAAGTAGTTCCCTGTTTCGAGATTCTCTTCTTCGATGATTGGATCGAGAGACTCTCGACCAAGTTGTACATCGTAGGAAGTACGTTTCCATCGAATTATGGACGTGGAAAATTAATTTTCGTGCCGTCCAATCTTCTCGCTCGATCGACATCGTTGTTCGTACAATTTATCTTATTTTTGGAATGTATGATACTCGAGCTAAACAACCCGGTGGAATTGGACGCAGGAAGCTTCGTACCGAGCAACGTTATCTTTCGTCCACCCAAACGGAGATATTTTCAAATTTTCTCGTTACACGAATCGCATCGGTCGAGCTGGAAGTCGCGAAGAAACTTCGCGACCGCTCGAAGAAATTTTGCAAAATAATCGTCGAGCCATCCGAGGAAAAGTGTGTTTCGATGTTCGCGAAACCTTTCTTCTTGACATTGATGCGATCGAAACGGAGCTTCAAAGGTTCCTAGACACAGGGAAGTTTCCCGGGGAGTGTAAAACGAAGCTTCGGAAGCTGAAACGGAGGTCGTTCGTCATCGGCTCGCGGCCAGCTCGGCGGAGAAAAGCACGAGCGGACGAGCCTGGAACACGTGTAGATGTCAAGGCGTTAATCCCTCGAGAGACGAAGAAGCATCTCTCGGTCTTCGGGCGCAGTTGTTCGATCGAAACGAGCACCAAACGATCCGTGGCCCGGTGAAACGATGACGCTGAGAATCGAACGAACCTACTCCCGATCCAACGGACACGATGACATTTTCCGAGCAAATGGTATTTCCAACGGACCGAAAAGAAATATTTATCTTTCGGGAGCCAATTTGCCCGAAGGAAGAATTTTCGAATTTACAAGATCGGTAGCTTCGATTTAACTTCGGGGATGAATTTATTTGCGTTCGAAATTAAGAAAAATTCAAATCGATATCGATCCGTGACATCTGCCAATCTTGTTACGTTGTCGCGGTGTAACCTTGGGTAATTTAATCGTGAATATTTATTTGCAATATTTCTAAGATCGAAGAAGCAAAGATAGTCCAAAAGAACTTTTACGAATACCGTTACGAACCTTACCATTGGTCTTATTATTATTCGTATCGTTGGCTAGATTGTATCGATGGTATTTAATATATCGAGTTTCCGTCGCACAGTGACAAGTATTTCCTGTCCTTGAAGAAATACTTGTGCAACGTTTACCCGTCACCGATTTATCTATCGATCATGCTTTCCGTTGAATAGCACTGGCCGAAACGTTACGTTCGAGCTGGGAACAGTTTCTTCGAGAGCTATAAAATTTGCCTCGATACCCGACCATTTCCCAGTTTCACGATATCTCGGATCGTTCGAGACGAGCATCGAGAACTATTTCGATTAAGAAATGGAGTATCGTTAAGTCACCTCCGTGGTTGGAGCAACGCGACCGCTCTAATTCCTTTCTACCGAATGCTGGAACATATTCAATGAGGTCCGAAGAGGCCACAGGCTGTTCTGCCACGCATACGGACAGACCTGGCGGTTTCCAAGCGGCGACAATGCGCGTACTCAAGAAGCGGCCGCTCGACGCGATGTTAATGAGGCCCGATTAATCAACCGGCCAGGCGAATCTTAATGCAAACATGCGAAATCCTTGAGGCCTTGTGCCCTCTGGCGAAAGCACTTCCATCCGGTTCCGGTGCGTCGACGAGTATAAACAAAGTGCGAAACATCAAGGATATTTGGCCAGGAATGTTTACAAACGACCGATTCGGACATCGAAAATCGTCGAATACGGTTGCTTTTACGTTTCAACATTTTTTTCCAATATCTAGATCTTTTTTATCGAAAATCCGTTATAATTGCCGATTCTAACTTCGCTTTCGGCATTGGAGTCTACGATCAACGTCTGCGAATAGTCGATGCTATTCTTCGAAGAGGACATCTTTCGAGAGGGACTACAATTCCGACCAATCGGTTCTCTTCTACCCTTAGCATTTTTGAAAAAAGCTTCGAATATTGCGCTCGTTTCCAAGCGTGTCTCTTACCAACGATACGATAAAGTATCGAGGTACCAAACATGGAATCTGGCGCGATGCTTCGTTTCAGGATTCCAGGAAATCCAATTTACATTTCCAGTCGGGCATCGGAGTCCGAAGTATACTATAATATACGGAAGGCGTGGTTTCTTTCGTATTTGCCACGCTTGATCGAGGATGGCGCTTCCGGTCCGGTTCCGGTGGCCGCTGAAAACCGATCGCTGACAGCCGGCTGACGTCTCGCTCGATCGGTGAAATCCGATCGAATCGTTGGAAACGCCGGCCGATTTCGCCTCTCGCGGAAAACTGGTTTTCATTTTTTGTCAGAGGCATTCCGTTTTGTTGTACGATTTTCCGTGTTCGATGTTTGCCGCTTAGGTGAAACGGGAGTATCGTTCGACGAACAGAGACGTTCGAGGTAGACAGCCGAGCAAGTGTTCGCATCGTTCACAGTCACCCAAGTGTCTCCATCATCGCGACGGAATTCGAGCTCTGTCGGCGGCTTCGAGGCGCCTCGAATTTGTCAGTGAAAGCTCCAAATAAATTTAAACATCTTTACGTTGGGAGCGTTTCGCGCAGAGGCAAGATTCTTCGGGCTATTGTACGAGAATTGTTGGAGAGTCGCGAAGTTTCTCGGCCAGAGTCGACAGCGATTCGACGCGACTAAATCTCCGCGATCGGAGATTACATCCGCGATCTACGGGGTGATTCTAAATCGTTCGAGGTCTCGAGTTTCCACGGAAATAACGTAAGCTGCGTCCAGATCGAAGCAACATCGAGCAACATTTTTAACACACGACGACTTCTGGATACATTTTACCCGCACCGAAGCGATACAATTCGAGGAACACTTTGGGCTTCGTTACGATGTCGGAGTTACATTTATTACCGGCAACGACTCGTCCACACTCGAGTCGGTTTGTTCCAGGCTGCGAGCCGAAGAAGACCGAAAACGAGCGAAGAAGACTTACACCTTGCAGCTGCTGCATTTATCGTAATCGGTGGTGAAAAGAAGAGGAAACGAAATGTACGGTAACGAGTCTAGACCGTCAGAAATTCCGCCTACGAATTATCAACGCTTTGAAACCCACAAATCTCGTATTCTGTCTCACCGTTTTCGATATTTTTCCATACACAAGAAACACGAAACACGAAACACGAAACATCGACAAAATGTTCCTCGATGTTGCTTCGGTGAAGATGCGGCTTCACGCTCGACGCGTTTTGGGCCGGAGATGTAAATTTTGTGCAACGCGAGACACAGTTTATCGATATCGGTTTCGAAGGTAAAAATACGGTAGAAGTACGCGAGAGGTTGCAAAAATTGTATCGTTCGAAACCAGTGACCGTTCGAGGTGTTATCGGTTTTATAATCGTCGAGTCTTAACCCTTTCTTCCTCGGAAAAAATATTCATTCGGGTTGGTGCGCATCACGGAGAATTATCCCCTTTTCTCTGTCCGTGTGTACCGTGTGTACCGTGTGTTTCGAGAACACGGACCAGGTCGAAATTTTTAAATTCCTCGCTCGAAAAGAGACGAAAAACGGTCTTTCACCGTTTTGCAATCCGAGACACGGTTTTTGAGATACAAGCAATTAAAGTTTACTGTTGTGACTCCCGGTGCGCGCT
This sequence comes from Ptiloglossa arizonensis, assembly GCF_051014685.1. NCBI lineage: Eukaryota > Metazoa > Arthropoda > Insecta > Hymenoptera > Colletidae > Ptiloglossa > Ptiloglossa arizonensis. Next base: position 7,516,896 of record NC_135061.1, read on the forward strand.
ATTTATGTCCCGGTCAGCTGATCGCTCAGCCGCATACGCATTTACACGTGTAAAAATTTTAACCGGGTATATCTCCAAAAGGAAACCTCGAATAACGAAATGGTAAAAAATTTGTCCGACTCGTTCGATCTTTTTCAAACACCTTTTATATTTCACGTTTTCTGCGCCAAGCGGCGCGATTATTTTCCATCGCTGTTCGACGCTTCGTTCAATACGACACTCTGCTTCGACAACTCGAAACGGTTGGACTATAATTATACCTTTTCGGAGAAAAAATATTAAACGAATCTGGCTAGAGACAAGTAAGATTCGGAATTCAGGAATCCTGACCTTTTGATAATCGACCCGAGCGAGGTCGGGTAACAGTGCCGGAGTACGATAATTTGCATTGCAAAGTGTTTAGACATAACGAACGTACTCGAGACAATCCTTTCTTTCGCCTTTGATCCGTAAATCCAGGTAAAATATTTCAAGGATTATACTTGTGCACATTTTTATCGCGTCAAAAATACCGCTTATCGTCGAACTGCAGCGTTCGTATAAAACTTGAACAATTTTATTATTCACTTTTGAACTTTTAGATGCTTCGGAAAAATTTCTATTAAATTGAAAACCAAAACTGTACAATTTGAGGTAGCTGCCGCGCGTAAAAATAATTACGGTAATATCGAACGCAATAGGAACTAAACGGTCCGTACTTTCGAATCGTTGGAAGGAATCGAAAATTGCGAATAAGTTCGCGACGCGAGAAACACGCGCGGATCCTAAAACCGCACAAAAGCGGAATGGTGGGGAAAACGGAGAGAGATCCACTCTCGCCGGGTGGATCGACTATACCTCTTAATCCAGATTGAAAATATGTAAATAAATCGACTCGCGGCTCCGCAGGCCGGATGCCCGCTCCGTATTCCCCGTCGAAAAAGTATTTTAATAGAAACGATTCATCATTCCGCGGGGCCCCCGACGAGCTTCTTTTTCTTCCTCGTCGAAGAAGAAGCTCGCTGCTTGGACCCTCGACCGCTCTCCCACAAATCCGCGCCAGGATCCACTTCCTTCGTCTCTCTCGCTCCTCGCCGAGAGTCCTTTGTCCCCTGTTCGCTTTCAATTTTTACCGGATTTCGCGGAATTTCGATCGAAAGGTTTTCGCTTTATCTTCCCGGGCCACCTCACCTCCCCGGTTCTCGTTCTTTTTGCTCGCTCGAATTATGCGGGGATACGCGATGGATTTCGCGGAATTTCTACGGTTCGCATCGCCTGCTCGCATAATTTCTTCGCCGAGGCGTTCTGCGCGGCGCGGATTTCCAAGCAATCCTTGGTTATGGTTGATCCCCAATAGCGCACACGGACGCTCGAGAGACGCTCGAGAGACGCTCGAGAGACGCTCGAGAGACGACCGCGTCACGCTCGCGGGACATGTATCGTCGGGAGAAAGAAAGATCGCCCCCGGATAGGGAGAAACGCGGGAACCACGAGTATCGAGAATGTGGACAGTGAGTAAGTTTGGCTCGGTCGTTAGATTTACGGAGCTCGAGTGGAACCTTTCGCACAATGCGGCTCGTGATTCTTTCCGGAACTCGTTCGGTCTTTCGTTCTTCCATGAACGGTACGAGTAATGCCAGTGGAAATAGTGTCGACTAATTTTACTTAATCGCGGGTCTCGCTGAGGTTAACCGACACGCGTCACCCGCGAAGAAAACCAATCGGTTTTTCTCTCTACAGCGTATATAGCTTTACGTTTCTTCGATTTGTTATATTCCGATTTTGCGTTCAACAACTTGGAATTATTAGCTGCGAACCTATCGAAGGCTAATTAAAATGTTCGACCCTGTGCCGCTTGGAAATTCCTTCCGTGATCGATCTTCTCGTCTCCCTCCCGTGTATACGTCGACAGATTCGACCATTTAGCAAGAAAACTGTACACAGTTCGATAAGAACCTCGACCGTTTCGGTTCGGCGTGTCTCTATGTCGTGGCAAACTATTCGCAATATTCCTTCCAGAGATTATACCGATCGAATTTCAGCATTATACCGATGTACATATGGACGAAAGAAAAATCAATCGTGGCAGGAATTGCGAGTAGTACGGGGTCAGACGTTTCGGTCAGCCTTCTCGAGGCCTGCGACTAAACGAAAATTCTATTATTTTTTGTTCTCCTACGAGTCCTGTGAGCACCGAGTGTCGCTCAAAGGGGAAGACTCGGGGCCGAAACGAGTCAAATGGAAAACTTTCTTGGCAATTTTTTTACAACATAAAATTTCCCATGAAACTTTTTCATTCAATTGGAATATTTTCCACGTATTCTTTAACATTTCGAAACATAAATTTTATATTTCTCAAACATCGTTTAGATTCGTACGATTTGTAATTTTTTACTTCGGACCAACGTAAAAAATGTTGCGATGTTTACGAAGAACGTTTATTACTTTGCAAAATATATTTCCGAATGTTGAAGAATATACACGCGCGAAAAACATTATCTCGGTTCACTAGTTTACTATCCCCTGGTTAGGCGTCGCTCGAGGATCGCGTCCGCCGAGCGCTGGTGAGAATCGAGCTTTAGGTTTGGCTCTTTGTGCTCGCGCGAGTTTCGCGGCCCTTTTGTTTCCCTGTTTCGATCGCGATCGGCCCGGTTCGCGGCTCTATCGCCGAGAGAAGACTCCGTTTGGAGGCCACCGGTTTTTCTGCGAGTTCTTCTGCGGTTTCTTGTTCGGCGAACGCGATTCGTCCCCGGAGTTCGATGTCTCATTATGTCAGAGCTGCCGGGATTTCGGTAGAATTCCGCACGCTCTTCTGTGTCCGCTCGTTTTCTTCTGCGTTCTTCTTCGACCGCTTCTTTCCGTGTTTCCTCTTGTCGTGGATGTTTCGTGCCTCCGTTCAGTTTTGTCCCGATCTCTTTCGTCCCCGCCCAATTCCGTTCAACTCGATAGTTACTCGAGAATATATAAATAATCCCCAAAACGGAAAAGATAACGTCACGATCCGAAGATGATCTTCCACCTCGAAGAACGTTCTTTTACTTCTTTGCGAAAGTATCGAGGTTTGGCCCTTGATCGATCGAAACGAGAGAAAATGCAGCGAAAATTACAGAGCAACGTTTCTGTCGTAGTAAGCGGTCCCCGTTCAGAAATTTACCGTAGCTGTAAAAAAACTCGCAACGAATAAATTTGATCTTGACGAAAGTATCGCGGAAAAAAATGATCGAAGAAATGACGTATCGAAAGTCCGATCGTGGCCGAAACGGTTGAACGATTTTCGTCGCGTTACGGAGGAATTCGGGTCCGGTGTGACGGCGCGAAGAGCACGAACGAAAAATCGCGGGAACGGGTCGAAGACGGTTAACGGGACCGGGCACGTAATCCAGAAAACTCGGCCCGGATGATCCGGCGCGCGGCCGTCCGAAAGGAGACCAGATTTTTCCATTATTCATTAACTCGGGACGACCGTCACATCCCGATTGGTTTCTTGCCGGTCGCGCTATTAGGAATCAATCGAGCCTCGAGATATCGGTGCCTCCTCGGTGACAGCCGCTCTCCGAAACGTCCCGTAAGAACGCCACGGGACCATCGACTCCTCGTGATCGAGGATCGTCTCGTTCCGTTTGCGCGATACGTTTCGGTTGCTACGCTCGCGTAAAAACCCCTCGATCGCGCCGCGTCGATTCCAGACTCGGAACAGAGTTGTTGCACGATCCTCCGCGAGTCAAGGGCTTCGTTGTTGCTATTGTACGTTCGCTCGATAAAAAAGTTCAATCGAAGAACGGAAAAAAGCGTCGACGGAAACCAACCACCGCGCGATACGTTTTATTCGAAAACGTCGCGAGTGGAAATTTTTCCGCTATCCGAAGATCAACGACGCGAAAGAGGTACAATAATAATCGCGATAATCAAATTTTGACGCTTTCGAAGCGATGTTTGCAAATGCGTTTAACGTCTCAATTTCAATCGACCGAATAGGATTCGTAGGATTGTACACGAGTCCGAAATAAATAGATCGCTTCGACGTGTCAATTTCTAACCAAAATGAACTTTTACTTCATTGTATTCCAGATGAAAATTTCAGCGCTATAAAAATAATTGTATTTTTCGTTGTATCGCGCGATCGGTTCTTTCAAAATTGATAGCTACAGCTTTGCACGAATTTAAGTAATTCGATGGAACGAAAGACGATGAAAAACAACTGTACATCGGATCGGTTCGAAAGGAACGATCCGGTAAACAAAGGTCCAAGTGTCGATAATAGTTATCAGCCAAGTTACATATTCCAGTAACGGGGCCGGTACGTCCCAATCTGGACGCGAATATCTTCGGTTTGAAGAAGAATTCGTAATTTTTCTTAATCTCGCGTTTAAATATAGTTTTCTTCGAACGAACGAGTCGCTAATCGTATCGACCGTAAGCTTTCGTCGATCCGAATGGTATTCGGCAAAAATTGACGCACAATGACCACTCGACATGGGTCTGCGAATCAACTTTAACACCGAGACGAAATAAAGGTAAATAGTTGTTTCGAGCGAGAGTTTCGACTTTCTACGGTAAATTTCCATTCGTCTGCCACCATTTCAACGCGGAACTGAGATCGTCGTAGCGCAGAATTGCAATTTTATTACCAAAATAAATAAATGCCGCGAGTCAGCGTCTGCGCCGTAACGCGTCGTAATTCGTATATAATTGGTTTTCACGAATAAAACAAATTGTCGAATAAGTCGATGTCTGCTTCGCGACGTATCATAATTTATACATATATAATTGGTTTTCGCGAATAAAAGAAATCTACCTCGAGGAGAACGCGTAAACGTACATTGGCTGGACACTTGTCATCTTGGAATACTATGTACCAGGTTATTCGATAAGTTTTGTCATCCGAACGTTCGAACAACTGTAAATATACGAACGAGTCGACAAAGTTACAGGGATACCGAGAGTCATCGAAACATCTATCCTCGGATCGGAAGAAGGTAACAAACGTATCGACCTGATCCGTTTGCGGAGAGTGGTCGATCGGTAACGAGGTCGCGAATACGAAGTTTCGACGCTTCGAACAATTTTTCGACGCGTCGGAGTCGTGAGAAATTCCTCGAGGAAATTGGAAATTCCTTCTCACGGACGGCTTTTACGAGTTCCGAGCGAAAAGTTGTAAGTTCCGGCGGTCGACGGAAATTCAATGGGATCGTGGCTCGCGGGACGAGCTGAAATATGGTCGGTCCGACACCAGAGTGGCTCGCGAAGAAAACGATCGTGTTGCCAGTTGCCGAAGAAAGCGAGCATTCAGGCTCCGCGCGTTTCTTCGCCCCGAAGAGACGTTTCGTCCATAAAAAGAGACCCCGCTGGAAGCGCCAATCGTTTCGCTTGGCAAGTGTAACGTTTACAGGCTGCCTCTAATTGGTGTTCGAGGCTGATGAACGCCAATGAAACATGGAAAAGATGGGAGCACCAGATACGTTCTGTACGCATCTACCGTTCCCTTGGATTCGACTCGCCGGAGAGTCGTTCTTCGAACGATTATTCCTCGGATTCGTTGTTCACCTGTAAATCCGTACATTTCGATAAAAAACAATGAAAAAACTCCGCGAAGCCGAATTTATTCGCTCGTAGGCGCGTTGCTCCGTTTCCAAGTTATCGTATCGATCGATAACCTAAGAAGCTTCCATCTAACGGTGATCCAGTATCGGTACTTTCAATTTATTCACCTGTAAACTTATCGTTTTATTTTCAAGCGGTCGAACGAATTTAAAATCCCTGAACGATTGTACGTTACAGTAGTCCAGTATTGGCACTTCCATATCGAGGTTCGAGTGACAGCTAGCCGTGCTATTTCTCCTAGCAAGAACCGTTCAAAGACAGAAGAGATCATAGTCTGGAAGTTGCGTTACTGTTCTCGGACTCGAGACTTCTCGATCGGTAAGAAATACACTCTACGGTAGTTAGCGTTCCAATCAACTGCAGACAGGCTCCTCTTTCTCGTATTTATTACAAAATCAACGCGGACATCGCTATCGAAGTTGACGGACACTGGACATTGTCTCAGAAGTAGCTAACAGTTCTATCAACTGGCTTCGAGTCTTTCCGTTTTGTATTTACTATATTTCGAAATCGGTCTCCACCTGAAATGGCAGAAACTGTAACAGTTTTAAAACTACTCGATACTCCGATCAACTGGACCGGAATATCTTGTTAATTTTTCTCAAATTTACTTACAAGATTTTTCTCAAAGTTGAAACTTTTTGTCGATAAGAATAACTCGGTTACGCTGCGTTAACCGTCGAAAGTTATCAAAGTTGAAAAACAATCGGTCCCGTTGCCCGTTTATCCCAGGACCGTTTAGAGGATCGTTACCAAAGCTGAGAATGGCTGGAAACAATTCGAAGCTACCCTCTTTCGACAGGACTTGGGATCGCGCAAGTTGCTCTCCGTAGCTGCGCATTAAAATCCTTAGAACGAAATATTACACATCCCCGAATAGTCCGCCCCTTCTTTGCTCGTTACCAGCAATATGGCCCCCCCCCCCTCCTCCTCCCTCCCTGCCCCTTTTTAGTGGAAGCTACCCCGAATCGAGCGAGGCCAGACCAGTCCGTGCCACTATAAATCTCGGAAGTTTTAATGCCTCGCAGCCTGCACGGGCGTCCCTCTCTCCCCCTCCCCCCTTCTCACCCCCTCTCCTCTTCTGATCGCAGAAACGCAAGCCCCCTCCGTCCCTCGGCAACCCCGTTCGATCCACGAATCCATCCGTAACCCAGTCCACCCCTTCCGTCGTATTTGCATACGCGCATAATAGCGGCGCGGAGAGAGCTACCCTTTACTATTAATTTTATAAAATCATTCCGGCCCGCTTTCTCTGCATCCCCGCTTTCGTCTTCTTGCCTCTTTTCTCTCCGCGCGGTACCCCCGGGGACCCTCGTCGGCTTATTTAAATAACGGATTTTCGAAATCTCGTTTTCGTTTCGAGATCACGAGGGGGTCGCGAGCACGTGTGTGCCCATATTTCGTTGCGGTGGTACCCCCGTGTGATCCAATGCCGAAATTTTTCACTCGGGGATGCCCGATCGAGTTTTTTTCTATTTCGTTTCACTTGCATTCTTTTCGTCGAAGAACAATCGAGCAAGATCGGTTCCGGTGTCCGGAGATCGATCGTTGCAACGAACGGGGCGTGGTTTCGAAAAGGACGATCCTGCCATAATATTTTCGGACACTTTTACTCCAGTATTCTCGATTTTAACGTTTGTTAAAAACGACGCGGAGAAGCGAGTTCCGGTGACATTTTTAACGTTTCTTTAATTTTTCGATCCCAACGGTCTAGTGAAAAATCTTCTTCCTTGGAAAAGTTTCCTCCCGACAGGAACAGAGAATTTAGATACGTTTAGAGTAAGTACGTCTTCTTGTACTTCGTTACCGAAAAAGGCTTGTCGCTTAAACGTATCGTCCCAAACGCAAATACTCGGGTAGTGCGCAGACGATGAAACGTTACACAACCGAAGAAAAATGATAAAAAACGAAGGCAACGGTTCGAGTATATTTTTATGTAAAATATCGTACGTAAAAATGTAATTTTTCGTGGAACGTTTGTCGAAGAAAGTGTACGGAAAGCAACGATTCCACGTGTATTCGGTGATCCACGGCCAGAGCTAACCAAAATCGCGAGTAAATCACTACAGCCGGATCTAGTCCGTACCTAAAATAGGAGCTATCGGCAGTTCATAACTCGCGTTACCGTCGAAGAAAGTTCCCTCTCGACGATTCCAAATTTCCCGCAGCTGGACGGGCAGAGAAATCGATTCGCTCGTGCGCCGTTTCAAGAGGAAGCGTCCTCTGTCAGCACGTCGCTCCGCGGACAGGAGAACTCGATTAATTACTCGGCGCACGCTCGTTAATTAGCCTCGAAGGTTGCCAACGTGCATCTCCCCGTTAAAGTCGAATCAGCGACCGCAACAACGCCTCGATTAAACATAACCGATCCTAAAAGAGGTGAACCCTTCTCTGTCGTTTCGTCGAAAAGTCGCGGTCGACCCGCAACATCGTTCAACGAACAACGAAATCCATTTTCGGGAGACGAACGACCGAGGAAAAGAGCGCGCGTTTTTCCGCGCGAGTGGTCGACCAGTCGTTAAGACGTTTTAGCGCGTTTCGCGAAACGAAGACGAAGAAGGTGAACAGGGGAAGAGTTGGCCCCCGGTAGGTCTACTTAGAGCCGATAGAGGCGGCCTAACTACCGTAACCGTATCCAGGTCTAAATAGTTGGAGTTACGCTAAGTAGCCCTAACCAGATTAGTAAGTCGTTGCGTGCTCTATTTTTAACGGCGCGCCGCCGGCATTCGAGGCGTTTTACGCGGAACGCTACAGAGGCCGGGATGCCAAGAGAAACAGAGACGGAAGGAGGTTAGTCGGATAAAAAGCAACCGGGCGAGAGTAAAGGATACAAGAAGGGAACCTACCAGCCGAAGCTTTATCCTAATCCCCGTAAACGAGACACGTCCTCCTCGAAGCGTTGCCCTTCGTTTTCTATCCCCTCTCGCCTAACCTTCTTTTCTCGACGCGGCTCCGTTTCGTTGCTCTCCGACGGCTCCCGATCGAAGTCGTTTATTTGCGTAAAGATTACTCGCGCGAGCTAGCTGCCGCGTAAACTTGCCTCGGTTTCACGGAATTTCTTCCGGGAGTTTTTCCTCCTTTTTTACTCGCATCGATGAAATTGTTCCGTTCGTTCGCTTCTTTCGAGGTTCTTGGAAATTTTCTTCCCGATTTTCCACTTTCGGTCGGTTCTCGTATACCCGTGGACTCGTAACTCGAGTTTCAAACTCGAGTCGTGGGTTTTAACACGCACGAGTGTAACGCACGACCGGTGAAATTATAAGTGGACGTATTTAATTCGATATTTTAGCGACTCGATTCGAACGGATCGATAATTTTCCAGTTCCTCTTTATACGATTTCCGTAACTTTATCTCGGTATACGCAGTCACTTTGTTACACTTTGATCGCTAACGTTCAAGGTCTTCTGCCTTCTCCGTCGCTGAATCATTTTTCACGCAAACGTTTACATTTATCGAGTTTTCCATCGTATTTTCGTATCTATATTGTGCTATTTCGAACGAACGTCGAAGTTTCCTACCTACTTTCACTTTCTTCGAGACGTTTCCCGCGGTTTTCTCGTCGCTCTTCGAGTACTCCGATCTCTTGTTTGGCCACCTCGTTTCTCCTTCGCTCTTGGAGGCTCTTCGTTTTTCAATTTCCCAGCCAACAACTCTTCCCAGTTCGAGCGATTCTCCAGCTCGCGTTCGTCCAAATCCCACCGATCGGTTTCTCGGATTTCCCATGTCGGCTCTCGATACCGTTCCACCTCTTTCCGCAAGCTCCGATTTCCCGGTGTTTTCGTACCGGCCGTAATCGGGAACACGCGCGATACGGCATCCCCGTAGTGGATCCTTTCGAGGTTCGCGAAATCCAAATATTGGATTTCGGCAAACATAGTTCCTCGCGTTCGCGGCTGCGGCGGCTGCGGCGGCTGCGGCGGCGAATTTATTTGCACGCTGCTCGACCGTTAAACGTTCTCCACTTGTCGTACGCGACGAAGACGCGCCGTAGGAAAGCGAGAACAAGAGGAGGGAACACGAACACAGCAGCGTGTACGAGCACGCCCGGTGACGTAGGGGGACAGGGAGGCGATGCAAGGGAGGGGAATTTTATTTCCGCTCACATTAATTTCAACGACGCAGAAGACGGTCGCCACAAGGCGCAGCTTGAAATTACGAATATTATGACTTCAACCAGTTCTCAGAATTCTATGTTTTTCATTCTTTAATCTCGGCCTCTCGTGTTTCACACCATATCTTATGAACACATTCTGGCTCTCTCTAGCCGCGTCGTTTCTCTCCTGCTCTCTCCTGGTCTCTTCTGCTCTCTCCTAGCGGCGGTGGGTCTTTCCTCTTCGTCTCTCGTGGCTGTTGGCCAGTTCGCTCCCGGGGCTGGGGCCGTGGCTGGGGCCGGGGCCGGAGCCGGGGCCTCACGATCACCTCTGTGCGCATGCTGACGCCCGTGTCCGGCGCGACGCGCGAACGTTCGAGTCGACAGAGGCTCGTCGAGCCGAAGACTTTCGCGGGGGAGACTGTTGCACTTGCCGGCGAGTCTGTGCTCGACCCTGTCCGGCAGAGAGAGACCGCCTCTGACGGTATTCAGACAGCTTTGAATACCGTTTGAACGCGCCGGAGTAATGGAGAGATGATTGATGTCAGCAGTTTAGCGATATGGTAGCTTCGAACTGCGACGCGGTGGTACAGTGACTTTAGAAACGGTGAGATAACAGTGCACTTTCAGCGACCCGAGAGAGAGAAGCTTCGATACCGGACTCGTGGAAACTTTACCACCATCCGAGGATCCGATCCACGATATCCGGATCCCTGGAATTCTTTCGCCAACAGCGGCAGAGCTTCCGGAGTCACGGTTACGGATCGTTACGAAGCCTCGTTGGTAGAATAAACAACGATCGAGGCTATCGAGAGGCCTATACCTGACGTAAATTCACATTTTCCAAGCGATCGAAAAGAGAACGAGGAATTTCTCGACCCAGTTGTCCCGCGACGAGAAAAGTCCGAGATTTCGTCGCTCGTGGTCTCGGTGGAGCAACTCGGGGAAACGAGTGTCGTCCAGGATTCTAATATTCCAAGGGGTCTCGAGTCCCTCCGATACCAGAGGGAAAAATACAAAGTGTCGGAAAAAGACACTTTTTACGAAATCCTTCGTTACGAATTTCCTTTTAACGGTAGGCCTGCCGCGTATAGCGGTCAACTTGCGAGCGAAACGCGGATAGACGGCCTATAATTCAATTCCAAGTACAAGGTGGATAGTTTTGAAACTTCTATTCCAGTTTTACGAACACCGACGACAGAGGTTCTGCAGCGACCTAATATTTTAAGCCGTCGCTGGCGAATTTGAATAATCCACCGGTATTCCGGCAGACACTTGAAAAGCCGCACGAGGCCCCTCCAGCCCCAGGCCTGGCAACATTACGTTCAAGTGTTTGACGAACGAACGCGTTACGTACGTCGCCCGGTTTTTTGTTTTCCTCCTTCTGGTATCGGCATCAGCGCCGAGCTATGTCGAGTGGCAGCCCCGCACGGCCTCTCGCGGGCCAACCGCTGTCTCTTCTGGTTTCGTTCGCGTTGCCAGAATTCGTGCCCGATCGTTTCTCGGGGTCTTAATGATCCTTTTGTCCAGGAACGTTGACCTCTTCTCGGGTCCCGGGTCCCGGGGGACGGGTACGCCCGGTGCCCTCTTTCGACTCAATTTCCGTTTACTCTGGACGAATCTAGTCCGTTGGATCCTCCGGGCAGCTATTCGGGTCTTTCGTATCGACCGGTAAACAGTCCGACAGACGGTTCCTCGAAATTGGAGAGGAACTTGGAAAAGAAAAGAGATCCTTCGAATCGGTCGATTTATTTCTGACGAGTTTCGTATGGACAACCTTCGGCGTTGAAGACTCCTCTCGTCAAGATTCCAAACCGGAACATCGTATTTCTCCGATCGAAATTGAATACGGCAGTGTCAATGTCCGCAGCTGATACGTATACCTAATAAATCGAGCTCGGACTTTGTCGAAGATACAAGGAGGAGTCTACCGATATCGAAGAGAAAGTACAACGTGCCAAATGTTTCTCGTTGAGGCCAACAACTTCCAAGATTCTCAAAACCGGAGACATTGTTCAAAGTTGACGTATTTCGAAAGTTCTTGTTCAAGATTAAAGAAAAGGGAGTCTACCGGCGCCAAAAAGAATCAACGATCCGCTAAAATTTTTATTTTTTCGCTAAAATCGAAACCCTCGAAAATCTTCCAGAATTCCTGAAAGTTACCGTCAGAGCTACGACCACCGAGGAGAATCTACGAGCCGCGAAACGTTCGACGTTGGAACCGAGATTCTGAAAATTGCCCGCAAAAGGGTATCGTTCGAGAATCCTGAAGTCTACCAGCGTACAACGTTCCCCGGAATTACGCTTTCCTTCGCGAAAGAAACTAGAACCGGTCGAGGGAAAATGTCTCAATTTCCATCCGCTATCAGCAGTTAGCTCTTCCTTTCACGGTGACCAGGCTGAATTCATCATCGGCGAGGCGCAACGCGCGGATCGTTCGCAGGCCTTTTTCTAATCGGTCAGCCCCGTTTCGAATTGAATCATTAGCAACGTGTCGGGGTTTTTGCGCGTTTCGAATAATAGCCCGAAGAATTTCAAGGTTTCCCGCCGCGGGGAGTTTCCACGCGCGATTCCGTCTTTATTCTCGGCGAGTTCGAGACCGGCGCCCCAAGAATCTAGGCCAGCCGGCCGGGAATTTCTCTTTTTCTCGAATCCGCGCGGCAAATCGCGCCGCGGCGAAAAAACGGCCACGCGGAAAGAAGTAACCCCTGCGAGGGAACGGAGCCCGAGACCAGGATAGATCGAGAGAGCCCGACGCCGACCGGAAATTCCTTCTGGACGAACCTCGATACCTGGCTTCCTCTTTTGCGGAAAGAACATCGGTTCACATTTTCACCATTTCCCGAAAAATCTTCGATCCCTTCGTCGGACTCCATTTTTACATTTTTCCGAAAACGAAAGAAACGTTCCAAAAGTATTAACGCGTCTTGTTCAGCAGAAACGTTTACTCTGCCGGTTATACCGTTGCGCCTTTAAACTACCATTCGATCCGACTACGTAGCAGCCCTATGGGAAAGAAAGTATTCAATTTTCTCAATTGAATAACGAGCCACGCGCACTTAAACTCTTCAACGATGAATTATTTTATTTAAATTAAGTAAAAAATGATTTTACTCGAATCAATATCCAACCGGGACGTCTACCTCTCGGTGTTGCGATTGTATTCCCGCGTTCCAGCATCGGGACATTCTTTTACGAATATTCGTTCGCAATTTCAACGATAGCTCCCCAAAGTTACAGCGTATCGAATAATTTCCAAACTGAACGTACACGTAGCGTGCCACTATCTCCGAAGAGGTTAAACGTCTATCGACACAGATCGACGGAATTAAACGGGGTTACGTTTTAATAACACGAGGTTAGCGCCGTACCTCGCCTCTTACGCGTTTACGTACTTCTCGTTTTACTTGTCGCGCGTAGACCACGGTGCAACAATACCATCTCTTGCCACGTTTCGTCGTATATTTTCTTTTCGATAGGCGGTGTCCGCGTCTTTGCAAGAAATTCCTGCATGCCCTTCGAAAAGCTGACGGTCGAACGTTGCGTCGAGGGAAACGCGGAATACGGACAAAGTGGGGGAAATACTTGGTAAGAACGAGGTCCGTTTCGTCGAAAGAAAATATCGTCTCGGTGCTGGGGTGCGACAAAGACGGTCCGGTCCCATTGTTCAGGGTCGATCGCGCTGCACTCCGATTCGACGGTCCGGTGTACGTACGTTCATGTGCAAACAGGGTGATAATGTATTCAAGGTCCGCCCCGTGGTCGATGGTGGGGGTGAAACGGGGCGGCCCGCTCGCTGTACGTACTGTAACAGATGTTAATTATCCCTTCTGTGTATAGTCGGCAAAAAAAGAGCCCGGTCCCGGCTCGGACGTATCGTCCACTCGTGTATATCCCCGTCGAGGAGGCCTCTCGCGTCCTCGCTTCGAAGGAGACACGTGGCCCGCCTAGCGCGCGCGCTCCAATCGCGTTCAACTTCCGCCGAGCCCGCTAGGGAAATTCGACGGGACCCCGGATCGAGTCCTGTCGACTCGTCAACGCTCCCGAATCGCCTGCACCACGAGGCCACGACTGGCCACCCTAGTTTACTCCCAATCGATGATCCCGAAACCACCGGCTTTCTCCTCGCTACCCGAGACCTCATCGGCCCTTTGGCGTTCCTTCGAATCTTCCGATTTTCGAGCGGGAGATTCGAATCGACGAATGTTCCGTAGCAAAGTATAAAACGCGGCGCGAGTATTCCGTGGCTCGGAAAAACAGTGACAGTTGAGACGAGGCTCGATCGAAGTAGACCGGTGCCTCGAGAGGCTCGAGTGACCTAAACTTTTAGGTGAAACGTGCCCTTTTTTCTATCCCCCGGACGAAAGAAAGAACGGTAGCTAGCGAGAGAAGCTCCAATCGTATCTCCGAGGAAGGAGCGATTTCGAGTACACCGTCTCGTAGAATCTTTCTTGGAGAATCGGTGAAATTTCTAGCAAAGGTATCGCAAGGCGCTAGTGGAATTGCTCGGGAAATCGTAACGAGATGTCGGAGCACGACCAGTGGTCGCTTCGACCCTCTCGACGTCCAACGACCGGAGCGCGTTTATTTGGAAAATATCCGAATCCGAGCGTCACTTGGCGGACCTAGAACGGAAGAGGTGGCCGATGGTGCGCGCGAGGATGGAATTTCGGAGCGACGTCGGGGGAAAATGATTTCTTGTCGCGCGAGTGAACCGGTGCGTCGCCATATTCGTCGGAGGACCCTTAACGGGCCAGTTTTAGTGCGGAAATAAATAACCGATAATGAACCGGACAAAAACGGAACTAACGATTTTGAGGCCGAATTAGGCAGCGTGTTTCGGATGCCACGGACCGAGCGAGTCATCCAAATCGATCGGGGGAGCTGACTGGCCGACGCGATGACCGGGGCAATCAGCAGGCAGAAATAAATGACTGGTGATGAGCCGGGGAAGGAAAGAAACGATGCTTCCAGGGCTAACTAGATTCCTCCGGTTCGACCGGAGTTGTTGATACGTCGACGAACGAACCGATCGCATCTTTCGGGAGTTTCGAAATGGAAATTCTCGTCTTCGCGGCGGAGTTATCCGTGCGTAGTTCGGCACGAAGAATAAAAATGGAACGATATCGTAATTGAAATTTTCCTTGTTCGGAGAGGAACGCGCAGCGAGAAGGCCAAGTGCAGCCGAGAGTATCGTAGCGCGGGACGTCAACGCTTGCCCTCCTTTTTCGAAACTTCTTTTTCACGGTTGACCCTCGGATACACGTCGGTCTCGCGATCCCAGTGACACGGCGATGCTCGGGTTCCTTCGGCGTCCCGAGGAGCGCCGGGACGCCGCGGAACGAAGCGTTTCGCTAACCGAGAAACGAATTGTCCCTCGCTTCGTCTTATCGCGGGACCGTCTACTCGGCTGACCGAGCAGCGCTCGTATATCAGCGTAGCTTTTGTTACGACGACGTGCCTTTGTTTTCGCCTTGTTCTCGCGTCTCGTTCCAGCAATGCAAACGTGGACGATTCGTTCGGCAGCGTGACGGGCCCGTCTCGGGGATTCGCTGAACTTGCTGTAACCCAGTTCTGCACCGACACAGAAATAGATAACCAGGAATATTCTTTTCCCGTTCCGGTGCTCGCGTCAGCTGTTCGAGGAACCGCAATTTTTGTCGGACGATGCAAATGAGCGCTGCGCGCACACGAGTTACGATTCGAGAACAGGATCGGAAAGAAGGATAGCTCCGAGCGATCCTCCTTCACCGCGGTACCGAGTCTCCGATTCCTAGGGTCTCGGCAGGTTTTTCGAAAGAACGAGGCTCGAGCCACGAGTTTTCCTCCATCGATGAACCACCGCGAGACCCGTGTTCGTGGTTCCCGGTAAAGTTTCCGAAACGCATGAACCGTTCGCGAACGAAAAAGCCCGAGCGTTCGGTTCCAACGGGACCAGGATCAACGGATCACGAGTTTGGACAGTTCGCTCGGCTGATCGAGCAGGGTCTCGGGCACTTTGAAGTCACGCGCGGTCGAATCGCGCGCAACAGAGTCACGCGCGAGTCGGAATATTCCACGATAAGTTCCAATTACCGATAGCGATAAACATAGAAGACTGCGTTCCACCGAGCGTAACGTTGGTTGTTTTCCGTTTGTTGCAGAATGCATTGAAGAACGGACCGGTCGTGGAGATTCGAGATGTCCGCCGTAACCAGCCCGTATGGCCCCAGTAAGACGATCGATTTACCAACTCGCCACCGAATCGACCCTAAACCACCGTTTCCTCACCTTGCCTCGCGTCTCCCTCCATTTTGTCGAACCGTGGTAGCCACGCTCCGACGATTCCTAGAACGTTCAATTAACGCGCGCCTGGGCTGAATTCTAATTAATGTTAAAATTTGATTCGCGGGAAGCGGAGCAGACTCCGCGTTGCGCAACGGTCAGTCGGAATCGGTCGATTCGAGGCAACGGTAAACCGAGTCACCAGCCTTTGAAAATACACGTCGAAGGAGGTTCCATCCAGGTTGTGCAAACGAGCTCGCTCGTCGGGAACGGTAACAACGCACCGCGTTACGAACCCGGACGATCGTTGACCCTTGTCGTCGAAACGCGCTACCGATCGTCGACACGAGGCTTCCCCTTCGAAACCGTACCCGATCCGTTTACCCGACTTCCTACGAGAACGATCGAAGCGTTCTCCGACCGGTTAACCGTCCACCCTGTAAAAGTCCGACAGAGATCGGCCCGGGCCCGCTTCCATCGGTCTTCACCTCTATTTCTTACCATCAGCGGAGATGCTTTCCGACTCGGTGTACAACTACGCGACGACCCGGCGGGGAACCGCCGATCGGGACAGCGACTCCCAGTACGAGGCTCAGGCCCAGCTGCAGATCACGAGTATACAGAAGCCGCGCAACAAACGGAAGAACTTCAAACCTATAAGCAGCCGTATGGTGGAGGTGTCGGATGAGTCCGAGAAGGAGGACGAAGAACCGGAGGCCATGGAGGAAACTTCCAGCGAGATCCTCGAGTACGAGAGAAAGACGATGCTGTTGCCGAACGACGACAGATCCAAGCAGAGGCTGAACAACAACGAGGTCAGTCCTATGGATCTCTCCGTGACCACCAGGCCGCCATCCTCCGAGCCCGACGACGACAGCGGGGACTCCCTCAGGCACAAGTTCATCCTGGAGCAGCTCAGGTCTCAGAAACTGTACTCACCCGGTACCGAGGTATGTCTACGATATCATCGTCCATCGTGCGTCCACGATGCACGGTGCACGGTGCACGCTCCTCGCGAAGATTCGCGTGAACGTTCTTTGCTCGGACTGTCCAGGCCAGGAGTCCGAACTCGGATTCGTCGGAGAAGAGCGACAGCGGTGTCTTGGACACGGAATCCGGGCGTCTGGACGACACCGCTTTCGAGGACGATCGGGCACAGGACGGCGAGGGAGAGGTCGATTGCGAAGAGAGGAAACCGTTCGAGGGCATGAGGGAGTACGCGGAGTCAACGATGCAAGAACTGTTGGCGATCTACGGATTGGCGGGAGGGGAATTGGCCAAGTCGGTGAGCAGACAACTACCACCGACCTTCCTCAACCCTGCGACCGGTCATCATCATCATCATCATCATCATCATCACGGTGAGTGTTTTCTCGACCGATGTTGCTTTTCCAAACTTTCGATCGGTCCGCCTAACGATACATTTACTTCGATTCGAAAGCGAAGAGAAGAAAAGTCTCGAATCTCGATTCACGGTTCTTCGGATCTACGAGTTCCCGAAACGGCCGCATCGAGCCTCGACTCCAAATAGCCGAAACACGATCAAAATTCTGATCCAGATTCGCCGCTAATCGGGCGAACCGCGATCCACGCGGCGAGTAATTAGAGCCGCCGGGGCTAACAGTCGTTAATAGCCAACCAGGGCATCGTTTCGCGCGTAATGGTACCCAGAACGTCGTCCTCCGCTCGAGCGGAGGCTAGGAGAGCCATTAGCGCGTGGGCGGTGCTCGTACCAGAAACGAAGAAACGCTTCTCCCCCTCGAGCCGTCCAAGCACCTCGGGCCCCTCGGTCGGAGCTTCGAACCATCTCCGATTTTCGAGGATCCGGCGGACACGGGAGAGGCGACCGTGTCAGGTTCCCCGAATCGTTATTATTCGCGGCGGGACTCGCGCGACTCTTCGCTGAAGAGAAATTAGAGGCGCTCGGTATTCGACGAAATCGTTAGTCGAGCCAACAATGGGACGCCGGACGATTGGTTGGCATTGAATTCGGGGCTGGGCTAGAGGCAATTGACAACTGTAACTGGCTGGCGTTCGTAATCGTAGTTGGCGTAAAATCAACTTCGCGCTGCTGACCTCAGTTTTAAATGCCGTCTTATCGGGAGACGGAAAACGCCGGAAACCGAATCGGAAATCAACCGAGTCGTTAACTCCGGCCACGGATTCATTGTTTTTCTTATCGCGACGATTTCATTCGGCGAAGCTGTCGACGACGGTTGTTCGAAAACGACCCGATCGATTCTCGAGCCGAGAACCACAGCTCGGAAATATAATAGTCGACGGGAGAGCGAGGGATCTCCGTTAACGAATCCTCGTCGAAAGAATCTCGGCTGGCCGCGAGGCACGGCTCGAAAGTAGCCTACGCGAGGAGCAAATACTCGGAGGAGGTGACGCAAAAGTAGGCTATCGTTCGGATCGATCGATCGATCGATCCTGGATCGCTGCTAACGAAACGCCTGTCACGTGTTCATCGTCGCCTGGTCTTTCGTTCTTTCGGGATCCGTTTTTTCCCCCCAAGTTCGATATCGATGTTTGAAAAAAAATTCCGCAAGATCCGAACGCCGCGGAGAACGTTAACGAGAAACGAATCGATACGGTAAAATGCCGACGGTTCTCTTATCACGGTGATCGCTAATTCCTGTTTAGCTTTCGAAGGGACCCGATCGGAGGATCGGAGGATCGGAGGATCGGAATACGTAGAAAGTTAATACGAGATCGAGACACAGCTTCGATCGATCGGTTCAATAACGCAATGGCTTCCCTTATCGCGAGCGTTTATCACCAGTCATCGTCGTTCCCTTTCACGCGTTTGGCAGTCCGCTTCAGAGTTCTTCGAAGCGATCTCACCGTTTTGGAACACGATCGTCGAATCTTCTTCGCGAGATTTCGCATCGCGGGATGGTAGCTTCGAACCGATTCGTTCGGTCGAGTCTCGAAAAGACCGAGTCTCGCGAGCACCGGGGACGTAATTTTTAGATTAGACTGTACGCGTGCACCAGAACAGAATGTGGCACTTACATATTGCCAGTGCATCGCATATGCGCGCACGTGAATATGCGATGGCTCTCGCAAGATGGCCGACTTATAACTCATAAAGTCGGTCGGACTGCGCGAACCGTTGACTGCCTCGCGATCGATGGATGCCTTTGAGATCAGCCAGCGTCATCGTTTCCCGTTGTCGAGCGTCTCGCGTGGGTTGACACTCTCACGAATTCCGCGCGGTGAGCGCGTGTGCCCAAGCCCGCGCGTACACGCGCGCACACGCGCGCACACGCGCGCACACGCTTGTATTGTACGCCTTACCTCGACGCACGCGACTAACGAGTCAATTTCACTAGTCTTCGTTCCCCTTTGCCTCGAAGATACTCGCCGTCGAGTTTTCGAATTGCCTTGTCCCAGGCTCGATCGATTCGTAGCCGAACTTGTTGCCGAATTAACGTCCTCGTGCGAATTAGGTTTCCTTCTCGAGCCCAGTCGGACGATCGGGCATCTTTCGGTCGTTCGGTTTTCTTTCGGGCTTGGACGATCGCGAGCTAATTTTTCCTCCCGTCGAGCGTTGTTCGATCGTTTCGCCGAGAACCGAGATTCTTTTCGAAAGCTGAGAAATTGGTTCGAATAGCAGACTTTGAAATTCGAAACGACAGAGTTTTCTTCTGTGCATCGATCGAGAGTGTACGTTGTTTGCGTTGCCAGTCGAAGCAGAAAATTGTAAAATGTATCGACTTGGGTATTATTCTCTTCGGAAAGACGTAATTGTGATTCGAAGAAGAGGGCAGATCGGTGTACCGTTGCGATCGCAGGAAAAGGATATAAGAAATTATAAGTGGAAATCGATGTACCGACTGAAATTCCATAATCGACAAAGCGTAGATACGGAAGTAAGTCGATTGCCAAACCCGCGTAACATCGGACCTCCTTCCCACTGCACGGTGTAACTCTCAATTTACAAACGGATACAAATAATTTGTATCTTAACCGGGTGGACTCAATTTCGAAATTCAAATTCGATAGAGCTCGATGTAGCTTTACTTGTGGACGCTACTTCCGCGAATGTATCGTAATTACAGATGGCGCGTTCCGGTCGTCCGTTGGCTCGCGCTCGATCGCTCGTTAAAATATTCTTGCACGGTAGAACATCGATCTACAAAAACATAAGATCGATCTGTTTTCTTTCGATCGATTTAATTGATCGGTTTCTTTTATCGGGGCAATTTCCATATTTCTTCAATCTTCCTCGTCGTTGTACCGTTAAGAGTATTTTTGCGTTCGGAACAGAGGAATATTCGCTACGTTGTACACGTTTCGTCGATTACGGAATTTCCGTCGATACATCGATTTTCATTTACACTTTTTTATATCCATTTACCGTAATTACAAAGTATCGGAATACCAGAGTACTTCTGATCGAATTCTCTCCTGTTCGCGTACCAGAAGTTTACAATATTTCGAAGAAGAAAGTTTGCCGCGTTTCGAGTACCGAGAGATCAAGGTGGTATTTCTAAAGGTGTTTTCCCCGTAGGAGCGTTCCTCTTGCGAGTGTTCGCAAGAACGCGGAGTTTTCTTCTTTTGGAGTATCGGAGGATCGGAATATTTCTCGCAACGGAGTTCTCTTCTTTGAAAATGGTAGGAGGTCGGGACATTTCCAACGCTGGATCGTTCTTCTTTTCGAATTGCGGGTAATTCACCGGTTCCGAGCCACCCTGTTTTTCCTTTTTCCACGAGGTCGGTCTATCGCGTTGCACCGAATCGCTCGCGCCGCGATGCATCGCAAAACCGCTTCGGCCGTTTCTGCACTTTTCCATACGGTAGAAACACAATGCATACCGCGAGCCTCGATTCCGAAGAAAACCCGGCGGAAAAGAGTGTCGGTTACCGGATTCAACCACGCGTCGTCGAATTCCCTGTCCGTGACTCATCGTTCCGAGCTCCCTCGCTCACTCAATATTCATGCATTATGTAAGTTAACCTTACGTCGATGTAAAAGGACCCTAACGGGCTTTCGTGGCACCGCTCCATTGTTACTCGATTGAGTCTTTCGGCGTTGTACTACACTTTGTCAAACGGTCTTTGTCGCGTCCGGTCGGAGAGCAATCTCTTTCGGATTCGATTAAACTCACACTGGCAACGACTCGGCACACGCTTGCCAGCCGCCATCCTGCCAATTACCAGAAAACTGACCGCGTGAAATTGAATGCGACACGCCTCGTAGCGCGCTCGCTCCTCTTTCTTCCTCCCTTTTCGTCAGGAATCGGGAATTTCGCTGACACGCGTTCGTCCTTTCTGCGCGAACCGAATTCCAACGGAACAACGATTATCGACGTTGATCGGGGATCAGTGGTCTCTCGCGGAGATCGATCCGCTCACGAGGAGGAGTGTCGCGAGGACTCCGAGGAACCGGTATTT
This sequence comes from Ptiloglossa arizonensis, assembly GCF_051014685.1. NCBI lineage: Eukaryota > Metazoa > Arthropoda > Insecta > Hymenoptera > Colletidae > Ptiloglossa > Ptiloglossa arizonensis. The sequence goes on from NC_135061.1 coordinate 7,538,234, forward strand.
CCGAATCGGAGAGGTTCGGCGAGCGGATGTCGGTGAACCGGAATCGGTTTCGTTCGACCCGGGGCGTTCAAGATCACCTGGCGAGCAAAGGTGACGAGGTTGGCTCTCTTTTCGTATCTCGTGGTTCGAAAACGCGCTGAACGCGCGAAAGAGGAAGCCCCGGCGTAGCGGCACGTTCGCGTTTCCTACTTCTCCCGGTTGGCTCGCCCCCTCGTCTCCCGCCGGGACTGCTCGCCACCCACATAGACGCGTACACGCGTACACGCGTACACGCGCACACGCGCACCTCGTTCGCGTGCGGGGACACGGAACAAAAGACCAGCTCTGCTCCTCGCGGTGTATCGTTCACGGTCGATAGAAGAACAAATTTCGAAAAAATTCGCGCAATTTATCGTGTAAAAGCGGCGCGAACAGAAACCGCGTCGTCCAATGAATCGACGACCCCACGTTACGGTGGGAGAAGGAAAAAGGAAGACATCGGTTTCTTCTGCCTCTTCGGATGTCGGTCGTCTTCCGTGAACTTGCCTCGACGTTTGACTGGACGGACAAATACACCGCGGATCGACTTCTTCCGCGAGGAATACATCAACGAGCCACGGGTTAACCTAAAAAAGACACGCGCTCCTTTGCGTAACACTCGATCCGATCTTTCCGCCAAGACGAGATCGTTCGTTGCAAGAATCGGTTCGTTTCGCTGAAATTTCGTTTCCCTCCTTTTCTTCTTTACGAAACGATATCGATCGAAATACAAAGAAAAGGAATCGAAGAAGGCGCGAGAAAACGCGCGGATGCAACGCGTTCAGTAACGAAAATTCCAACCTCGAAAAGAGACACGTTACGTTTCTTCGTCTTCGTCCGGTGAAATTTCTCGATAAATCGGCGATTCCGAGTCACGAAATTGGCGTTCGAAAAGGAATCGCGAACACGGAGCACGATAAGCAGAAATCGCTCGACTTCGGCGTTCGTCGGGTTGGCGCGTTCGTCGAGAGAAGAGTGTACGCCCGCTTATAGACAATCTGTCCAACGAAGTCCCTTAATCGGGCCATTTTACGGCCCCACCTCGCGAGGAAGCGAATATACTCCGTGGAGGTGGGGTGAACGAAGAGGAACAGCAGTCGTTGAATCGAGTTAGGGAGTGAAAGGGGGCGGTAATCCGGCGCGAAGAAAAGCAGAAAAGCCGCGTGTGTGCTGTTGCTGGTGAGCCCGAGCCGGTGGGGTGGAGGACAGCGATGCCTCCGTGAACCCATTAATCATTCCAGCCGGATAAAAGGCAGCAAGGATGAAAAGAGAAGACGGACAGTCGGACGGACGGCGGGCAGGCATGCAGGCGATGGAAGAAGAGAGAAAAATCCTTTCCTTTCTTTCCTTCTGTCGCTGTTTCGGCGCACCTCCGCTCCTCCGCTCCGTCCACTCCTCTCGAAGAGCGAGGATCATTTTTTATTTTTCTTCTTTTCGAAATTCGTCGGAGGCTTCTATTGTCGGGACCCGAACCGGGCGCACGAGAAGAGAGACTCTCGGACTCGTCTCTCGGTCCGAGACGGTCTTTTCGACGGGGAGGAGATTCATTAACTGATAACGCGATTCTTTCTTCGAAGGTTCTCCTCTTGAAAATGATATCCGAGCCGGTCGATCGATGGCGAGGATCTTGGACACCTGTTGGGAGAGCTTGGAAATTTGGAATCGAAATCGTCGCGAGTCGAGCCTTCGTGGAAATAATGGAAAATTTGTTCGGCGTTTGCTTCGAGACGAACGGTGCGAAACGGAAGAAATACGAGCAAGTTGTCGCGGAAACTCGGACATCGAAGAAGACAAGTTCCCGTTAGCGAGGAAGAAGGAAAGAAGCAAGAATTTTCCAAGAAGAAGATATATTGGAAAAGTCGGTGGTCAAGTGTTTCTCTTGTCCGAAGAATTGTAATTTAGGTATCTTTCCGTGTCGGTTGGCAACCGTGCTTGAGAAGAAGGAATACGAGAAACTGGGAATCGGCTGGGAACTCCGTATCAGCCGGGTGGTTTAGAAACGACTGTTTCGAATCGGTTCGAATTTAATTCGAGACTTTGGTGGCCCGATCGAGGGGATCGCAGCGGTATTAAGCAGGGGGATCCGGATCGTTCTGGTTGCGAGCTTTTATGTCCCCAGGTGTACCCCACTTGAGCACGTAGGTAGCACGACGAGTACCTACGACGTAGGTCTGCGAGATCGAAATCGGAGCTCCTTCTTCGGAGCTGGGAGACAAAAGGGCCTCCAGTCCGGATGACAGGAGGTGTCGGAAACCTTTGGGATCGGCGACCTGTTGAATCCCGGGCTCTCATAACCTTCAACGAATTCTGCGTTATTGTGAAAGAAGAAAAACGAGCACGTGGAGAGAGGAACCGCTCCTCGAAGGGCCGAAAAACGTTAACCCTTATCTGCGTTTCACAAAAAGGACCACGGAATAATCAGGGGAGTGCCCCATGTGGTTCATTATTACTCCCTCCGGTCCACGTTTTAATTCATCTGGCTACCAAACGTCGACCGATCGCTACGCTAGTCACTGCTGAATTATTTTCGTACCGCTATCGAAACGATTCCGCGGGAACCGTTTTCTGGGTGGTCCTTTCACGGTGTTGCCCCCAAAAAGAAATCGTTTCCGAATCTTACCGTTTCAACTTGGAAACTAGTTTTTCTTCGCTATGAAAATTGGCGTACCTTTACTTTTGTCGCGCGGTAACAGCGAGTACGGTTCGTTTCGGTCGCGATGAGAACATTCGGAACGATCGGTTTCAGGACGAGAGGTATTCGTCGTGGGACAAGTTCTCTCGCTTGTAAAAATGTCTGAACGAGTAATCCGGTTCACTCCAAAACGGGAAACCTTCGTTCCGAGTTCTTCCATTTATAAATATTTCTAGAAACCGTTGAGTTACGCTCAACGAGAGTGGTTAATTATTCAACCGTCTGTTACTCGGTAATCGTAGAACCCTGTCCGCGATGTGCCCTTACGGACTCGCCGAAAGAGGACAGGGAGCACGCGTGGTTGTCCAAGTTGACGCGTCTCGTAGAAATCGCCAGGATTCAACGAAGAACGTCCTTCTTGTAAATCATAGCTCTCGGAGAACTTTAGAGCGATCGCGCAGCCATTACGGCGGTTCTATGCGACGAGAAGGGGTTAAACATTTCAGCTGCGAACGCAGCGACGATAAAACCGAACGCGTCGCCGAGGAATGTCTCCTCGCGAGGGGAACAATTATTCCCCCAAGGCATCGAGTCGAAGAAAATCGAGGAATTCACGAGGACGCCGAGCCACCGCCGGCTGGAATCGTGGAACGTTTTATGAAAGCTTTTATGAAAGCCTTTACGAGCCGCGTCCCGAACTAGGGCCTGCTTCTGCTGAACACGTGACGGCCTTCCACCGCTCCTCTTCTTCTTCTCCGCGTACATATTTGCGTCGTCTCCGTGTTTCCTTTATCGGTCCTCGAAATTTACTACGCTCGCGGAGATTTCAGGGCTCCGGTCGTCCAACCCGATCTTTCGCTGGAATTATATTTCCAGCGACCAACCGTCGCCGCGTTTCCTTCGTTTTCCCTCATTTTCGAGGACAATTTTCCAGCGATCCGTCTTCAGCTCGCTCGAGGCTGACGTTGATGTCCGCTTCCGGGTCAATTGGTTCTCCTCTTTTTTCGTTCGTCAATTAAGTTCTGAGTCAGAGCGCGGCGCGGGAAGAGGGGGTGCGGTGCGGGATGGGAGGATGGGGGAATGGGCTTACTTATTGACGCAGTACAGTCATCGCAGCCGAGTAGCTTTTCATCATCGGCGTATCGCGCAACAGTTTTCCATTGTTTTCCTTCCTTTCGTGTCCAAGTTACGAATCGCTTTCGATCGAACTTCAAGCTTTCGAGCTTTTTCGAACTTTTCAGATATTCGGATTCTTAACAATTAAAGCGATAAGAACACCGTTATCGAAGCGTACGTTTCCTTTCGATTTACGAACGAAACGTTTTTATCGTTGGAACGAGCAGAGCATCGACACGATCCGAAATTTTAGAAACACCCTATACCCGTTGATGCGTCTCGCGAACGTTATTAACTCCAGAAACGAGGAATCGCAATTAACGACGTCGTCGTGACCCGTGGGAAAGGGACTTTTTGTCGAATTAGCGACCAATTCGGACCATTATCGCGACAACGATCGATACACCAGTGTAGCGAGCGCCGAGCAAAGAAGAGGTTTCCCTCGAAACAATCGCGATCAATTGTGGGAACCGCGTCAGCGTACTAAAAAGCCTCCGAAGTGTTCAAACTCCGTTATTTGTTCGTTTCGGGTGAAATTAACGCGATCATCGAGGTCAATTTTGGCGCTTCGCGACAAAAGATGGAAAGAACGGCCTGGAGTTTTCTCTCTTCTCTCCACGATTCTCGTCCCGTCTTCCTCGTTTCTTATTTCTACTTTTTCCCCGGCTACTCCACGCGGCATCTTGTTTATTTTGACCGTCAGCCCGCTGACACTCGGACATTCGTTTAAATTTAGAATTCAATGGGATCCTTTTACCGGGCGTACTTTCGTGCCTTAACGGATTCCCTCGTCGAGTCTCGGAGATTATTTGTTTAATTCCGAGCCCGCTAGAGTCGATCTCTCTACGTCGTTCCTTCCTGTTCTTCTCGCTCTCGCGGATGTCACTCGTAACGCGATGTAAATATTTTTATTGCCCCGAGAGAATCGTGATTTTCGGTTCTCCCGCTCCGGTTCCCTTTCTTCGTTTTCGCTCTGTTCTTCTCCCGAGAAAAATACCCGTTCCGGGCTCCCGACCCTTTCGAAGTGTCTCGTATCGACGTTCGTCGAATTTCAACGATAAAATCGAGAAAACGTACAATCGTTCGGTATTCGTTCTCGAGCTCGGTTTCTTCGTAGCGAGCCATCGGGTGGAGGAGACGAGGCACGGTTCGACTCAACGGCACAGAGTTCGCACCGTGCGGAGCTCGAACGACGCAGGCTTGAAATAAAAGTAGGAAAACTCGAGTCGCGTTGAAAATATACAGCCAGAGGGGTTGCTTTATTACACCGCGGTGAATTTCAAGCTCTCCGTCGAATCTCAACCACGTGTTGCGTCCGAAGCATCGGGCCGGCAGTTTCTCTTTCGCTTCTCCGCTCCCAACGGCGCAGAAAACATCCGCGAACAATTCTCACCGTTCGAAGCGCAAAATCGCGCACCGCTAATTCCCCGACATCGCGGTCCGCGCTTGTAAAAATCGCTTAATTGCTTTATTTCTCCCTCGGCGTGTTCGGTTCGCGGGGACGCGCGGGGGGACGCGCGGGGACGCGCGGAGCGCGTAAATGTTACAGCTGCACCGTCTCTCTTCGCAAGATCCTCGCAGCCCGCTGGCGACAAGCGATCGATCGGGACATCGTCGACCCACTCCCGCCACGACTATTCTATTAGATCGGTCCAGAAAATATGGCGCGTTTCGAAACTTCGATTTATTAAATCGTAACCGCAACGACAAATAATTTCAACGGCGATGATGTACGGTTTCCTGCCATCGCACCGAAAACAATCGTATTCCGCGCTGCGATACCGCGCAGAGCTCTTTGGATGCAAAGGATGCGACGACGTGTCCACGTTTGACGTCGTCATCGTTGTTGAATCACCTCCCGTTCGAAAAGTACGCCATTCCTTGGAGGACGGAACAAGGTCCAAACTGTACACCGAATTATAGTTTTAATCGAGGAATTATACCATTATGTAAATTTAGTTCGAACGTTTGGACCGCGTAACGTTTCGGTCCTCTTTCGCGGTAGATATTACCTCGAGGCTTGCGCGAGATTAAGAACAATCAGGGAACAATCGAGAAAAATAAAGTTACGCGAAACAATGGTAACGATATTACGTCGTAGACGAGGAAATGCTCGGAATCTATAAAAAATCATACAAATTTACAATATTTCAATCTTTCGAAATCTTCTCGAGTCTTGAACGTTGCACCATTGAACGGTTCTATTTGAAATTTAATTTACACATCGATGCGTAAATTTGTAAATGTTTCTTTCGTCCGATCATCGAACGGTACAACGAGTCCCGTTTAACGAATCTTGTCGTACTTTGGTTCGAGTAAGGAATATTAATTTCGTACGACAGTTTCTTTTCAAAAGCTGCTTCAGCGAAAAGTTTGCGACAGTTTCGAAACACGTATTACTTTTTCCAATATTCATAAACGCTTCTACGAAGCTCAACGAACCGTTTCAATTTTATATTTTCATTAATAGCACCGCGCGTTAAGAGCTTGCAACGATATTTCATCCAAAGACAGCTGAACACACCGAAAGCTAGAAACACGATTACGTAGGATAAACGTTTACACGTTCGGTCAATGCGCGCGGGATAAAAATTAAATTTTTCGTCGAGTCACCGACATCGTTCTTACCAAGAAGTACGCGCAGCTTTCGTCGCGTAACGGCCGATATTCGTCTTTTCTTTTAAATACACTTTCCGTGAATAACGGTACGTCTCTATCGTACCGGTACACAAAATCTATAATCGAATAAAATATAATACATGCCCGAAAGCAAAGACAAACGCGCGAGTGACAACAGCTATAGGTTGTCGTTAACCTAACCTCGAATTTAATATTAATATATTCCATGTAAATTAATAAATCGATAAATAACCGGAGTCGTGACGACGACCGGGTCACCCGACGCATCGATACACCTTTTACCGACTCGGGAATAATAGAAGGCCGATCATCGAAATTCTCGATGAAAGCAAACCAGGTTCATCGAACGTGATTCGATCCTCGAATTCACTCTCCGTTCCAAAGGCATCGTCGATCGATAATAACAACGTGTCGAAGCGCGAATTCCTGCCGTCTCGTTTCGTCGAATCGGTGATAACATAATCATCGACGGTTGATCGTTCGCTCGCGCGTCGAGCAAGCCGATAAGCATCGCCAGCTGTCCAAGCTGCGGAACGCGTTTCACGCGAAAACCTGGTAACTCGTTATCTAGGATCTGTCTATCTATCTTCGATCTAGGGAACCTGTCCGCCGCGCTTCACTGATTTACGCGAAACTACTATATGCGCATCGAGCGTTCGATGGGACTCTGCGATTCAATGGAGATTGAGAACTTCTAAATCGAAGAATTATCTTCCGTTCGAAAGTTCCAAATTCTCGTTTTTCGACTCGGTTCGCTTCGTCTGGAACGTCTTTCTCCCGAAAGATCAACCGACTCAATTTTCTCGCCTGTACTGCAAAAGAAAGCAACTCTTAAGTTTCGGCCATCTTCGCGTTGATAACGGAGAAGAATAATCGATCGTAGCGATGAAATTGTTGGCAAAAATCGAGTTGGATCGATCTTTTTAGGTTGGGTATTTTTGTGGGAATTTTTTTTCCAAAGGAAAACACGAGATGGCTAATCGATAAGTTTTCCAGGCGGAAATCTCGTTAGCTTTTGAGACACGTTTCTGCGGACTCGTCTTTGCAACGGAAAATTGTAAAGGAAAAATTTTTAAATGTGGAAAGCGTCCCGAAAACACCGAGAAAGTTCCGACTCTTCTTTGTCCCAAATTCAAATTATCAGGACTCTAGGAACGGACCGGTTCGGTAGACTTTCCACGAGGAAACTATCGTAACTGACTCTAATCGGACCAGTTTCAACGTGCTTTCGAATAAAATAACTCGGAGCAAAGTGAACCGTTCCCGCTAGATCGAATATGCGACTAATGGCAACCTACGCTACCTGAATCGATAGCGAAGTATCGAAAGTATTCCACGAGCCAAAGGTTTGATAAAGATATGCCTGCCGAAATGGTTCCGTTTTATTTTGAATAGCAGAATTTTTACAATTTTTTATCATTTTTCACATACCGCGCGTTGCGTCATATATAATACGCTAGAAAGAAAAGAAAGAATAGTATCGTTCGAATTTGGATTTTCAAAGACCGTTGGTGCCAGCATCACAGTTATCGATGTATCGCGTGCGTCGAGCACGTCGTAAGTAAACGCCGTTTTGTTCATCAATGGTTACTCGACGTAAACGCCAAAAACTTCAGTTCGAAGCTTATCGTACATTTCATTCGTATCGAAAACATTCAATGCGTCGAAGCGACGCAATCCCCTAACAGTACCAACTGCTCCTAAGAGGTATCCCCTTCACGGGATTATCCGAAGTTATTATCTTTTACGGTGGTCGTCTTTCAAGACCCTCGTCTAATCGTGGTTTAATTTTCAATTTCTGAACGGTACAAGTTTCCGTACACTTGGTCGAGTAACTGTACCATCGGGAGAACCGTTCGTTTCGTAAAACCTTTAAAATCCAAGCTAGACCGGCTCAATCTAAAACGGTCAAATACCGCAAACAATTCCTTCGCGTGGCGAACATTGAGTCTCGAAACCACCGGTGAAATGAATCTCCGGCGAGGGAAAGCCGAGCTCTCGAAACTCGTAGTTACTCGAAAAGGTCCGAAAACTCGGCTGGTAAAAGAGGAGCAATAATTCCCAGCGTTGGTGATGTTTTCTCTTTTTCCTTGACGGGGCTGCGAAGGCAACGGGCTTGTTATCCCCGGGGCCGTTTCTCGGGGGGTCAACTGGATTCATAACCGATAGAAAAGGCGGCCGTGTCCATTAGCGTTTCCACGGAGGGCCGGTGGAGGCTCGATTAATTTTTCAAACAATCCCACTCGGTGGACTCATCGATTCGTGGGCCGAGATAGGGAGGCCCCGGACACGTCTCGTGGGCTCGGGAGAGGGCCCATTAGGCCCCGCGGCGCGGAGGCCCCTGCTGCCCCTTGTCAGTCTCCGAAAACCAGAAAGTCAGCTTGTCAAATTAATCACGGATGACCAATCCATCAGCAGGCATTCCTAGCCGAGGTGGATCTTTGGTCGGTTGGTGCCGGGGCCGGGGCCGGGGTCTGAACCGAAGTTGGGGCCGGAGTCGGGGCCGGGGCCGGGGCCGGGGCCGGGGCCGGGGCCGGGGCCGGGGCTGGGGCTGGGGCTGGGGCTGGGGCTCGGGCCCCGTAGCCGTTCTCCGTTTCTGGCTACCAACCCGGGGCCCCGTTTTCGTCCTTCTTGCGCGCGGGCAACGACAGGGATCTCCGCGTTAGTTTCTGCCCCCTTTTTTTCGGGGAAACGTTACGGTATGCGTGTGTGCACGGGGAACCTGACGCTTCTTCTGCGTGTCCCGGGCTTGCCTCGCGGTGCTTGATAGATAATGTTAATGGAGGGGAAGAGGACGCTGCGATGCTTCTGGATGAGTAATGTTAACCCTTCCGTCGTTGCCCGGCCAAGGGGGAAGTGTTTGCGGTGGTTGGAGCAGGACACGAGTGGTTTGGAAGGCTCTCCGGACGGTGTTCGAAACGGTATGATGAATTGGCGAGATTGCTGATGACCGTTTTAGATTCTCTTCTCTTTTTCTCGACTTTTCGGTAAACTGGGCACAGCGAAGCTGGGCGCTTTGTCCCGGAGAACAGCTCGCGACAGTGTCCTCGGTGCGAGTCTGACTCGAACCTATTTTCCTTCAAATTCGAATCACGTGCAACGCTTTAACCCTTTACCTTCCGTAACTTTTCTTCGTCTACCGACAACTCCTCGATCGATATACAAAATAGACGAAAAGAAACAGACGAGGTCTTAACGAAGCTTTTCGTATTTCTTTCGTATCGTGTCACTCTTGCGTACTCGGTTTTGTTTCGGATAAATTGTACGATAGAAAAATGTTTATGGAATTATTCGATTTGGACTCGAACCTCTGAAATGTCTGGAGAAACCGTCGAAAATAGAATTCTTATAATTCGATCAAATTTTTGCGCAAAGAATCGCGGGAATGGTCGATCGATTTAGAGCGGAACGAATGTAAGAGGATGGATGCGAGCTTTCCAAGATTCCGTTATCCTTTCTCGATAAATCCTTATTTACTCTATCGTCGTTCGCGTGAAACACGGTGTTCGCGAAACGCGACAAAGAGGGGTTGTATATTTTTCCCCGGAGCCGTCCAAAGTCATTCGAGCGATGAAATCGCTGGATCTGTTTGTTGACACGAGCGGGTAATTACGAATCACTCGGGATCGAAGCGCGGCGCGTTTCTTCGGGAAATCTTTTAAAGCGGACGAAAGGGAAAATAAGAACAGGCGTCGTCTCTCGTGGGAGTGTGGTCGCTCGGAGGAAACACATGGCCGAGTCGAGTACAGTCCTCGAGAAAAGGCCGATGATCGATCCGGTGGTGGCTCACCGGATCCCGAGATCCACCGAAACGATCGATCAGCCAAAGATTTCGCGATCGAGGCGTCACGATACACCGAGACACCGTTCTTTTTTTACTTGGCGATCGCACAAAATTTCGCCAGGCATTTGCCAACTATTTATTATAGGCAATTGGCAAATTAGCGGTCACGCGACACGGTTTTAAAGACGAACGGAAACAATGGGATCACCGATTATATTTAAATCAGCACCTTTCACCGCAACCGACTCTATTTCCGAACGTTTCTAGATTATTTTCTAGAGCTATAATTAGTCCCGTTCGGGCGGGAAACATAAACAGTTGGAAAGAAGTCGTTTAGGGATCGGTATTTTCCCGTCAGTCGTCCATCGTCGATGATAAATAGTTTGCTCCGTGCGAAATACTACATCTCCTATACGGTGGTCGGAGAAACGGCCTATTGAATTTTAATCGAAGCACTTTCAATCCTACGCGATAAGAACTATTGGCTCCTTGATCGAAAATACAATTCTACGATTACGCGGTGTTTTTAACTGCGCTCCCTTCCGTAAATGAAATAAGAGCCAAGAATATTCGAAAATAGAAAATGAATGAAAAAAACATCGCGTTAGAAAATAAAATACCGATACGTATTAAATTCTTTGAGAACGACAACGTCGATTCCGTTCGCTTTTACGAAACACAACGATGTACGAAAGTAACCGAACACACGATCCGGTGGATCGTTAAGAACGTTTTCTAAGAAGAAATATTCAAGTGTCGACACTTTGAACGTTAAACTTTTTAAACGAGATCTATCACGCGTACGTATTTGTAGATCGACACACGTTTACGCGTAATTCACTTCCGATCACCTTTTCGAGTAAACTTCTCCAATGTGCAAGACTGTATCGTTCACCGTCTGATAATTATTTTCGATGAAAATTCACGTCGATCGTGTATAGAAATATTGTTCAATTTAGAAAAGATATCGCCTGGAAACAAGACACCGCGATCGGACGCAAAAGTTGGAACGAATCGATTGATCAATTTCGATCGTAGGAAAAATAAATAGAAGGGTGCTCGAAAGTTGAGCCATTCGTCTTCCGCGGGACGGAGGAGTTGGTAATCGAAAAGCGGCGAAAACGTAGCGCGGACCGCAAGAGAAATCTCGCGTGGCTCGAGGGCGACATCGCCAAATAAAGGGTTAAGGGCCATGCCGAATCCCAGGGCTCTTTTATCCGAGCCCGATGCGCCGGATGATTCAGGGGAGAGAAAAGACCCGCGAAAACCAGTTTGTCCAACCTAATACGGTGCCCGTGGCTTCGACGATCTTAATGAACTTCTCTCTTTCCGCCGTCTTCCCTCCCGCGATCTCGCTAATCTTCGTTTTAAAAACCATCGGGGCTTTTCTACGAATCCGCGATTCGACCGCTAATTAACGCGATCGAGAACCACCGCAAGAAAGTCCATTCGCTACATTTCGAGACGATCGTGTTCCAATTTCGTTTCGCGAATACGAGGATTTGGCGAATCGTTCTCCTCGCCCGTATCGGAAACACGAAAAATACAGTCTCTACGTTACAAGGGGACGATTCCATTCGGGAATTTCCGAATCTCTCTTCCCGTTCCCTTCGGTACGGTTTCTTTCATTTTTCTCGCAAAGATGCATCTCTTGGACGATTTCAAAATCGTCGATATTTGTTTCGAGACGATAACGCGTTTCGACGAACGCAGCGATCGCTGTGTCATGAAAAACGTGTAGTCCCGTTCGAAGGTACGACACCGAAGAAAAGTTTCATCGAACGACGAAACTTGTCGAGCAACCTAAGGTACACTCACCCGGTATATATAGTATAGTAATTTGTAAATCGTGGAAGCGAAGGAAGCGAAGGAAGCGAAGCGAGCCACCGAACGAGCGTACCCGTTCGATAATCGCGTTAGAAGCTGATCAACGTCAACGACTTGGACCGTTTCTTCTTGGAGTCCAGAAACGAGTACGTAGAGCGAAACGTGGGACAAGAGAGTATTAAAAATAAGAGTCCGTGTCTGTATTCATCGAACCGAGAGTTTCGATACGAAGGGGTGGAAAGCAACGCAAAGTTCGTGCACGGGAATCGAGATCGTATATAGAAACGAGCGAGACGGACAGCAAGAGAGGGCCAAGGGGAGGGAGAAACAGGGCGCATAGTTTATGAAAACGTCTCGCGAAGAATTTTCGTGCAGACGTATCGGAGAGGGGAGAATACGGAGAGGAACGGCATTAAAGCTGGCCTAATCTTAATATTCAAATTCTGCGGCGAAACCTGGTCGGCCCCTGATGGGGGTGGGAAGACCGGAGTTAGGGAAGCGGAGCGGAGGGAGGGGATGGTAAAAGTGAGCCGAGAGCGAGCGGAGGCCGCGCATAACCGATTCTCGAACTCATAAATTTTAAATTATGTCAAGCAAAAAGAAAGGACGCGCGGATGGGACCCGACCTCGGATAAAATAAGAGGAGAACGAGGGACGGGGGCCTCGCCCCCTCCCACGTTGCTCTAGAAAAAAGCAGAAAAGCCACGCCGGGCCCCGAGGAACACGGGACGCGAATAAGGGCCCGAATTATTAAAAGGAGCCGAGTTTTCGTGGCGCGGTACCATGGTATCGAAACTAATCACTTGGCTCTCACCTGATACAGACCCAACGCGTACGCAACACTCATCGGAAACTGAACCGTTCGATGGAACTTGCCACAGCCGAGTACGCACATCTGGCACAGATTTAACAGAAATTTTAACGCGCTCACCACACCCTCGATACAAATCTCTACCATTCGCGATCTTGATTATTCCAACGCGTACGAGTCTCCGAACGTTATTTACAATCTAAACTTTAAAAACTTTAAAAACTTTGAAAAGGTTAAAAACTACGGTTACGCAAAGTTTTTAGAGGCTTTGAACGCTGTCCCAGCGCAGAATTAAAATCGCGGACGCTCTAGTCGCGTTCGAGATCCACGCACAGAGTTACCTGCCCCGAGGAAAGACCAGCAGCGGAAGCCAGACACCGTTACAAGATACCGCACTCCCAGACCCTAATTCTCAGAGGTACACCTAGAATAGGAAAAAAGTCAATAACGAAAAGGAGAAAGGTACACTCACCGAAGAAACGACAAACAACGAAATAATACAGAAGAGAGGAGGTAAACTGCCTAATTGGACAAGGAAGACGATATATCCTCCTTCTCTAACGGTTTATCTCACGATCCACCGAGTCGGTTCGACGAACCGCGGAAAGCGATACCGACGCAACCCAGTGTAAACCTGGAAGACAATTGAAAATAAAAATAAGAGAAGGAAAAGGTCTGGGTCGGGTCTGGGTTCGCTAATCGATCGACCGTTCGCTGTTACTCGAGATCCAGCATCGACAATTTTCAACAGAGAGGGATCATCGGAGTTCGGTGTTCCCGATACATCGGACCTCTCCTGTAATACTATAATATAGTATACGTACGTTGATCGAAGCGGATCGTCGAGAGTGCTTCGCGAAATTGAAATTCCATAGAACGATGCGCGAAATTTCCCGGCTTGGCGGACATCGTTCTTCCGTTATTGAAATACTCTTTTCCGTGCGAGTAAAATACTGCTCGTCTCGCCGGGAGGAAAAAGTAGAAGAACGAGTCCGCCTCGAAAGCCTAAGGTTTCTGCGTTTTAAGTCCCTCTTGAGAGAACCGCGCCGTTCGGACGGCTACGAAGAAGGAGGAGGGACAGGGAGGAGAGGCCTATTGCCCCGACACGTTTTCCATACGCGAAACAGCTTTACGGGGGTCGCAGCGAAATTTCGGTGGGCCCCCATTACCGCGTCGCGAGAGGGGGGCCCCACCGAGTCGAATTTCCGGCATTAATTCGACATTATGCGATATTCAAATCGGGCCCCCGGTGGAATTTTTCGGCCTAACGAGGTCCTACCCCCTTTTCGTCAACCCCCTCCAACCGTGTGGATCCCGCCCCTCGGACACTTTTTCTACGTTTCACGGCCGTTCCAGCCTCGACGAAGAAAGTGGTTGCATTATTCCGCGCAATGCCAGAACCGGGAGCCTGAGCTTTCAACTGCCAAGTTCCCCAATAGGAGACTCCTAGATATAGGGGGTTCGGATTACAAATTACGTTCCACGATGTAAACGCGAATCGACGTCCCCGTTACTTTTATGCTTCGTTCTTTCGCCTCTGTAGCGCTAGATTGGACCAGTTCTCCAAAAAAATAAGTATTCCAGACCAAAAACGATCACATCGGAAATAGAGTGGACACTCTACTCCAAATTCCAGACCCTACGAAGTCGTAACCCAGAGGACTGTATTTCTACGAGAATTTTTTTCTCATTTTGCGATTATTCGTCTTTTCGCGTATTCAACGTTAAGTTGTTATTTTCCGTGGCCCGTTACGGATCTTTGAAAAGGAAGATTTTATAGAAATCTCTCGGAATCTAACTCTACGGAATCGATTCGAGATCCGGTATACCCCAACTTTTTTCTCCTGTTTCTCGCACGTTTCGGACTCGCACTTTCCTCTAAAAGTTACCCCCTAAAAATGATCGCGTTTCATCGGGCTCGACGTCCTTTCGCAACAATACTACCAATGTACCATACGAAACGATAACCGCGGTGTTCCGCGGTAAAATCCGATGATTTATTCCGATATTAAAAACCGAGTCTCCGGTCCTCCGAAATTTTCCAAGAAGAAAAAAAAGCACAAAGGACGTCGATCCCCGGGCTCGATAGAAGCGAGCAAACGGCAATAGAAGGACAGCCGGCGTTTCCCGGCGGATCGGCGCGGCTCCTCTTTGTTCGCGGCCGTTTCATTTTTCGAGTACGGCGGATAATTAATCTTGGGTGGGCATAAAAGGGTTTTCGGGTTCGGTCGCGAGAAAAAATGAGCGCAGCTCTGGCTTCGACCGTGGCCAGTTGTTCGCTGGCCCTTCCCCGGCCTCCCCCTTACCGCCTCCCGCCTCGCGGCCGCGGCCGCGTCCACCCCCACCCCAACCCCCACCTCACCCCGTATCTTTCCGTCTTTATATTTCTCTGCCCGTTTCCCTTTCCCCTCTATCTTCCCGTTCATCCGCTCGACATCGCCTCCCACACCGCGTGGCACCGCGGGATTCTAACCGCCATCTCGTGCCCCCCACCCCGGACAACTCTCTTCTACCCCCTCTACCCCCTCCTACCCCGTCCTACCCTCCTACCCTCCGTCGCCCCGGCCTCCTTTTTCTCTCCTTTTTTTCCAGAATTTGAGTCAATAAAAAATCGCCTGGAACAAAGGAACGAACGGCCGCCAATTTCTCACAGGATAATGTCCGGGGCCCCATCGTGGCCCGCCGGAACGCTAATCACGGCCGGGCATCTTGACTTCTGTTAGGTGTTAAAAATGGGCCCCGCGGGGCCCTTCGGTCTTTATCTCTCGCGCCACTCGTCTTTTTCTCTCGTCTCCTTCTCGTTCGCTCTCCGTCGCGCGTTCCTCCTCCTCCTCCTCCTCCTCCTCCTCTTCCTCCTTCTCCTCGTTCTACGGTTGCCTCTCCACCACGGTCAAATATTAAAATTTGGAAACGTTACACCCGGCTCGATGAATTCTCGTTTCGTAGGGCCCCGGTCTGCTCCGGGGCCACGGTGAAAAATTACGCAGATGGCTCATTAATTCGAGCGCGGACCCGGGACCGCTCCCTGTGGCGATTTTTCTGCGAGAGTCGCGCGAGATCGGGATCTCCGCGAACTCGAGAACCCCGCGACCGACCATTTTCCGTCACGTTTTCCATCCCGCAATTCGTGCCATCGTTCGCAATCGACGTTCATTCGAAAAATCGCGAGGATGCCATTATTTTTTTTTTTTCTTTTTCTATTTTCTCACAGTTTGCCGTCGTCGCTTGTTTCGCCAGTTGCTACGTAATTCCATAAATAAAGCTAAAAATTAAGACACCGTAGGTACACAAGCCAACGTTAAGTTTCTTCACGGTTCGTTTACCATATTTAAAAGCTAGACGAGGTACCCGTTCGATCATTTTTCCGTATCATCGACGTTTTTCAGTTGGTCGAACGACCCTCCGGGTGATTCTCTCCGAGACGGAGGAGCTGGAACGAAGAACCGGCCGAGAGGCATTAACGACGCGAGTCAATTCGCCGCGGTCGATATATCGTCGTCGGCGATGACGAGCCGATGGAGAATCGACGATTTATTACGGAGATTCGTCCGAGGCCGACTTTTCCATCGCGATCCTCGCGGGAACCGCGCTCTTTGATGGATCGACTCTTTTATCGCGCGACCTTGAACCCTCAACAGGTGTCGGTGCCGACCACTCGAATCGATTTCCATTTTTCCACCCCGCGAAATTATTGGATTATCCCCCTGGCTCGCCAACAAACGAACCACCATTAAGTCCCGCGTCGAAGAGACTTTTTCAACCTCGTGCTGAGAATTTTATGTTAACCGACCAACGTGTATCCCCTTTTTCGTGCCCCGTCTTCGAAGAATTCGATGTTCCCGGCGGCGCGGAGGTCGGAAACACTCGTCGCACGGTGAGCCCAACGTATTCCTGCTCGAAACCTCGTCTCCTTGTCAATTTTTCCCCATCGCTCCGATACATCGATCGGATCGTTCGTTCGTTATTGTTTCTATCGTTTCCTGTCAAAGAACTCGTCTCGTCTCGTTTATCGCGAACCGAGCAACACGGAACAAGCATCGAAAAACGAGTTACGCGCGAATCTTGACACGTTGCGAAACGAATTGGTAAACGAGATCGTGCAAAGAGACGGTCGAGCGTGTGAATCGTAAATCGAAGAGTCCCGTGGGAAACGTACGCGTCTCGTTTGTCGGTCGATCGCGAAATCCATGTTTCGATTTCCACGTATGCACGTTAGGCATGCGTAACGCGAGGAATACTATAAACGCTCGCGTGTTTCGTTACACGACGATACGCACGAAATTCGATTCTAATGGGAAACAAGAAAGTCGAAACCCGACCACTCGTAATCCGACGTCCCCGACGCGTTTCAAATACCTAAATCACGAATAACGACGCGATTCCTCGTAAAACGGAGTGGCCCGGCCCCGACAGAGACCGCTCGGACTTATCGCTAATTGCGATATTAACCGGCGTGGACAACGATCGTTTTTCGCGCGAGCCATCGAAACGCGAGGATTTCGCGTGTTCCTGGAACGCGAGATATAAAGTTCCACGATCGCTATTATTCCCGATGCGTCCTTCCCTCCGAGGCGGTATTCGCCAACGATCTTATCGCGGTCAACTTTTCGTCCGAATTCGAAACCAACGCGACAATTTCGGTCCGTTCTCGTTTCAAAATACCTCCGTCTGGACTTTGAAACTTTACGTTCGAACGATTTCAAAAGATCCCATTCGTCCTATTCGTTGACAATTATTTTACAAGTACCGACACTTTTCTACAAAATGCCACAATTTCCTCTTCACTCGACACCGCGAGTTACCCGTTACCGTTACCCGTACGTGTTAACGTGACCGTTGGACTTCTTTTCGGATCGCTTCCTCGTGCGAAACGACATCGAAAAGTCCTTTCCATTTCGCGATACGGAGCTTCGTTACCGAGACGCGAGTAGTTAAAGTTTATCGATACGATTCTCGGTACACGCGATTCCTATCCCAGTCGACCGATACAGACGCGCACGAGAAACACGTGTACGTGCGTTCGCGCGCATAAAAACTTTAACTGCTCGTATCTCGATAACGGCGCTTCGAATTGCGAAAGAGAAAATAACTTTTTAATTTATATCGGTCCGAAGTTTTCGTCGATACCCTGTGTACGAAACTACGTAAAACTGCCAAAATTTATTGCCCATTAATTATGAACCATTCGTGAAATTATCATCCAACCGTGAAACGTCTCGACCGGTGAATTTTATTTAATAATGCTATCGTTTCGCGGCTACCGCAACCTTACGTCTAAATTTGTCGATATAAATTATTATGCTTCTTGTAACTTGTTCGCGCGTAAGTATGTCGAGCTTTTCGTTACGAAATGGCTACGTACGATTCCAAGAATGACAAATAAATGGTAGAAAGACTACCCCGTAATCGAGAGAGGAATCGCGAAAGGAGGGAGATTTTCCTCGTTCTCTCACGGCGATACGCAGCTTCCCTCGCAAAAAAATCGTGACACCCTTCTCCTCTTCGTGGTACTCGACGATGGGCCCCGGAACGATTACTCAAATTTCTCAACGAAAGGAGTGTCTCGTGTCTCGGTTTTCCATCCACGTTAGCGCGGGGGAACGGGGTGATCTACCCCTCCCGGTATCCCGTTCCGACCCCTTCCGGAAGAGACTTCACGGTAGCGAGAAAAGAGGAAGAAAAAGGGCTCGACCCCAAAAGGAGTCGGCAATCCTGCCGGGTCACGGGGTGAATACCGTTTTACCGACTATTAACTCACTTTTACCCTGTTTTCTTACCCCCGGCAACCCTTGGACCGCCGGAGAAAGAGAGAGACGGTTTCTTCGTTCCATCGAGGGGCGAGCTCCACCGTGTTTTCCCTTCCCCTTTTCGAGGTTTCTTGCGTAATCTTTCCTTTTCTTCTACCACGGGGGTAGTTCCCCTGCTTTTTATTTTATTTCTTCGGGGTTTTCCTTTTCACCCCTCACGGATTCCTTTTCCGGGTTACCGGTGGACGCGCGCGTGCAGGTAGCTGCGCGCAGCTACCTGCGACCTCGTCGAGGGATAAAGAGAAACGCGATTTTTCGGCTGCCACGGTCGATTTAACCCCTGAGAAAAATCGCGCAACCCCCTTCTGGGCCGCGACGACGCACGAGGGTTAACCGATTTCTCGGGCGCAGTTCGAAATCGGAGATTCCCTCTGTCTCGCTCCGTTTCTCCGTTTTTCCTCTCTCTCTCTCTCTCTGCTCCCGTTTCGACCGAACCGTTCAAAGGTTTAAGTATCTCGTAAAAATGGGCGCAAGATGCGACGCGGTGTGTGTTTTTTCTACGATTCCAACTTCACCGGGTCGGATGTCACCGTCACAGTTCTTCGTTCCGCGTGCGATCGAGATCGATGTTGTTTCGCCTCGAAAGTGGCTTTAAATCGGACGATTTTCTCCTGCCGAATCGAAAGACTCGAAAGACTGAACGATACGGTGATCAGGAGCGAAAAGAACATTTACCTTTTCGTCTTCGAACGTGCTTTACTTTCTGCTTACGGAACGTGTCTTCTTAGAATATTGAACGTTGCTCAAGATAGGCGATTGACTCTTACTCGCAAGATAGGTAATTGACCGACGTTTACTTGCGCGAGTTTATCACCCGATAAAGAGCAAAGTATTTTAAAGACTGTTCCACGTTGCGCAGGCAAGGTGTTCGGTAAGTGCGTTTATTACTTCACGATACGTTCCGCTATCTAAATTCAAACGTAACGGAAAGCAGAAACGTATTCAACGCTACAACCTTTGTTTCCGATAATTAAAAAATAACGATTATTTACCTTAATTTGAAAATTCGAGTACAAGCATCGAGATCGTTCGCTGAAAATTAACGGGCCTCGAGACTATTTCGTACACTATTAAAAGTATCAACATCAAATTCACGTGTCATATACGATCGTACGACAAAAATACCACACCGTAAGTGCAATGTATTTTTAACCTTTTCGTGCGTAATGCTACATTTTTGCGTCGAGTCGAACGCTTTGAAACACTTCGTAAAAAATCATATACAACGATGTACAATAAAGAATACGTGAAAATTTTCGAATATAGAACATCGCGCGCTAGTAATTTCTGGCATCGTTCCCACCGTAACGTTAACTTCTCGATTAATCGATCAATACCGATAAATTCCATCTATTATCCGTGCAAACGTTGCTCGGTGAAACAACAGCCAATTCGGTTGGTAAATTTGATACGAGACGCGAATCGGTTCGCCGCTAACGGCGCTAATTATTTTCTCGGCCGTTTCGATTTCACAAACCACCCCCAACCCCCGGCACGCGGCATACGGCACGCGGCATTTCTTACCGCGTTTTCTCTGTTCTTCATTTTTATCAATCGACCACGACTCGCGGCTGATGCAGCCCGATGTGGAGCAAAGACGAAAAGGAGAACCTCGCGAGAGGAAGAGAAACACAGGATCCCCGCGGCGCGGGATCCTCCTCGGGTTGGGCCTTAAAAATCGAGTCAATTTAAGGATCCGGCCCGGGATACAAGCATAACGCGAACGTGCATGCGATCCCTCAGGAATATCTACCGTGGAATCCATTTAACGCTGAAACGTGTACGAAATCATTTCAAGTCGCTCCTTTCGCGCTCCTCCGCCTCCTTTTTTATCGCCTTCGGCTCGAGGTAATCTTAAATATCCACGACCGGCCGCTTTACGTTCCTTACAAATATTTTCAAAGGTGATTTCGACGATTCAACGATACAGTGGGCGCGATCGAAATAATATAAACCGAATCAACTCTTTGACAAATCTATTAAACTTTTCCCGAGTTCTTTCGCGTTCTGTCCATTCAATTTCACACGCGCAAATTCTTCGAATTTCAAACTCGGCAGTTTTCGAAGCGCCCGAAAGATTTGCCAAAGAAACGTCTACCGTACCTTGGAAAATTCAATGTATCTGCGATGGATTGATATTAATCCTGGTAATAAAGATGCAATGAGGTTTTTCATCTTCAAATTGATGCAAATGTACGCACAGTCTGTGTCTTTCAACCTCAAAGTGGGGAATTATAGAACCTCGAAGTAGTGAACTTGTTGCACCTGAATAGAGCTCAAATTCTCGCCTTGGTTCAATTAAACCGGCAACCGCTCGATCTGCTCCGAGAAACGATCCTGAAAAAAGGAACAGTTTCCCACAACGTCTGTCGCTCTCTTAAATTACCACGGAGGATAGTCATTTTTCATCGACGACGAGCAGCCGCGCGTATTCGTCTCGTTAAACGACGCTAGAGTCGGCCTTTGGAGAGAAAAAAAAGAGAAAAAAAAAGGAAAATCCCGAGAGGCTGTACAATGGACAAGGGGTGGGGGGGGGGGGGATGGTAACTCGGCGGAGGGCCTCGGAGAACGAACGAGAGGTAAAAATGATGCCTAAGGGGTTGCGTAATTTTGATAGACGTCATCGATCCAGACGGAGGGGGATCCCAGGGAATCTTGGGGGGCAACGGGGCCCTCGTGGAGCCCTTTCCCAATTTCCGAAGCTCCTTTCTTTTCTCTTCTCGAGGTCCTTCTCTCTCGTTCCTCACGGTTTTCCCGTTTCGTGGCTACGCGATCGACTGGCCAGGTCGTTTGCTGCAGGTACAAGCCCCGAGATCGGGTTCCGATGTTCTCATGGATCCTCGCGCGAATAAATCCGGATAGATCTACCTGAAACGCGGGCCACAGCCACCGGGGGGGTATTAAAACGCTGCCACGACTCCTTCCGCCGGTTTAAACCCTCGTCAGGATGCACCGTGTACGCTCGTCTCGTTTGGAGAACACAAGGGATGATTCTCTGTAACGTTTCGGGAAAAATAGTTTCGGGACAACAACGACCGTCTAGTCCGATCGTTGGAGTCTAAGATGAACTGTTCACCTTTGCCGTGTTCGATCGCAAAATCGTAGAGAGATTCGTAATTTTACTCGAGACGAACTCCTCGAGGCTTTCGTCCCCTGAGCGAAACCGTGATACCCTTTGAAAACTCCGGATACGAACCACGTCCTTTGGTAAAAATAATTCCAACGTTACGCCAGCGCTACAGCTTCGGAGGTTCGGATGTGCACCGCAGTATGCGCACACAACTCAAGGGACGCGAGAGGTGCACCGGAATTAAATATACAGGGTGAGGCACCTAACATGCCCACCTTGCATAGCTTGTAAATTGTCCGTTGCGTGGAAAATTGTCGTGTACGATAGTTACATGGTTTCGAGTGGGTCATTAGCCAGAGAACAAAGTTTCCTTTCAGGTGGAGACGCTTCAAAGATTTGTAGGTCAACCTCGATTTTTTAAAATGGAACGTTCAGCTTTTTTATGCGATAATTCGATCGAGCGTCTACTATACATTCTTGGTACAAAATTTATTAACTTTTATCGACCCTAAATATAATAATAGCAAGATAACCGAAGTAAAAATTTCTTCGATATTTGTTCTTGGACGATTCGCTTCGCATAATTGTGTAAATCGTGGGTTCACTTTGAACGAAATAATTGGTAAACGAGGTGACGGCACCGGCCTGTCCCGAAGCAGATGTACCTGCTCGCAGTCGATTGCGGCTCTTTCGTGTTCGAGACGTCTCAATTTCACGACTCTAGCCCTCCGTGGCAAAAACTTCCCCTCGGTCGGGTTTTTTCCGCCGCGAAGTCGTCGCGTTTCCATTCGTCGCTCCGTCGCTCAGCCTTCGACCAATCCGATGGGACTCTCTCCCCACTATTCGTCCCGATACTTTCCGAAATCTTGGAAAATCTGAGCCGCGGAGTCAGTCTGGTCGCGGTGTTCCTGCGGCGAGGAGGTCGAGCACCTCGGCGACGGTGATTAGGGTAGGTAGAGGGGATATCGAGACACCGAAAATTTCGCGAAATTTATCGACAATTTTTCAGCCAGAATATTCCATCGATTCCGATTTCGTATAATTTGAATTAATTTGAAATCGCACAGGATCAATGCGACGAAGATTCCTTTTTCGCGAAGATCGATCGTTCTTTTGGATAGAAATCGTTTCGATGATCGATAACGTTGCATTTCGAACGTTCGTTGCTCCAACTTGCGAGGACTGACGCAAACGAATCAATTTCCTTTCCAGGGAAGGTCAAGGTCAAAGAAGAGAAGGATGCTTCATCGATGGCGCCAGGAAGCCCTCCGACGCCGCCGCACACCCCTCAAAGCCCACCACGGCACAATCCACCCCCCGGCAACCTCTCTCAATCCTGTCAAACGTCGAACGCGAATTCTCCCAGTCTCCAGCAGCAGCAGCAGCAGCAGCAGCAGCAGCAGCAGCAGCAGCAGCAGCAGCAGCAGCAGCAGCAGCAACAACATCAACACCAGCACCAACAACAGCACCAGGACCAACATCAGCAGCAACAACAATCCCTTCACACGATGGCGAGCTCCCCGTTGAGCCAGATCCTGGTGCAGAATCCCGCGCTGGCTCAGCTGTTGCAACAGAATCCAGCGATCCTGACGCAGAATCCACAGTTGGCGCAGTTGTTGCAGCAGAATCTTCAGGTTCAGATGGGCAGCGTCCTCTTCCAAAACGTCAGGAGGGAGGAATCTGAGGAGCCGAGGGTGAGTCACTCGAACAAATTAATTAGAGGGTCCCTTTTATCCCCCGTGGAGCGTTTCTACCCTGCACCCTCGCGATGGAAATCGACTGTTTCTCTTTTATTTTTGCGTCACTCGTCGACTAGGATACCGGGCACTTTGGGGTTGTTTTGAAACAGCGGGAGCAGCGCACGTTGACAGTGGAACGAACATTTCGGGTGTTCGATTGGGGTGCACAAGCTTGGAGAAATATGCGTCCAAGTAATTGGTTCGATTCTCCTGGGAAAAATATTCCGGTTCGATTTACTTTTTATTCCAACGTCACCGATCTATTTCTCATCGGTCGTGATAAATTTATGAATTTGTTTAAATTTCTTTTGCGCTAACTCGTGGATCGGAAATGAAAAAGAGAAAGAAAGAAATCGCGATTGGAAACGAGGTAATAAATATAAATATATTTATAAATTTTAAATCGTTCAAATATATATAATATTTCGAGTATAGATTCGAGTCATCCGGTTAACAAACGTTCGGCAATGTTTTCGTTCTATAGCTACCCTAATCGCACTCCTAAGAAAGACAAAACGTCATTGAGTTTTTCGCAACGACTCAAATTTTTTTCTAACATTGATTCGAGCGTAACGAATCGAACACGTTGAGTTGCTAGGCCGATCGTTGCTTGTCGTTGGTTGGTTCGTATTTCGCGATGCGAGACGAGCTTAAATCGTGACTCGAAGACACAGATCGATTATACCCGGGGCTCGTGGACACCGAGACCGTTGATGATGACGTGACACCGGATTGTCAACATGCCGCGAGCATCTGCTACAGCGGTTGGATTTCGTTCAACTTGTTTCCACTTTAACGATCAACGCCAAGATCGACGGTCGCCGCGCGCGACTAGCCAATACTGCGAAACTAATTATTCTCTTTTATTGGTCACCGTGATAAAATGGAAAAGAGATAACGAACAAAATCCTCTTCGAAATTTGGAAAACGGATGAGAAATTTTTACATTTCCTATATAAAAATGTTTTTCATACGTTCTCGTAAATTTTCTAATATCGTACAGTTCGCGGGCTTTCTTTTTTTTTTTTTTTTTTTTTTATCGAAAAGACGCTTCTTCCTTTATTTATTTGTTTATTTATTAAACGCGAACTCGATCGCGTTAAAAAAATAATACAGTCGATAGAGAAAAATGACAAGAACGTAAAGCGACGCAATGTAATATCATTTGTATCGAAATAAAAACGAAAAGAATATAGAATCAAACGAAGGAAACTAGAAAATATAGAAAAGTGATCGATGTACTAGTTTTTTCAAGTGTGCAAATTATTTTTCGCGAACTCCGAGTTCTCTTCATCTTGCGTCCATTTTCTAGAATTTCTCGACACGTTTCTCAGACGTTACAAAGCGCGTCCATCGATGTTCGTTGTTCGGGGAAATTGAATCGCGTCCAAGAACAACATGTACCGCCACAGCATTGACGACTCGATGATGTACTATGCGCGTTGATGCGACGTGAAATGGCCTCTGTCGTCGACCAATTGTCGATTCTTTTCCGTTTCGTTCAGCGGAAGTGGAATTTTTCGAGCAACAAGTCACGTGTATATTAATATCATTAGTAAATTTATTTACAGAGACGTTTCTTACTTCAGAGTTGTAAAAGTTACTCTACGAAAGCTTGCCTCTTTTTTGGAACAATAGTTTTCAATCTTTTCAAAAAATGTCGCTCCTTTTCATTTTTGCCTATTATCTACTTTCTTTTTACCTATTTTTCTGTTCGTTAAACATTTTCTTTCGCCCTCCCCACTTCGAAGAACACTGTTTCACCTTCTCCGTAAACGATTAACTAGATTTCGTAACAATAATCTATTCAAATTTCGAATCTTGATTTCGCGTATAAATAATACAATTATTTAAACCGCGTAAAATTATAAGATACGTCGGACCGTAGTATTTATTACGCGTCGCGTTCTATTTTATTAATTTTGCGTAAAATGTTATCGACGGGTGTGTCGAGAAATGTCGCGGAACGTTAATAGCACTTTTAGGAACTTGATTCCTCGCTCCGACGTAATCTTCTCGAAAATATTCGAGACGAGACGAATTGTGCAAACTTTGGACAATCGAGTCGACAAAAATAGTCTCGGTGTGCGTAGATTTCATTTCGTGAGGCTAATTCCTTCGAAATTTAACCAAGTATCTTTCCCTTGGCAACCGTTACGCTTCAGTTCCGGATGGAGATTCTCGTGTACTACTACGTAGTATTACGAATTGCTTCTTCGTCTTCGAAAGAGAATTCTTGCTCGTCGCGATGCTCGAGCCTAGTTGTCTCGTTCGTGGAGTCGATTATCGTAATTAAATGCGGTAACAAGTGATAAATTCGTTCGGTACTCGCGTTGCGACGCAACACTGCGCCGGGGTTAATAGGCGTCCACGGTGTCGAGAAAGGGTTAACGGAGAGACTAATTGAAATTTACGCGAACGCAAAATCCGTGACAGAAAACGCGCGAAACCGTCACCCATCGAACGTCGTTCAATTTTCATTTCATCGCTGTCGATAAGCTTCCTCTTCGTTCTTCGCCTACTTTCGTTTCACGACTAAAATATTAAACTGTTCGCTTCTAAAATTCGAGAAGATGAACTTCAATTCTAAATTATATTTGAAACGTTTTCGATCACAGTGGTGGACTCTCTTCGATATGCACAATTTCCTGGTTTCGTGTAACTTTGATTACTCGATCTTACGTATTCCGCGAAGGACCTACAACTTTGACCAAAAACGATTAAATATACGGAGCTCGGAAGGGCTTGAACTTACACGTGTTCGATTAACACGAGCACGAGCGATCCAAACTATTTCCTTAACAAAATATTAAAACACGTAACGAATTGTGTATTCGAAATTCCTTGTGCGTCACTCGATGTAAATGTCTTCTCGGTAAGGTGAAAATAACAAGCAATTACGAACTTGTAAACAATTAATTAATCTAGCATCGCGACGTTAGAATATTTACGAGGAATATTATTTTACCCGGATACATCCTGTCGTTAAAAACAAAACGTTACACGTACTTACGAAATAATAATAATAATAATAATAATAATAATAATAATAATAATGATGATGATGTAGCGATTGCGTGTTACAGACGAAGGTTAATATTTCACGAAACGTACGAGGTTAACGATGAATTATTAATGTTGTACGGAACACACGAAGGTCAACGATTCACGAAATCGAACAATGTTATATTTCTCGTATTTTTAATTCCCTTAACGATATATTGTACATATAGAAAGAACGTGCTATAATTGGATCGAGTTAAATTACTCGAACGATACGTGTGTATACGTATGTATCTTCGCGAAGACGCTGAGCGATTTAAATTTAA
The DNA here is from genome assembly GCF_051014685.1 of Ptiloglossa arizonensis. Taxonomy (NCBI): domain Eukaryota; kingdom Metazoa; phylum Arthropoda; class Insecta; order Hymenoptera; family Colletidae; genus Ptiloglossa; species Ptiloglossa arizonensis. The sequence continues at coordinate 7,565,007 of NC_135061.1, forward strand.
ACTTTACCTAACCCAGATCCGAGTCTAACGGCATATACCTCTGTACAGTTTTTATTCGTTTATTCTACTCTGCGTACCGAAAGAGTGGAATTCGATCGATCGATCGATCGATCGATCGATCTTCATTTTTCGACGAGATCGATCACTTTCAACTCGGTGTTTCGCGGAACACCCGGTTCATCGAAACCACCAGGAGCACCGAACGCAATCTCATCGACCTTCCATCGATTTTATATCCAGATTCGAGAATACCTTGAATAATCGGTACTCGATTGTTCCAACCGCGCGATAAGATAAACCTCGAAGGTGTCCAAATTTCACAGAGAGGGGAAACTTTATTGCCCGTCACCGATCATTTCTCTCGCGACTGTTTTATCGCGTCGCGAATCAAGGGGAAAGGAATCATTGTTCTCGATTATTTTATGGGAACCGCGTCTGAGCGAATTAAGGTCGAGAATCGACTCTTTCGACGATGGAGATTACACCAATGTGTATCGCGATGGATTATTGTTCGTCGTCCACGGTTCCAGGAACCCTTGAATTATTCTAACGCTGCCGCGATGCACGAACCCCAGCGGTACGCGATTCTCTTCGCGGGTTGCCGACGACTCGTCATCGAGTCATCGAATTGTGTCGATGATTCACCGCTGTTGCCCTCGACGGTTCGTACAATTTTCCCTCGACGATGCGTCCAAATTATTTTCGATCTACGAGGCTTCGATTACGAAACAAAGTATCGTTTTACGGGGCCCAAAGTTATTTTCTTATAAGGTAATTGATATCGATCTTGCATCATAGAACGTACGGGTACGTCCTTGAACGGTCCAGAGGGCACGTAATATTTCATTAATTCCAAAAGCGAAGTAGCTTAAATAAAAACGTAGGATTGGCTTTCGATGTCTCGATCTTTCGAAAGTTGCTCGATCAGATTCCACCGATATTGGATAGTAAATCGTGAGCGATACGAGTCGTTTTCTACGTAAACCTAAAGAACCCGCGTAACCTCGAATCGAGTGCTCGAGGACCGCGAGGACCGCGAGGACCGCGAGGACCTTCGCATCCGACAAATTACTTTATCGTCGTCAACCTCTAAACCTGGGTTAGGACACCCGTGCACGCCGCACGCGCCCTGTCCGATCATGGACGATTTCAAGCGTTAGCCTTTGCCAGCTCGTTCCAAGAACCCTAAGACAATGCGCGCGGAGAAACGTAACCTTTATTTTCCTACAATTACGGCTATGGAAACCCAGCTTCCTTCGATTGTTGCTACACAGGCGCGATTCGTCCGACTCTCGAACCGAACCTAACCCGACGGACCTAAAAAGCAACAATCCAAGATAGTACGAACTGTCGGAATGTTAATTTTGTCCTTAAAATGTTGAGGTACACAGTCGACGAGAACTTTCCGAGATTCAGCCTCGCGATAATAGTAGGACATCGTTCGCGAAAAGGTCCAAGTTAGCGGAAAAATGGTAAAAGTCGGCTGGAATGGAGGTAGGGCGAGTCGATACGGGCAACCGAGGGTAATTCGCGGGAAACGATGGGTCATCTTCTGCACGGGATTCGATGGAACTCAAGCGGTACGCGGACTCGTTGCTAAATATACATGTGTACGTGCGGTCGTAGAAGAAGAGACACGAAATGGGCCCAGGAGGCTCGCTCGGTGTATCGCCACGCTGGAATCCCATACGGGGAGAATTGAAATTATTCCCTCGATTTTTGTCGTGTCGTTTACATTATTTTCGCCTTTGAATATTAATGGGCATATGCTCTCCGGCGTTATGGCACAAGAAGTAACAACGGCGTATAATACTCGACTCTTAACGTTATTCTATTGTTTGCAAATCAGCTCTATTGTTTTCTCATATACCTCTATACTCTCCCGGTTCCCTCTTTGCCCTCCCCCCCTCCCTGTCGCGGCTCCTCCCTCTCTCTCTTACGTCCCGGACGATCTTCTTTCACCCCTCTCCTTGCTTCTCTTGCACAGTTCTTCGTTCTTCCTTTTCGTACTCGATCTTCTTCTTCTTCTTCTTCTTCGTCGTCTTCTCCTTTTGCTTCTTCTTCTTCTTCTTCTTCTTCTACTTCCTCTTCGACTTCTCCTTCTTTCTCTATTGCTACGTCGACATCGTCGCGGTTGTCGTCGTCCTCTTAGCCAACGTACACACACACGCGCGAGCGCGAGCGCGCGCGCGCGACCGCCCTACAGTATTTTCTATTTGTTTCTATGATCGTCGCTTCCTTCCTCTGGCTCGCTTCTTCCTCGGTCGCTTGTTCCCTTCGGGTTATTCCTTTTGTCGGGTTTCGCCCGGGAACTCTTCTCGTAGAGTAGCCCATGGCACTCTTCGAGACCCATGTGGGCTACTCTGCGATCGAAATCTCCCGCGCGAACCACGGATCGCGAAAGACGTTGACTTTCCGATCTCCGAAAAGGCGATCGAACTTCCCCGGTGTTCGTTTCTTCCGGGTACGCGCATACTCTTTGGTAGCAACTTCAATTTCACGGAATAGCCGGCGTTCCGAGAACCGTGCCGGTCGAGTCCTTCGCGCGACAATGTTCGGTCCTTGAATAAAATGACTAGCTTCGATTAGATCTCCCCGCGTTTAACGACGTTTCTTTCGATTCGTGATGCACTTCACGGTCGAACAAAGACATAAACACGTGGCGCTGAGCATCGCTCGATGATCAACCTCCTTCCGAAATATTCGCTCGAAGCGAAAAACTGATAGCAACGAAACGCACCTCGAAGTCGTTGGACCGAATCGACGAATACTTGCGTGTTTCGTGAAACGATAATACGTAAATCGATAATTAACGTCGATCACTGTTTCGAAAACTCTCCAACGTTTCTCGAAACTATTCGCGACGCGTATAAGCACTGGTACAACGATTTATTCCAGCACAGTCGTTCGTTGCACCAATTTCGTTTTGTAATTCGGAACGTAATTTTTACCGAATATATCAAAGGCTGTTCGTCTTGGAATCGTTGTTCCAAGTTTTTTTCAACGGAAGAATTTTGCTCCTTTTGCCTCGAATACCCGATTCGCGTCCAATCGATCGATCGGTGGATCGGTGGATCGATCGATCGAGTCTGGGATTCCTCGGGGGGGGGGGGGGGGGGGGTTCGATCGCGAGGTTCGATTTCCCGCGGAAACGGCACGAAACATTCTTTCCGGCGCATTGCCATGCGATCCGCACAGGCGATCCGTAATATTGGGCATCGAAGGTCGACGATAATTATGAGCACGGAATATAAATGGCCGATCGGTGGCCGCAGGATCGATGGAACGCGATTGGCCGCGCACGTGAGACGCGTTCGATCCCGAGATCGAAGAAGAAGAAAATCGACGCGACACGTTCGAGAGAAAATGGAAACGCGGGGACGGAGGCCCGAAGACGAACCTCGGACGCTATGTGGCAATCGCTTGATAAATTCAGCGACGCCTCGGATCGGCATCGTCGATACGGCTTCGGAAATCGTACAGGATTCGAATAATTTGTACCCGCGATGGGGCTTCCGACAACTGGCGTCCCTTATCGTCGGCTCGCAACCGTTCCTCAGCTTCTCCATTTTTTCCTTTCAACGATATTTTCATTCGTATCCCACCCTGAACGCAAACCCTCGCGTTTTCGAGCCAATCGTTAACCATTCATTGAGAAAATCGTTATCAGCTTTCGAAATTTTTGCGTCTTTGGAGCAAAAAATTACGATCCATTCCGAAAACTTGTAGAAATTCGTTAACCTCGATAGAATTTTTATTAACGTTGATAGATTTAGCTGTTCTCGGAACTTTTGCGTTTCTCCTGTTACTTTTAGAAACGGTGTTCCGTACAATTTGTCCGATCGTTGTATCTTAAAATAAAATAAAGGAGCAAAGAGACGAAAACTGCTTCGTTTCGACTTTCGAAATTTCTTTAAACTTGGCTGCTCGGAACAATTTCAATTTCAATCCCAACTAATTTGTCGGTTCGGTCCGTATACAAGAAAATTGTCCTACCCACCGTTACGTCGATTCTTAGCTACCATTAGTGCAGACGTATCAAACACGCGGCACAATCCATTAGATTTTGCGGCCCGCTTGATCCCCATTTTATCGTAAGCATTATTATTTCCTCGGAGCACTAATCTCTTGATAATGTAGGATGCAATGAAATACGAATCAACACGGTTCAACGCGTAAACGCGAAGAGAAGAAAAGGTCTATTTATAAAATATGTACGACCACGCTTCTAATGAACATTGAACGAATAATATTATTTAAGATTTTGGCTCGATGTAATTTTTGTGAATTTCTTCTCGTTGCTTGTAATTTTTTTTAAAACGTCTGACGTCGATGCGACCGAAGAATCGAACGATCGCGCAACCACGCTCGGCGACACGGTATCGAAGTGCACGAATGAACAGAAATAAGATTGAAAAAAGTTCGTTCGAGCTCGGTAGTTTCGATGGAACTGTACCTCGAGCTTTCATCGAAAACGATCTAACAGTTTTAGAAAACACCGCACCTTTGTTGGCTAATAGTAAAAGGATCGGGCAAACAATAAAGGTGAACAAATATCGTGAACACTCGTTTACTTTCCGATAGATGGATACTTCTGATGCAATATACCGCGAAACACTGATAATTACTTCGAAATTGTTCGTTCGAGCGATTCTTCCGCGAACCGTGAACCCTCGTATGTATATTTTTCTTTTATTATTATTTTTAATCGAATATCTTTCGAGACACTTTTACGTAGACTTTCGGACAGGTGAATGGGAAACGAATGGGAAGTAACGACACGAGTTGAAAAATCTTTTTCGAAAATAGTGTTCGGTGATTTCGTGAACGTTTCGACACACATTTACTGGGTGCATCGCGCGTACAGCGACAAGGTCGTTGACCCGAGAAATCGAGTCGGTATTCCGATTCCTGGACGTTTTCGGGGAACCGGAAGCCATTTCCGCTTCACGTAACGTCCCCAAGAGGATGTCGTAACGATAAAGGCATAGTTTTTGTCGACGCGAAAATTCTACGGGCGAGTAAAGGTTAACGCCTCGAATTCCACGCAGGATCGTATCGATGTCCGCAACAGGAAATCGAATTTTCGAATCGGAATTAACGGTGCGATCGCGCAAGGAAAATTAGAGTTTAATATTTCACTAATGTACGCTACTCGAATTTAATTAATATTTCGTACACTCTCTGCACTCAGTTCGAATCGAACATTCCATGCCGTTGAGTGTACATCTTATTGACCTCGAACACGTATTTTTAATATTTTACTTCGATATCGTTTCGATTAACTTTTCGATAAATTTGATCTTTGCTTTAAAAGTAATTTCCACTAGTTTGAGTAAAATTTACGCTATTCAAATACCCTATATTTTTCTTGGGCGAAGCGCGTAGCCTGTTTCGAGCCGAATTCAGTGGCCGGTTTGCAATCGTTCGAAACGGTCTGTTTCAAAACGAGGGCCACGGTTCTAGAGGAGGGGGGAGGGTCATTCTATAATCCAGATTGGGCGCAAAGCGAAACGTTGCGCGTTGTTCGAGGTGATCGTCGAGGAGGCCGATCCATCCTGCATAAAAAAATCTCGATCCCTGTATTTACGCGGCCGGAAAATCGTGGCTCCCTTCGGAGACCCACGGTTTTTCCGAAAAGGTCGTCGAGTGCCCCGGATAATTTGGAGCCATTCAAGTTTTCAGCGACACGTGTCGCGGACCTTATAGAACCGTCCCCCTCGGTCCCCCTCGGTCCCCCTCGGTCCCCCTCGGTCCCCCTCGGTCCCCCTCGGTCCCCCTCGGTCCCCCCGTTGCGTAGGCGGCCCCCTTTCGTGTCCCCATCGCGAGCACGGCCCTGAGCATGCTGGTGCATTGTACATCGTAATGTATTTTCTTTTAGGTACCGCCGACAATAGCGAGCCTGGCGGCGATGAAGGTGGAGGCAGCTGACCCGAAGGTTTCCGGTGAGTTACTATTTCCTCCTCCTTACGGAATTATCGGGATCGTAATTAGATTCAAATCGAGTCCCCGGCGTTCGACGACCCCGCTCCTCGAGAAGGGAGGAACGAAAAACAAAGAATAACGAAAGAAAAATGATCAGGAGAGGGAGGGAGGGGGGGGGGAGCGTGGGTCGCGGAACGATGCGACGCGTCGAAATCGGCAACGATCCGGTGGAACCAGTCGATTTGCCCTCGTCCTTTTAATTGTCACGCTGGAAACCTGTTATCACGACGGAGACAAAGATCTTGGTTAAATTGGTTCGCGAAACGTCGGGCTTCGATGTTCCAGCAAGTTCGAGATACATACTTTGGTATTTGACCGAGAGAACGAGCCGACCGAGTAACGCACACCTTTGTTTGTTTTCGGAATGTCGTATCGCGGTCCGGACCGTCTACGCGTATCCGCGAGGTTGGCTTCGAAACTGGCGACACCCCACACCCCACCCTTCACCCCACCCTTCACCCCACCCTTCACCCCACCCTTCACCCCACCCTTCACCACCCCCTTTTAACGGAAAATGGGATTTTAACGGGGTTATTCAACAGGTGGTTCGAATTTCCGCGTTCAGAGACAGGAGGTCTAACCGAAGGGAAACCGTCATCGAATTTCACAGGGTTTCATGCGCAGCGATAGCGTCGCGTCAGTATTCTCTTCCACGTTTGTACAATAACAATTGAACGTCGGCGGTTCGGTATAAACGAGAAACGTTCAGGAAGATAGGAACGGTAACAGGGTGACGCGACGCTCGACAATTCCGTGGTTCGAGAATCGTTCGTCCTCGACGACGGTTAGTCCTACGCGAAATAAATCATTCGCCGAACCGACGACTAATAATCTGCTTGAAACGCGATACGAATCTTCGAACTGCGTACAGGAAACGTGGCTCGGGTTTCTTTTGCTCGAGAAATCGCTACAGCCTTCGAGCGTTCGTTGAAACTCGGCCTTTTTTTCTCAGATTATTTAAATTCGTGAACAATGGCCCCGCATCCCATCGAGACAATTATCAATTCCCACGGTCACGTGACGTGGATCCGTAAATCTCTTCCCAAGCGAAGAACGCGCGTGTCCCGTCTTCTATTTGTTCGATTGAATCGGTGCAGGCTCGTAAAACGCGTGCAACCTGACGAAACGAGTCGTCTCCCATGCTTTCAGCGTTTTGTGGCTGGGGGCTCTTCCCCCTTTATTGGAATATCCGCCCACAGCATTATGGGAATTATCAAGGAAATGGGATGAGCGCAAGTGGGTCCCACGAGGGGGCTGCAGGGGGTTGCCATGTCCGCGGACGATCGGGAAAGAGAGGAAGACCGTGCGTGGAAACGGATTCGTGCAGCTCCCCCGTACACACCCACCCACCCACCCCCGAGATAAACGAATTACGCCTCCGATGGAGAAGCTATACGATAACAGACCGGCAGAGAAAAATACTCGTAACGCGGAATCCAGGGAAAGAGTATTTTCCCTGGCTTTCTCGAGACGTTTAGCGGACGAAGAGAAACCAACGACCGTATAATTACGTCACGGTAGAGAATTTATATTTACTAGTATATTGGAATCGGACCGAGAATCTAGAAGGGAATTATTGCGCTTGAATTTTATCGGATCTGGAGAACAATTTTAAACGTACGCGTAACGTTCTCTGTTCGTCGACTCGCGTATCGAACCGAACAACGGTAAACGGTAACGCGATCGTACCATTTTGTCGTAACAAAGAATCTGTATTACGTGATCTACGGTATACGCGAAAACTATCGTATTCGAATTGGATCGGATCCGGGGTAAAATTCGAAAACGGCGTTCCGCCTAACGTTTTCGATCGTTGGACTCGTTTATCAAAAACGGAAGAAAACGATATTGGAATTTTCCACGGAAGAGAAGAAATAGATAACCTCGAACGGACACTTTCGACGAGTCCAACGAAAGAGGAAAAAGAGTCCGTAGAAAAGATCGTTTATCGAGTTCCTCGCGGCGCGTTCCAACGACGATCGAAGGTGAGGCTCGTATCAGATTTTCGAGCAGAGGGATTCCCAAACGAGCCACGTGCAACGGGACGAAAAAGTCCCTAGCAAAAGAAGCGTTCGCGAGGCATTCTGGTGACACGAGTTAATTTTAAATCGGCCACGGAGCACGCGATGCCGATCGATCGCCGATAGAACGGAGAAGTCGGTGACCCGATGGGAATTTCATTAATTATAGGACATCGCGGGGATAGAATCGAGAGACGTTACGTAACCGCGTCGATAGTCGTTTATAAATACACCGGCAGAGTGTGCACCGATCGTCGCCTCTGCGCGACTCGTCGTTTTATCGCAAAGGGGATTCTTTCGCGCATCTTTCGCGTTTCTTCTCGAAAGGGATCCATCGTGGTCGTGGTCGTCGTCGTCGTCGTCGTCGTCGTCGTCGTTGTCGTCGTTGTCGTCGTGTCGTCGTTGTCGTCGTTGTCGTCGTTGTCGTCGTTGTCGTCGTTGTTGTCGTCGTTGTCGTCGTTGTCGTCGAAACACCGGAGAAAAATCGAACGAGAGGGTTCGCTTTCTCAGCGATCGCGCAGCATCTAGGGAATTTTTCCGTCGAAAACGAAGAAACGAATCAGCCGCGAGAGCGGAAATTATGGCAATCGGTCGACAAAGGAGGGAAGAGAGAGGAGTAGGCGGTCTCTCTCGGTGTCTCTGTTATCCGGAGGCACATTCCCACAATTTACAGATCGGCCAATCAACGTCTCGCACTCCCGGACGATATTAAGCTCGTCGCGGGATCCGCGCTGAAACGGAATAAAATAAAATTGTGCGTTGTTCGTCGACCGTGTACGCGTTCGCCGGCACGACAATAAAAAGGAAAGAGAGGCAGGGAGCGCGAAGGAGAGAGAGTGCGAGGAGCCAGAAGGAGAAAGAGTGAAAGAGTCGAGAGGCGAGAGAGAGGGCAGCAATCAAAGCTGATTAAGCCCACAACTGGGGAATCTGTGGGGCCAGTGTCTCACGCCAATCTCGCCCAATCAGCCGGTTGGCCGGGGAGATTTAAAAAATAGAATGCCTACTGTCAATTGTCCCATAATTTAAATAAATCGAATAAATGGACAAAGTGGCCAATTAGAGTAGTTGCTGCTTGCTGCTTTAACACATTATTCTCTCTTTCTCGCGGTGTCTTCGGCCCTCTCGCCCTCCCCGTCGCGGGCTGGAACCCTCTTTCAACGTCTCCTTCGAACTTCTTTCTTCATCCTCGTTCCCCCTCCGCGCGTCTCGTTCTGCCCTCTGACTCTCCAACGTTGTTCGACACCAACGTTACCGACCACCTTGCGTCGAGGTGCACTTAAGAGCGCCGTTACGCCACGGATGACTTAACTATCAGCCTCGACGCACACGTGTGCGAGGCGAGGGGACGCGAGGCGACGCGAGGGGACGCGAGGCGACGCGAGGCGACGCGAGGCGACGCGAGGCGAGGCGACGCGACGCGACGCGACGCGACGCGACACGGTGCGCGCGGGATACGATAGTTGGCGCTTCCGTCGTCTCCCGCTGCGAACCGACACGACCCAGTCGTTTTCGACGATTCTGCGGCTACGCGACGCGTTCTTCGCACCCGAAATATAGTATTACGGAAACGTACCTCGAACGACGCTACCTCGATTCGAAGCTTTACGCTCGACGAAATATTTTCAAGCTACGTTTAACCAACGAGCGCACTGTATACGATTACGTTGCGTCTAGCCTCCTCTCGATCGTTCAGAAACGAACGTGAACACGCGATTTGCAAAATTCCATCCGACGAATAGATTCGTCTCGGCTCGATCGAAGGTAATTGTTTCAGCGTGTACGATTCGCATTCCATGTATGTACGAACGAAGTTAATTGATAATCCGCGACCCCGCGTGGCCTTTGCTCGGCAATCTTCGATCGACGTTGCATCGAAACTCAACCGAACGCGGGCTGCACGCCGCGTAACACATCGAATGCCAGGGACAGCCTTTAACAATTACAAGCAATTTACGACTTTAACAATTACCGTCGACGTCCGCGAACCGCGTCTGCCGGGGCTGCACCTGTTCGACATTCATTTACGGCGCGGGGCTTAACAGGCTCGTTGATACGCGCGGTCGTTAATTCACTTTAAATACAATTTAATTAACAGTCTCCGCGGCTCAGCGGTGGAACCTCGTGTCGCATTAATATTCTGACGTCTGCCGAAAATTGTCTATTACGTTCGATTAGCGCGCGATAAGCCTTAATTGAGCTACTCGGAGCTCCGGTGTCTTCGTGTTCTTGCGAAACCGTGCCCGTACATGGAACGGATCCTTCTTCCTCCGAGATACTTCTTATCCACAGGGGAGTTTTCTGCACTTTTTTAAGCTCCGTGAGAGCAGATATCGAGTACGAACAATTTGTAGCTAGCGGTGCTCGAAGGACTACTCTGAAAATTCACACGCAAAGAGCCCACGATACTCGACTGTACAAATTCATCTCGAATACCGAACAAATTTTCATTATTATTATTATCGTTATTAACGGAAGAACGCTTTGGTATAAAATACGCGATACAAGATGCGCGTAATAGAAAACGATGGTAAGAAATATGCAAAACGGAACGTGTATCGTAAAATTACAAAATTTCAAAAGTAGGAATCCGAGATAAAATTTCCCTGAAACGAACTTTCATATTTCTAGAGTACGTATCGTTGAACTTTTCTACCTGTGTTTCGATTCCAAGAGTTTCCAGCTCGCCTGACAAAATGGAGCGATATTTCGATACCACTCTCGATAGAATTGGACAAGTATCGCAACGATTTGCCAAATTCGTACCTGCAGCATTTTTGCTGCTCGATACGATTGTACCGGTGATCGTCTTTCGGTACGAGAGTAACAAGTTTTACCAACGGTGCGAGAAAGAGAGCCGTCCAATGGTCCGTAGGTTCACGGGGCTCGTCAAATCTCAACATCCCGAGAAAAGCAATAATTCCTCGTTAACTGCGGCGTGTTACAGTCATCGACGAATCAGTCTGCGAAAGGTTAATCGCCCTGTTCGGGGAAGAAATTCTATTCGATCCGAGGGGGTCGCGGGGGGCTGGGGAAAGAATGCTTCGTATTAAGCGGCCAATTATGCGAATCTGGCTCATCTCGGCGAGGCAAGGCTGTGTTACGCATGTCTGGAAGGTAGATAAGGTACCCTCGTAGGTACTCGTACACCTACGTGAGCTGGCAGTCAAGCCAACCAGTCGACCGGGCAAATAACAAATAAAGCATAAACGGGAGCTACAATAAATAACTGGTGCACCGCGTTCTCTGCATATACTCCGAGCCACGGGCCCTTCGGGGCCTTATTCTCTCCCTCCCCGCGCTGCCCTTCCCCACTCTTCTATCCTGCTCTTGCCGCTGCGTTCTTCCACCCCCACTATCGCCCCCCAACCACTTTAACGACCATATATGTGTATATATATATATACACACATACACATATGTATGTGTATGTGTGTATATATATATATACATGTGCGCGCGTGTGTGTCATAACGCGGACGCCGAGGGAGCGGAGTTTGAGAAAAATCGTTCCTGACTTATGCGGTTGCCGTGAAAATGGATTTAGGGGATCTTCTTTTGTGCGTCTTCACTTTTTTCTCGCATTTCTGGAGAATTCAGGAGGACTCGGAGCCTCGTCTTTTTCGTTCTCCGACGCTTGCATTCTGCGGTTGAATCCTCGAGGATTGGGGAGTTGTTATTGAGGTGGATTTTGGCTTCTCGGGTGCAGGTGGTTTTTGGTGTTTTATACGGGGTGTCGTGTAACAGATGCTCCAACACGACAGGACATAATTCCGCGCGCAAAGGTAGAATAAAATTTCTTTGCACGCAACGTTTACTTTCTCCATTTACTTTTTCGCGAAAAATCGTTCCAAGGAGCTTTTCATATATATTTTTCGGAGCCAAAAACACACGGTATACAAATTTTCTACAAGTCCTAGCGATCTCAATTGTCCATCGACGCGTATCGCTGTTTAATTATTTTCTCGATTCTCCATCTACTTGAAAATCTAGCTATCTTTTCGATCGTGTAGCTACATTCTTCGCAATCCAGCTATCCCATTGACGATGTAGCTACCATCTTCTTGATTATGTAAAGCGCTTGTCGACTATCTAGCGATCTTTGCGACGATTCCGAAATCTTCTCGATCGTGGGTCCGGCCATCTTTTCGATTATCTACGAATCCTTCTCGACTATCGAGCAACCTACCGGACTCAAAATTTCGAGGAACGAGCAGCTCGGACGAAGCGATCGTTATTGGCCAGTCGAAGATCGAGTCTCGGAGAAACATCCTTAAGGAGAGAGCAAAGGTACCGAATTTCACGGCAGATTAAAATCTTTTTAACGGGATTTACACGGCCCAGCTGTCGCGGGAAAAGGGGGTTGAAATTCCACGAATCAACGGCTAAATAAATATTTGACAGCCAAGGCGTCGATTCCCTGTCGCTGTTTTCCTTCCCGCCTCGCTTTCTCGCGGAGCTCCAACGCATAATTGGTTACAGATGCATTATTCTTCGGCTCGGCTCGTTTCGCAGCCCCATGCATAAACATTAAACTCTTACGACACGGGTGTCGCTTCTCTTTTTTCACATTTCTTTTTTTCCTTCGGAGCTCGAACGATTGTGTTTCTAATTTCGTATCTTCCGAGGCTGATTGAAATTCTTGCGATTGTTCAGAATACTCGGGCACGTTGATTTTCAAGCACGTTGGATCAAAAACAACGTCTCGTGCTTCGATCGTTACGTCTTTGATTTTGAGTAATTGGAATAGTGGAATTTTTACAGCAGTGCTGTCGATTCAAAAGATGTTAAACGCGCAATCTCTCTGTCGTATTTTTCATCGACAAACGCGCAATACCCCGTCCCTAATTTTTCGCTTAATAATTTTTCCCATGATCGTTCCGAGCTCCACTTTATCGCGAAACCTCGAATAAATACAAAAATCGTGGGTGAATCGATCCTAGACTGACAAAAATCGCGCAAAATCTGTATTTCACCGATCCGGGTAGAGAGAAAGAAAGGGGGCAGGGGAGAGTACGGCGAGTTTCGCCGCGGAACCGAAACAATGCGGCCGTGTTGCCAGCCGCGCGCGCGCGCGGCCGGCCTCGTAAAAACCCGCTCGAAACCCGGCGGATTCGAAATTTTATTATTTATATTTGAAATTTATTATCGCCCCGAGCTGGCCCCGGGGCCTGCCGAGCGCCCGGTCCGTCCCCCTCTGGGCCCCGTGTATTCTTTCCGCGGCGTTTCTGGCCCCCACTGGCCCCCGTCCGGCCCTCCTCAGCCTACACGCTCGACCGTTCTCGCGCCGTCTCGTCGTCGCCGGTCTAATTTATCGTTCCTCAACTTTTTATTAATTTCTTACCGCTCGCGGAATCGCGATCGCATTAAAAGGAACGTCCACGGCCGTTCAGCGGTCACCGAAATGCATCGGTACACAGACGGAATGCCGTCCCTAATTTTTCGCTCTTCTCCGCCACCCCCTGCTCCCTCCCGCCCCACTCGTCCTCGCCGGATCCTCCTCGTTCTGTTCTTTGGCCACGCGGCGCCCGCTGAGGATCGTTGCCCATCGATGCTATCGGCACCGTCAGAAGAAACGCATTTTTCCGCAAACTACCACGCTGGTGGCGCCCTCTCAAACTCCACCACCGCGGTGGTAAAAAGGGAGCGGGTTGAAAATTCCGGACGCGGGTCACCGGACAATTTTTCACTTGTCTGCTACCACTCGCTAACGATTCGAAGTAGTCGCCGATTAGACGAAGAAAGAATTCCAATTCAGGCCAATCGGAAACCGTCACCGTAGGTGTACGATGGATCGAGTCTAACGCAAACAGTTTTCCATCGAGCGGACCAGAGCCAGAGGTCACGGAGTAGACCTCGACTTCTCGACTTCTCGACTTCTCGACTTCTCGACTTCTCGACTTCTCGACTTCTGGCTGTTCTTCGATCGGAGAACTGCTATTTAGAGTCCATCGTAAACTCGCCGATAAAGTTACTACATTTGGTCCAACGAGAATAGTCGGCACAGAAAGAGAAACGTTCGTTTGGAATTCGTGCGATAGAAGAAAAACGACAATTATACGTAAAATCGAGGATTCGACTGGAACGGCTACGGAGTACGCGAACGATCCGTTCGAGAATTTGGACCGTAGAATCAGGGATTCGACAACGATGACGGAAACTCCTCTCGCGTCGCTACGATTTAAGCTTATAGGTCACTTTGTCCGTTGGAATTGAGAATCGCCAATAAAGCTACTTAAAAATCCTATGTCTTAAGAATTGGACAGGCGATGCGTTCAATAGCATCGACAATTGCCTATGGAATCGAGGATTCGACCAGAAGGGCAACCTCGAGCCTCGTGTCGCCACAATTCGAACTTGGATTTCAGTTACGTTGACAGTAGTTACCCCGTTTCTAGACCGTGCCACCGAAACTCTCTCTACTGCTCCATAGACTTCGTCACGGGTCTGTATTTGTTCAAATCTACACCAAATTCGATCTCCTTAACGCAGTTCAACCTTACAATTGATCATTATTTAATTTCCTTTCGACTCGTTCATCTGTCTCCCGTTCGTACACATTTACTCGTGACGTTGTTACGTCTCGCTTCGCAATGGCTACAAATGGGATATTTGCGAATGGTTACAAATCGAATATATAGAAATGGGATTCGGAAAATCGAAAAGTAATCAAACCTTAACGAAAGAATAATTAATCGCGTCGAAAGTTATTATTCTGTTTAATCAACCCTGGTTGGTACGCGGTTCCGTTCGACCGTGTACGTTCAAGGTCTCGGGTGAAAGATGTCACGAATGCGCGGAACTCGTGTTCTTAACTTTGTATCAAGAACGAGAGTCGCGTCTATTACAGTAGCTTTAATTATAGCGAAAAAACAATAGGTACGAGAAAGCACCGAGATTAATATCTCGAGCGACGGGTCCTCCATCGTAATCGTAGCCGTGATTTTAGCGACGGAGGATGGTCACCCTCTCGTAATTATTGTCGCGAAATTCCCGCGAATTCCCGCGAATTCCCGCGCGATTACGTCACTCGTCTCGAGGCATTCTAACAATAAGCGCGGAGGCTGAAGATGATCGATCGAGAGGCTGGTTTCAAGGCTCGCGACAGCTCGCAATTAGAAGGCTCGATTAGTTAATCGGCGCCGCGGTCGCTCGCCGCGATAAAGTCGTATTCTTGGCGGCCGAAAAATCGCGAAACGTCGGCCAGGAAAAAACGGGGACGAGCGGAGGAACCTGTACAACGAACAAACGAACGAACGAACGAACGAACGAACGAACGAACGTACGAACGCACGAAGCGCGGGACGAGGTGTTTGCGCACGTTGAAATACGCTCGGTTAAGGAGGAGGTTAGAAGGGCGCGGGGAAGCGTGTGCGTGTATCGTTTGATCGAGCAACGATGGATTCCTGAGTTTCGAGGACGGCATGCGATTGCCAATCGTTGTTTCCCGATACAAAGAGATCGGGGCCAATCGCGCGGCCAACAAACATTGCGGCATTTCACCGCTTCGTTTCGCAATTCCCTTTTCGAACTCGCCACTTTTATTGCCAGATATTCTAGCCCTCGTTGCACTCACCCCCTCCTTCACCGTTCCTTCCCCTCCCCTCCAAAATCCTACCCTACCCCACCCGCCGCCACCGCCGCCACCGCGACTCGCTGGCCCGGTCTTGCGTTAATTATAGCGAACGAAGAACAGAGGGAAAAAAAATAAAACGACGTTCCTTCTTCGTCGCTCTCTCTCTCTCTCTCTCTCTCTCTCTCTCTCGAACAGCGAGCTGCGCCCTCCTCGTCCCTGTCTCGCTGTTTTTTAGAAAATCCGGCGTTCGGAGTTTCTGCTTTTCTCTTTGCAACCTTTCTTATGAATCCCTGACATTCTTCGAGTTCTATCTTCGAGGTGCGAATTCGTTTCAACGGCTGACAAATTCGAAGAAGAATCGGTGCCTCGCTTAAGAATCTTATCTTTCGATTTAGGAAATTTCTCGGTAGCTTTTTCCATCTAACGTATACGATCGTTCGTTACTTCGATCTCGGGTCCGTTCGTATTTCTTCGATTTTTCTCGGTTCAATGAAAAAAGTCAAAGGACTCTGGTTACTATTCGTCCGTTCTCTTCAACACCCGCAACCTTCTTCGGTCCGCGTTGTCTCTTTCTTTCCACGTTATTGGAGGTTAGACCTTACATCGCTCTGTACGTGTACTTTTTCTCGTTACGTTCCAATAAACGTCTCATTGTTGTTACGTTTTTGGCAGATGGTGCAAGTATCGCATAGAAACAATTTTTCAATGTCGATGTCAACGGTTGGTCTTCTTCGGTTGAAAAATTATTTTTATGCGAATAACGCGAGCAAAAGTTACACTCTTTTATTATTTTATAACGAAAAATGTTTACAAATAGTAGTTACCGTGCATACATATTTCGTATATATATGAGATTGAGTTTACGAAAGGATTGTTTTATTATTTCGGAAAAAAGTATTTCAAGAAACACTTAGCTCGGAATATGCAATATATTTTGTGTATATATTCGGGATAAGTTTGAAAGTGAATCGTATTATTATCGTACAAAGAAGTATTACGAATAAAAGTTAATACGTACGTTATGTATACACGTGTTTACTTTGAGAATAAGTTTAAAAGCAGCCTTCGATTATATAATTATATAAAACGTTAATTAATGATATTTGAATCGACCTTTGGTCAACGTGATCCGACGTCTCGAAAATACCCTACGAGCCAAAAAAAATATCTATTTTTCCACAGGCGGCAGCCATTACTTATATTCTACGATGACGTGCAATACGACTCGATACGACTCGGTGACTGCATGGAATATTTGCAACTAAAAATTTACCGTACTTCGTACAGGTTATACCTTCGAACTATAGTTAGATTCTAAAACGAAAATCATCGAACCTCGTCCGTTTACCGTCTTACAACCAACACACGTATACGTGTACGTTTATTTTCTCCGCCTTTACGTCTGTCTCGTTTTATTCGTAATAAAGTCGTTGAAATTCTTTCCATCGTCGAAACATTCGATACAACGTTGCGAAAAGTTTCACCGATCCAAAAAAAAAGAAAACAATTTTCCAACTGTGAAAAGTTTGCAATCGATTCGACCAACCGTCACAGGATCCCCGTGAAACCGTCACGATTCCTTGCGTTCCGGGAACTCTGCTAAGAGAAACTAACGAATTCCCCGAAAATGAAATTTCACGAAATATGCAATCGGGCCAAAAATCGGGGCTCGCGATTCCTCGAACGAACCGTCTCGGTATTCCCGTGAACTCTTTGGAAATCGTTACATTCCAGCCTCTCTGGTAAGAGAAAATAATTAATTCCCCAGGGGCCGAGAACTTCGACATTGAAATCATCCCCAAGAAGGTAGCGCGACGTGCATGCGCGTTCTCAGTCCTAGAAACGTAACGCGGGATTTCCGCTCACAGTCGATCGACAGACGTATCATTACGCTCGCGTTTCTCCTTTTGTAGCCTTTTCTGCACGGCCGCGGCCGAGAGCCGTTTAATTACATACTTAAATATTTATACGCGCGGGAATATAAATCGAATCGATTCATAAAAGGCGAGCCAGCGGGCGAACGCGGCCAGGGAAACAAGACCATCGTCGAAGGACCGCGATCCTCTGGATCGTTGCTTGTGCAAAAAAGGGCGAAAACGAGATAGAGAGAGCGAGAGAGAGCGAATAAGAGCGAGAGAGAGAGAGAGAGAGAGAGAGAGGTCTTGGTCTCTTCTGGCTCTGTCCTTCCTCTGTCGTTCCCTCCTCTCTCCCTCCCGTGGCTGCTCTATTAATTAGCTCGCGGCAGCTCGCTCTCCACTCTGTTAATTTACTCGGAGGGGGCGCATTTTATTTTTCGTACGAGCCTGAGCGTCGTCGATCCTCGCTCGGGCTCCTCAATCCGGCTCTATTAATTAGCCGGGGCCCTTTTTTCCCCGCGGCCCGGCCCCGCAAGACCCGTCGAATCCCGTCAGGAAAAAGGGGAACGCCGGAACGAGAAAAAGAATGCGCGCGGTCCCTGGCCAGCGTCCGTCTCAGATTCCAGAATCACCGGAAAGGGAGAAGAAATATTCCGGTTTCGAGCAAAACGATTTCGCCGGCCCTCGCGAATCACCGCGAAACGCTCGCCCGTTGGAACTCGAACGATCCGCGCCGGCTCGATTCTTATGCAGGCGGTTTCGTAACGCGTGGGATCGAGGGTTCGACGGTTCTTCGGGGTTCCACGAGGATACGTTGAATTTTAACCCTTCAACGGGTCGATCCGACGCCTCAACCGTATTCGGCCGACAGCTAACTTTCTCCCCGTGTACGGGTGACGCTTACTATATTTCCCTACTTGCCAAGGATCCTCGTACCTCTTTCAAAAGTATATTCCGCGGGATCCGATAAAACTATCGAACTGTCAAAAAAGTAATACGAAAATGCTTCGTTAAGAAAACGATTTAGAATCTAAAACTCGAAAGAACTCTCGAAACGAGAGCATTTTCTCGATAAAATTCTCGCGCTTGGTGCAGCGCGAACCCGAAGGAGATCGCATCGGAAACACGCGCGTGCAGTGTCAAACGTGACAATAATTGTGCAAAAGAAGTAGGGTGAAGGGTGCTGTTACTGATCTAATTTCGCGAGTTACGAAAGTAGCGCAACGTAGCGAATATGTACACGGATACGTGTAAAGTATGAGCGTTGAATATTACGACAATGGTGCAAAAGAAGTAGGACGACGGGTGCTGTTACCGACCTAACTTTTTAATTTATGAAAGCGGTGCAACCTGGTACACGTATACTATATTATACGGGCACACGTAAGATACGTGTGTTAAATATAACGACAATTGTACAAAAGAGACCACGATAAAGGGTACTGATTCAACTTCTCGACTTACGAAAGCGGTGTAAAAAAGAAAACCCGACTACGTCTGACCCGATACGACTCGCATCTAGAACCGATCTTTTACCCCGTAATTCGTTCGGTACACGATCCATCTACAATTTCGAAAGTTAATTAAAATGGAACGCGTCCGTGCGTACTTCTTTATAAAAGGAAAAATCGAAGGGAAGGAAAGTTTTCTCAACCCTATCGATCCAAGTATACCTATCGAGGACCGTCGATATTCAACATTCTGCTCCAAGTGTCTCGGGCACCATCGATATCGAGCGTTCTTCTCCAAGTGTGCTCGTTGGGCGCTCCATTGACCAGCTAATCGTGCGATAAAAAATACAAACAGCGTTCCGGTGTGAAACCTGCGAACGTAAACCCGGATTTCGTTTCAATGAATGTTTTGAGAAATATTACACATCGGTCGATTAAAAAATAAATTGTCAAATATCATTGTCGACGATTATTATTTACGCGTTATTCTCCTGTTTAAAGTGCACAGATAAATCGAAAGAAAAGGAACATCGTTTAATATCTAAATACACGCACGCCCGTAAAAAATATGTATAATATAAGAACGTAAGTGAGGATAGAACCGCGCGTCTAGAAATCCGCGTAACGCGAGACCGTGTAACTCGAGGACCCACTGTATTTTCTTTCGTCCGAAGTATAATAGAAGTCTAGTCTACTTTTGAAATCAGATCGAACGCAACACCTATGACACGAAATAGACTCCGCTATTAAAGGGTTAACGATTTGTACAGGCCAATGATAGCGGTCGCGGACTTGAGAGAAAATTAACCGTTGGCTGTTATTGTCTGTCTTTGCAGGAAGTACTCGAGTAGATGGATCGCTTTGTGGTTGATTGCGAGCCTAGAAAGGAGGATTAGTTACGACAGTTTAGCCCGTCGCTCGTTTCCTCGGTCGATTTTCACTAGCCAATCTACAGAGAATTTCGAACAATCCGGAACGCGACCCGAGGTCATCGTAAAATACTTACAATTTCAAAATAAACGAAACCTGTTGAATGTTTTTCATTTTCCAAACTGCTCATCGCCTCGACGTGAAAATACAAATTTCGTTATTGGAAAAACTTTGATAAAAACGCACCTAACCGTCTTCACTTTCATTCTCGGCGAAAGAAAATTTCCAGAACGCGAAAGAGGAATCCAACAATCTACGAGAATTATTGTATCTACAAAAACTGATACCTCACCGATGACCGTGCTCTTGAGATATATTATATTATGCGGGGTGCAGTTCCGAGTAACCTGCACTTTGAATCGCGCGGAGGTCGCTCGTGGTTGCCGAGACATGCTGCTGCTTTTTTAAGTTCAATTTATAATCATTATAAACCTTGTATCGTCTTCGAAACAGAACGAAAACAACCGAAACCACTACTTTTCGCTCGTAACGGTCCGGTTCGGTTAGGTTCCGTTTGCAAAACAATAACGGCGAATAAACAATAATTCACGTTTCTTATCGAAACACCCCTAACGAGCGACTCGCGAAGAACAAAGCACAATCGAGTCGAATACTTCGAACCGACATATAGTACCTCAGCAGCCGTAAGCAATTCTCGTAGAATTTAAAGAGCAAATTACTCCCCGTTCTTTGCAACATATTCCAAAATTCTACCGATCCGCAAGGTATAAATTTTTGTAAATAATTATCCGTGGAACATCCTACTTTTGAATAGAGTCGCGTACGTTCGAAAGTGAACAAAAAATATGATGTTTTTCTTTTTTTCGTGTATCCGGGATTATTCGTAGGTTCTCGACTGAATTTTTTTATCCAGCAGGGGCGATTTTTTTGGGGAAATCAAAGTTAAATACACCGAGTGGCTCGAAGCGATATAGGTGGATTCGTTCGAAAGGGCGATTTGTCAAACACTTTAACAGCTGCCGTACGCCGACAGCATTACGGAGAGGAGTGTATTATCGATTTTCACGAAGTAATTCAGACGCCATGCTCGTCCAGCCACGCGGAAAGCGCTTAATCCGAAACCCTTCGAACAGTTTTGCACACGTTAAACCGCATAAAACGTGAAGTCCGCGCGTGTTCCTTCGGGCTGGCACGCTCACGGAGAGCATCCACGGGTTTCCGGGATTTTAATTTACAATTTTTAGCGGGAATTTCGTAACCGTCGTGAAAGGGGTCGAATTTCTCGGGCAAAACTCTGAACGTTTTGCGGTTTATTTATCGTCGTTACGGACGCGGAGGAATACCCAACGTACTATATTAAATACATTGTTAACGCGAACACATTTCTTAACGAACTTGCCAAACGCAAGGTTCTTCTTATCGTTACCAACCCGAAGAAAAATGTTACCGAGTACCAGAGTCTTTAAATGCCCAAATTTCAAGCAACTTTCATTCGTTCTCTACTTGTTTCGTAATACACGACGATACTCGAGATACATCGTCTCACGAATAATATAGAATAACGAAGGATAATTGTTAATTGTTGTTTCGAGGTTACGAGAAGCATCAGTCCCGTCGAATGGAATAAAAATTTCACAGAATCAATTTACGTACGCGTACGACTTGGCGTAACGTGCAGTTTCTTCGTTCTCGTAATGAAAAGTCTCCGTTAAAGAAAATGGAATCCAATTGAAGTTTCTGCTATTTAAGCGATAGGTCAAGATTCTATTAACCTTTATATAACCCTCGCACATTTATATTTTCAAAGCTCGAGTTAATCTTTTTAAGAATGTGCGCCATTGTGCTTCCATAGTAACGGTACGAACAACGATCGGTTTAATAATATTAACGATAGTAGTAACAATAATAGCGATAATAATAATTGTAACAACCTTTTTGAAAGAACGAACTAAGAAAGTACATATAGTATACGGAGGTATAAAAGTGAATACACTTGGATTCTTTTCATTAAAATTTACATATCGATTTATACACCGTTGTCGATGTTTACGTCCTATTGTGTATTTGTTCGAGAACTGAAAATTGAGTCGCAGAGATTCGAGATCACCGAGTTGAAAATTACACGAAACTGAGAATAGAATACGAATTACGATTCGTTAACACCTCGAGCGCGACATCGATACGCTCTACCGATTAAGGAAAGGTTATATTTTTTATGTTTATGATTATATCTCGTGTAACGAACCTCGCGACGTCTAAAGGCAGTGTGGTTAACACGCGATATCGTCCTTATTTTTTAAATATAGTACGTTGCAAAATTTGCGCAATCGAGCTACGCGTCGTATCGATTGACAAAGAAAATCCCGTAGTGTCCGTTTGATAATTTTCGAAAAAGAGAGCGAAAGATCGATCGATCGAAATCATTGGGAATAAAGTAGACGGTTGAAAATAAAACTTTCCGCGTTTCTTATTTTTTAAGAGGAAAAAGGAGTTGGCGCTCGAATCGCGCGTTCGTAGGATATCTATTCTCTCGGTAGTCGTCGATTGCGCTCGTTTAGAACGAAACGGCCGATTACGAGCCGAACGAATAAAGAAACGCAGCGAGAGTGACCCGGTAGAACGCAGAACGCAGAACGCAGAACGCAGAACGCTGAACGCTGAACGCTGAACGCTGAACGCAGAACGCTGAAACCGCGAGAGTCGCGGCCCTCTTCGACTTCGAGTGCATTTTGCGATCACCCCGCGGTCCCTTTTCCTCTCCTTTCGTGATTATATTCTCGAAATAGTCAACCGGATGCCGGCCGGCAGCGCACTCGCGGATATTCCGTATATTTCTGGCGACCCTTTTTCCGACGAAAAGGAAGAAGGCGATCCAGAAATCTCGAGGAGAAGAATCGCCGTCGCGGAGCGAAGAAAATTGGGGAAGAAACGACCGGAACGAGATGCCCGAAGAAAGAGAGACGTTTGTCTTCAGCTATCTCGATCTTCTCGTCCTCTCGGATCCGTGACTTGTGTCGTTTATCCGAAGTCTGGCTTTCCACGATATACCAACGGGAACGAAATTACGGTGATTCTTCGATGCGTCGTGAACGCGACGCATCAAAGAGCGAGTGATTTCTTGCGACACGTGTACAGTATCGTGCACAAGTATCCGAGTATCGTTTATCGGCCCGTCGAACGACCGAATTTTTCCCTCGGTAACTGAAACGGAGTCACTCGCGCCACTTTTTACTTAATCGTTCTGGAAACCGTAATTCGTCGACAGTGGTACAAAAAGAACTGGAAGGGTAATCCTTTAACCGCGACATTTGGATTTATAATGCACTATGAATATGCGATGATCGTGTATGTACGAATTATATAGAGGGGAGACCCGTTAAGCAAAGCAGATGTAGTACGATGTGAACAATCATTTCCATACCTCGCAATTATAATACCAAGTATCGTGCAATTTTTTTGTCGCGGCTAAAGTCAAACGAAAAAGGAGCAATTAGTACTTGGGTTCTTCTCAAGTACCGTGGTGTGTTCGGTTCGGTTAATTACTTCGTTCTGTTTAATCTTCCGACACGATTTGCAGTGCTCAACCGTCTATTTTATTCGTACGTAGGAACGGGGAACTTTCGAGAACACGGATAAGAATACGTAAATGGGAAATTTTTCGCACTGGGTTTTCAACCGAATAAATTATTCGAACCGTGAAAGTTCTCCAAAAAAAAAACTCCGAATTATCGTTAACATTGCTAATTCGATTGATTTTTATAATTATTCTTCGGAAAATGTACCCTTTACGAGAATCAATTTCCAATACTCCCTCCGGTTTCGGGCATCCTTGTATTTATTTTGTGGGCGTTTTCCGCGTAAGCGCGCGGCGAATGTTGCGCGGTAGCCGTAGTTCGTTCGTCGTTCGTCACTCGAGTTTCAATCAACGAAACCCCGGCGTACCGTCGAAAAGGTTGCTCCGTGTGTCCGTAGCTCGTCTGAATTTCCGGTCCGGGGGCGCGTTGTTCGAGGAAGCGCCCCCGTAAATCAATTTCCCCGGCGGTTCGGTAAAATCACAGAGAGCGGAGAGAGCGTGGCGTCGTGTCGCTAATAAATCGAGCTTTCTTCCCGGGTTTATCCCGCGTCGTTCCTCCGGTTCGCCATAAGTCGCTTAAAGCCGTTGCTCTTCGGCGCTTTAGTAATTCGAGTTAGCCGTTGAGGCTGGCCCGGCACGGCCCGGGCTCTCTCTCTCTCTCTCTCTCTCTCTCTCTCTCTCTCTCTCTCTCTCTCTCTCTCTCTCTCTCTCTCTCTTCGTGGTCCCTTCTTGCCTCCGTTGCTCTCACCTTCTCTCTCTTTCGGTTTCTTTCTCTTTCGTCCCCTTTCTCCCGGCCGTTCGTCTCTCCCGCTCCTCTGTTATTTCGCGCTTGGCGAAAAGCGAGAAAAAGGAAGAACGTCGCACCGTCGGTGGAAACGACCGAGAGAAGAGAGGACCGAGACCAAGACCACGAAGCGCCGATTGTTTTAGCCCTAGGCCAAACTAAAACGGCCGGAGAAGTCCGGAGGGTCAGGGCCGTGCGAGAGGGGGGTTGCAGGGGGCGCGGGAGAGCCTAACCCGCACGCGGACGCGGACGCGGACGCGGACGCGGACGCCTCGCCGTTCACGCGGAAATTTCGATTCCGTCGCGGAATCGACGACCGAATCGAACCCTCCTCGCGCCACTTAATTACGCGGTTTTTCGTCCTTTTTTTCTTTCAGATGCCTACCGTTTTTAACATTTTCGAGTGTTTTTACGTTTCGACACAAGTGTGTCAATTGATACGCATTGTTCCGTTACGTACTTGTGAAAATTAAAATTAATTTCTCGAACCCTATCAAAGATGGAAGCCTCGAGAAACTTTTGAAACGGAGCAACCGTCGCAACAGTAACAATTATTTTTGTTCGACATTTTTGTTCAAACTAACGATACTCGTAAATTAACTTTCCCTTTCCCCGTCTAGCTTCGAAGATAACCGTGTAGTCCGATACGAATAGGAATACGTTCTTTGCACGAACTACATCCAAGGTAGTTTATCTTCCGAACAAATATTATATATCGATTCGAATGTAGTTTACGTATTCGCAATGAAAGGTGTAACGAAGCACGCGTCACGGTAAACATGGTCCATCGATTATCGTAGAAACAAACAATTATCGTAGAAATGAAAAGTAAGGGAAAAATGTGTTCGGTAAAATAATCTGAAATTTGTTGCGAATGGAATACCAACGAATACGAATCTTCGATTCGTTCCATAGATTTTCAATCGCGTTCGAATCAGTCGGCTGAGAAGGTGGTTGTATAGTAATACTTTTGCGGTGTTGCGCGGTAGCCATTGTCGAACAACACGAGACGTATATTTAGGATCGTTTCGATGAAATTTAAACGTATCGATTCCTAATTTGTACCACTTTCCCTTAAAGTCTTTTTCAAAATATTTAAATACCGTCGCGTCGATCGATTTTCGTTTCAATTTTTACGATCAATGGACACGCATCGTTCTAATTTTCATTTCGACTAATTGAACGTTCGAATCGATACTTTGGTTCCTAAATTTAAAATGAACCAGAGTCACTGCAATTTCCTGTAGGTCTGGGCTTCGTTTCAAAATCTCGAGACCGAAAGAGGAATAATTCCGTTTGCAAAATCGTCGGTTACGCTACTGTTCGTCGGTTTTGCAAGAGGTTCGCAAAGAATCGTTCCTCCGTTTTCCCTCGCGTTTTACCCCACCCTTGCACGTCTCTCTTTCTTTCTGCTTCCTCGCCGCAACACGAGGCTGAGAGACCGACACCGACGACGTGCCAAATCATGCGAGCGGAATCGGAGAAATTTAAAAAATATTCTAAATTTAATTACCCCGACGACCCTCGGTCTTTCGAAATCGTCCGGGCTGCCAATGGCTGGTTGAAAAATAGCCGATCGACGAACCGAGCCGTCGGGCCTCTAGCGGGGTGGCATTTGCGTCGGTGAAAAAAGGGGAAGAAGAGAGAAATGCTCTCGGCTCTCGAACCTCTTAACCCTATCGGCGACGATCAATTCATCCGAGTGACGAGACAATTTCCAAGTTTCTCTTCCAAAAATTTATCGAATTATAAATCCCCGAAGAGAACAACGAGAACAGAATCGCGAAAACGTTCCGAGCGATTCCTTCGGAAAGAGATTTTGAACAAATTTCTTCCTTCGAAGTTTGTTTTCTACTTATCGCGCGGGAGCTTTAGGAATTTTACGACAACCTAGCGGACGGGTAGTCGATATTGTATCTCGCCACAAATAGTTTCTTCCAAATTCTACCAATGTAAAGTTGTTTTAGATCGCAGTCTTTTACGATTTACCCTCTACATTTTTAACAATATCAAAAATAAAGATACTTTTTCGTCCGAGACCGTAGGTCCTCTTTTCTTGGATATAATTTCTGTGTTGATTTTTTATCGAGACGATTGGAAATGACCGAACGTCAACGAAAATAAGTGTTCGTCTTTCATCGTCTTCCATTAAGAAAAAAGAGAACGAACGATCGCGCAAATGTCCAAGCATGGTCGAGCTAAAAAGCAAGAAGAAAGAAGAGCGAACCGGGCAACGAAGAGGTCAACGAGAGAGCCCCAATTTCAATTTCTCTTTCCCACGCTTATCCGACGATCAATTCTTATCGAATCAATTCCCCAACTCCATATTTCGCTCGACAACTCGGCCATCGAAGCATCCACGAATTCGGGCTCCGTAGCGTTCAATCGAGCCTCCTACCGCTACTTTACGCGAAATTGAAAACCCTGGAAAGACGGTGTCGAGTTCGCTGTTCAATTCAACAGGTTGGAAAACGAGAACATGGAAGAGAAAATAATTATACACTTCTCTGAGATAATTCTCGAGCGAGCGTTAATCAAATATGGAAACGCAGGAAGTTTTAATTACGTACAATGGTCTATCGTATCGGATCGGTAGCAAAAAACGAAAGATCTCGATTTAAGGTGTACGTGTTTTTTATCGATAATTTTCCAAATAGCTAATCGTTTTATCAAACGATATTAAATACACTTATTTCATTTACGAATACTTTGCTCGAATATATTAGGGGGACCGAAAAGTAATGTCGGGAAACGACATTACTTTCCGGTCCCCCTAATAAATATAATATAATATTAGGTGTACCGGAATGTAATGTCGTTTCTGCGCATGTCACTATTTGATTGTCATTTGTCAGCTCATTGTGTACATTAAAGTCGTAGCAAAGACATTCTGAGGTTATAGTGACTTGTTTAGTTGTAAATAATTAAATTTAAAATTTATGTATTTGAATTTAATGTCGGGAAACGACATTACTTTCCGGTCCCCCTAATATATTGCGTGGTCGACAACCAACGATCGATCACTTTGGATCAACGTAACCGGTAATGTGTTCTTTGTAACATTACTGTGAAGTAACAATGATTAAATAACATTCTCAACAATATTAATTTACATAAAATCAATTTTAAGCAACACTACTGTATCGCTCGCCGATACAGTAGGAGGTTTGAATTCGGTAGTCACTACGGAACAACCCTTTGTGTCGTAACTTTTCTCTCTATCGAGACGCTATAGCCGATCACTCGAATCAGTGATCTCATAGATTTCTTAGTGTTATTTACTTTAATCCCTATAATTCAACGTAACAGATATCTGGTACACCGATACGAATCTCTTCCCGCATGCGGAGGCAGAAGAAAAGATCTAAATCAATACGATCGATAAATTCACGTACACGAGAGAAATTTTCAAAAGTTGAATACGAATAATTTGAAATTTTTTAAATAAAAAAGCGTCTGTAAAATTATCAATAACAAACGCGCGCCACATTATTTACCAAAAGAATACAGTGAACACATTTTTGTTACAAAAATTCTTGCTTTCCTGAAAACGGTTAAATTACGCGTACATTATACGCGTTAAAAATAATAATGAAAATTACTTTTTTATCAAACGTACGTATAACGAGCGATGAACATTTGAGAAGCGTATTGTTGAAAAAAAAAAAAGAAAAAGAAAAAGAAAAAGAAAAAGAAAAAGAAAAACGAGGAATCTCGTTTTCGGTCGCTAACGAATTTTACTGTAAAACCTTTTGGTCAATAACCGACACGTGTATCCATCCAATTATTCCCGTTGGTACCAAAGTTCTTAAATATTAAAAGCTGCAAGGTTTTTCCGGAAGAATGTGACCAGACGAGGGGTGGATCCCGGTCCAATCGCGGCTCGAGCGCAGACGGAAACGCCACCGGGCATCGATAGAGCGTGGCGGCGCACTTAATAATAGTCCTCGCTCGTTACGCACTCGTCGAACTGCCTTGTTAAGGCTAACAGCCACTCGCTCTCGGGGAATATTCGAAAGTTATCGGACACGCGATCTCGTAAATCAGCGCGCGTTATGGGACATTGTGGACCTTTGAGTTACGCTCCCCGACCACCGAAGAGCACACAGTCCAACGATTTGTCGTGAACTTCCATTCGACCTGGTAGCCAAGAACAACACCGACCACGGCTCGCTGTTTCTCCATACGTCTCCACCTGGTCAAGAATTCCGAACAATCGTCTAATCTATACCTATCTCGTTTCTCGATAAACGGAGACCCAGACTCAAGGGGTGACTCGACTCGAGTGATTTTTCGAGACGGTCTTCCAATCTAGACTCATCCCAGCCTCGAAAGACGGACCAAAGATGGAGACACGATCCAGATCTAGGAAATTCAAGTCGATGCGCACCGCACGAGTACTTTTTTCAACAGTCTTCGACGTATCTTCGTCGCCGAAGTTCGTTGAAGAGAATCTCGACACACGCTGTCCGCTGATTTTAGTTCGTTCCGCCAATTATCTTAAGTAATTCTATCAGAGCGACAACCCTGGCAGCTCAGATGTTGCCTCTGATTTCCCTGTTCCGCGTGTCGTCGCCGAGATTGCGCGGTGTCGCCGATGGTGCGGAGGTGGAGAGGTTCGTTTGGCCCGGGTTTAAGGTAAAAGGGTTCTCGTTTGGCACGAGTTCTATCGGTCATCCAGAACGGGGAAAAACACGAGTAAAAGAAAACGCGATTTCACCTTCTACGAAGAGATACAGCTGGCCGATAGAAATCTTTAATCGATAATCTTGTTTCTCGACCTGTACGAGAACATTGTCCAAAAATCCAATGGAACTTGCTCGAAAAACTTGGGCAAATAGGGGAATAAATTAAAAGTAATATAATACTTCGAACGCCACAGTCTTACCCGAGAATAATTCCATTGCCGGGAAATTGACATCGATGGGAATAAAAATACTCAAGATCGAAGGGTCGAGATGAGAAAGAAAAACGAATTGGAGAAAAAAGGTGAACACTTTGGAGAATATTTGTTAAAATTTATTTAGAATTCTCCAATGGTCGAGGAAAAAAGGAATTTGAAATATTATCGATCGGAAAAGAGCAGACGAAGCAATTAAAATTGTAAAGGTAACGGAAAACCTCTTCGAAAGCGATTCGCGTCGTCTTCCCTTAATTATCCCTCGCTCCGATTAATCATCTCGAACGCAACCCTCGAAAATTGACTCGACTCAACGGTATCGTGTTTTCGGTAAACAGATCTCAATATTTCGGCGCGACTATTTTATTACCGATCCATTCCCTTCCGTCCCTTTCGATTCGGATCCTCGTCCCCCGGAAAATTCACCGAATGAAAAATCGGGGATCGTTCCGATTATCGGGCATCGGGTTTCGTGTTTTGACAGGGAATCGTCGATCCGTGATTTTCTTCTCGCTCGCGCCTCTTCTCCTCTAGATTCGATTTCCCGGTAACTGGTGCGGCGAGAGTTTTCGAAAGTCGAACAAAGGGGTTACGCGAGGAGGCTGGCTCCCTCTTCTGGCTATTTGAATTTATAGAAAGGGTTCGATTCTGTTTATTTTCGGGAATAAGGATGGGAGAGGGTGCGCGCGCTCAGGGGCTAGGAGGATACGCTCACACACGAACGGCCGATATTGCGGCGCGAGTTTCACCCTCGTGAAAAGTTTACGCGTCCCGCGTAAGAGCCCGATTGGGGTGGCGGCGTGGAACGGGGGTGAATTCGGGGGTGAATTCGGGGGTGAATTCGGGGGCTCGGCGATAAGTAGTACGCGTGTTTTCGCTCGAACTCAATTTACCCCCGTAACGGTGGAAACAGCGGCGAAAGGGTGGCCTTTCCTTTGAAAATAAAAATCTTTATCCTTCGAAGAGGATTTTTAGATTTTAGGGGCGTGCGCGGATCTCCGGGACAATCGAGTTCGGAAATTCGATTCTTTGCGATCTCTGTTACTAAAATTTTCCAATTTTCGAATTGGTGAAAATATCGTACATTTTTCACGGAATATCGTTATAATTTTTGCATCGTAAAATATAGTACACGTACGCGCGTATAATTTTTGTAACTTTATATCTTCCGAACTGTTCGAAAAATAGTTAAATTTTATAACGATAAATCGCGCATCGCCGCGATCGAATTCGTTCGTTGTTAAACGCGACGAGAGAGTAACGGTCGCCTTCGCTCGTGCCGCCGCGTTAAAAAAACGAGGAAAAATATAATACGACCGTTGATAGATCCGAAATAATTATTTCAATTGTACGTTCCGAGAGTTTTGAATTTCGTTGACGGTACCCCGTTTGAACCGATATCGAAATAAATGTCCGTCTCTCGAACGGAGAATAGAAAAAAGTGGACCGGTTCGTGCCACGAGTCGGTCGATAATTTCGAAAATCATTGTTCTCCGATATTCCACGGAGAGGTTTCCCCTCGTTAAATTTAACACGGCCGCCATAAGTAACGGTAGAGGGTGTGGGTTAGGTGTGGGTTAGGGGGTTAGGGTGGTAGGGGCAGGGGGGCAGGAGCCACGTCGCCGTGAAAAGAAGGGGGTGCGCAGAAAGGAGGTTTCGGTGCAGAGAGGGGGCCGCGTGGGGGTCGACGCTAAGTAGTATGTCCGTAACAGTGGCCCCGAAAAATCCATACGTCCGAGGGCGGGCTAGATTAAACTAAAAAAAGGAGAAGGAGAAAAATTCCGCGCCTCGCCGGAGGGGTAAAACGATACCAGCTATACGCGACATTAATGAATGTGCCTTTAGAAACGGGCAAAGCGCGAGCGAGAGAACGAAGAGGAAAGAGAAGCCACGTAGCACGTGGCTCGATTGCTTTAACGACCGTTTGTACGCGCGCGCGTTCATTCGTTCGTACGTTCGTTCGTTCGTTCGTTCGTTCGTTCGCACACGCTGCGCCTCACGAAAGGCTTCGACGATGGACTCGAATAATCGCTTAATATAGTAATCGTCGACGAATAATACCATTTCGGTAAGATCGGGATTCGGTTGCGCGAACGCGCTCCCCGATCCCAGCAAAGCGGAAGGATCTCTCGTCGTTGGTTTTCTTCGCCGATGCTAAAAAATTGACAACATCTTTCTTCCTCGAAACGCACTCGGGAAATCTCTCGACCAAAAGTTTCCCGATTTCCACAGTCACGCGGTGACGAGTCCATGGATATCGGAACGGCCGTATCTATTAATACGATTCATAAATCTCGCGAGAGGACGGGCAAGCAATAATTAGGAAGAACGAGTGGACAAAGGCGCGAATAATTCTATCGGCAGCGGCCAGGGAAGGGTCGTAAATTCCCTCGGTCGAAAGGAGAGCGTTCGAGACTCGAGTCTCTGGAACATCGTTGGTTCTAGCTTCTTCCCTAAAGAAGGAAACGCGTTAATTATAATGACGGTGTAACCGGCGTTTATTCTGGTCGAGTCCACCGGCCACACCGCCACGAGGATCGGGAAGAAGAAACCGAGCTGCGCGGAAGAAGGTGCTAAACGGATAGCACCGAGAGAAACGGGACAGTAGAATGGCGACCGTAACGTAATTTTGACAGAAATAACGCCGTCGTGCTCGCTGAGGGACAATAAGTCCGCGACACTCTCTCGCGGAGGATCTGAGAATAGTTTAGCGTCCGATCTCTCGCTCTCGCTCTCTCTCTCCTCCGGTGGACCGTTTCGTCTCTGTTCCGCGTGTTCCACCTTCAACCGCGACTTTCCCGGACTTTGGATGGTCGCTTTGGGCGACCCTCTTGGCGCCACGATTTTCATGGTTGCGACTGGATCAACGATTGCGCCGTACACGGCCGCTAGGACAATTTATAGTATGCGAACCCTTTTCGCCTCGATTTTTCCCCAACGAATCGACCAGTTCTTCGTTTCCGTTTCAGGAGGGCTTCCCGGT
The DNA here is from genome assembly GCF_051014685.1 of Ptiloglossa arizonensis. Taxonomy (NCBI): domain Eukaryota; kingdom Metazoa; phylum Arthropoda; class Insecta; order Hymenoptera; family Colletidae; genus Ptiloglossa; species Ptiloglossa arizonensis. The sequence goes on from NC_135061.1 coordinate 7,597,025, forward strand.
GTCTCTCGAGTCGACGAGTTTGGCGATCATCGAAAATGGAAAACAGATATATATTCCGTCGTAAAAAAAAAAATAATTTCCTCCCGAGAAAAGAAGCGCGGTTACTCTTTGAAAAATCGTTTTCGATCGGCCTCTCCGCGCAGCTCGGTCAAAAATATTGAAACGCGTCGCGTCACGATGTTCCCGGCAATCGCGTTCCATCCGTCCCTTCCTCCGAAAGTTTCGCGGAGTCGACGTTCCTATTCCGACTCGTTAAATCGCATCTGGTCGGTTACTCCTTTACCGGAGCCGTTTTTCCGGAAACAATGTTGCGACGAGGGCCGTCGAAAAAAGGGGTAAAGAGCCAAGGAGAGAAGAAGGGTGGCTGCCCGTTGGGACTCTTTTTTGTCGGTATTTAGGCCCTCTCGAGGGAGAGGGGAAAAAAGGAAGGAAAAGGTTCAATGGACCCTTCGCGATTGCAAGAACGGACTGCGACGCAGCGGGCACTTGACGCATTATCCAAACACGCGATTTTGTGAGCTAGGTTAGCCCCCCCCACCCCTTCTCCCTTATTTCGTCCCGTTGTACGACTCTAACGGTTAATTATTCGTGAATCGGCCCTTTCGAATATTATTCGGCGCGTCGAGTAATTTTTATTGTACGCGAAGTAATAGTTTTTCGTCGATCGGAACAAAAAGGACGTCGTCGATCGAACGAGTCGGTACGGGTCGCACAATACGATACGGTGAGTTCGTCGAGTATCAACAGTCGCGAAATTAAAGCCAGGATTCACCGAACGGTACCTTCTCCTACGACCGATAAACGTGCATACTATACATCTCATTTGCCAAACGACTTTCGAATTCAATGTTTTTAAAAACTTGACAGGTTCGTTTGCCTACACATTCGCAGGTACAATCGTAGATTTATATTTACGTTACATTTACATCGTACACGTTGTGTACACATTTAACTAGACTTTTGGAAACAATGTTACGCGATCGTTAACCTCCTACGACGTTTCTGGACAACTTTTCTGCATTTCTGTTTACCAAACGTAAGTTAAAAAGATTATCGGGGATGTAGAAATATCGGGCGATTGGATCGTTCGAACGTTGTCTCGTAACGCGTCTCCGCGATGGCCAGCCACCATTTCGAATGTACAGAGCTCGTAACGCGCCAGAGGATTTCGCTCGCTCGCTCGCTCGCTCGCTCGCGCGGGTCAGATCGTGGGACGCGTATAAAGGGTTATTCAGTCGAGGCTGCGCGGATTAAACGATTTAAAAAAGGAAGGAGAGCGAGAGTGGCAGCCGCGCTGAAATACGGGGCCCCGCTTTTCAGGATCGGGCTTTTTGAAAATTTTAAACTCCCCGGTCCAGACCCGTTTCCATCCGCAGCCGGATCGACCTTTCCCCTCCGTCGTCGCGCGAGGTTTCGAGAACCACGAATAAAAGGGTTCGTGGCCGTGAAAGCCTCCGGATCCGCGCAAGGGTAGGAAAAGAGGGGGCTGGTGCGTGTCGCGCCCCCGTCGGTTTCTCATATTTTTTAAGATCTGCCCCCTTAAGCCGCGTCACGTTTCTCGTATTCTTCGTTCGTCGCCGGCGTTTTTGACTCGCCGCGCGGGTGGCCGCAAACTCTTCCCTCTCGGACGAGAACGGAGCGAAACCGCTCGTTTCTTTTTCTCTCCTATTTCTCTTTTCTTATAATTTCCATTTCCCGTACACGTGTCGGAGTGGCGCGAGCATCGTCGGTGTCCGTCTAAACCACCAACGAACCACGAAAAGACAAAGAAGGAGACGATTCGGTTCGAGTACACTCGCTCCTATAAAGGTACAGGTCGCGAACAAAATTGGAGCGGCGGTGATCTTTTCGGCGAGAGAAGTGCTTCGATCGTTCGGCCGAAAGGACCGATACAAAGAACCGAAAAGTTTCCCAGTGGTTTTCTCCGAGAAAACCAATTTTCTTTTCCTTTTATTAACGCGGTCTAGAATTTTCGAATATCCGCGACAAGCTTCTCGAGTAACGAAAATAAGTAACGAAGCAACGAGACGTATAGCAATACCTCGTCGAAAGTCCACTTTCTCGTATTTCTCGTCGATTCCTTCGAACACGATCGAACAACCCTTCGATTCCCCCGAAGTTGTCCCGGCGGAGCGAACGGTGCGTGAAATCGTCGAAACCTCGGTAACGCGCTTCCGTTACTTTGGAAAGTAACCTCCGACGCGAGTGCGCGAACAGGCGCACGATTCGCGCGGAATATGCATCATTGTATCTTTTAACGAGTTCCAAGGCCAGGTGCCGTTCGACTGTCGCGCGGCCGCCGTCTTGGCACGCTTCCTGCGTCGCGAGCCGCATAATTAGGCGTCAACGAAATGTCTGACATTCCCGGATACGAAAGAAGAATCATGGACTCGGTGCCTCTAGATGCCGAATGCGTTTATTCTTAATTAATACAACTCGATCGAACCTTGACCCTCCCCTCCCTACCCGCTCCGCACTCCCGGTGTCTCTCCCCTCTCTATTTTTCTCTCTTTCGATTTCTTTCGATCTCTCTCTCTCTCTCTCTCTCTCTCTCTCTCTCTCTCTCTCTCTCTCTCTCTTTCCGTATCTGTCTTTTAGGCTCGCGACACCGACAAACAGCGCCGAGAAGCTGGCTGTAAATTCGTGCGGATAACAATTTCCTCGACGCGGCTTGCTAGTCAGAAGGTGGCTCTAACGAGCGGCAGAAAACACGCAGCTGCGTTACATAATTACTGCACCGGAGGATAGATTAATAGTCATAACCGAATGTTACGCAACAATATGCGCGAGCGTTCCCCGAGGTTGGTTCAGCCGAGTCGGATAATTAATTTAAACATCCAGGCCGGACTGTAAATTTCGTAATTCGAGCACGTGCCCGTTCCCCTCCCCCCCGGTTACGGAAGAATTTCGATGCCTTTGATCGCGAGCCAATGGAAGAAATCGGGGGAAAGGTTGCGCAAGTCGGTGTACCCTGTTAGTTCCGACAAGGTTCGCCGCGGCACGAGTCCCGAACAACCAAGGGATCGACGAGAGCTACGGTCAACGGAACAAAAATTCCAACCAATTGCTACCGATCCGCTGGAAATTCCTAAAAGGTGGATATTCGCCTAGTTTAAAGGGAGTAGCGTAGGGAGGACCTCTTCCTTGAAAATTTCACCGTCTCGGTTTACTTCCCGAGGAGCTACGAACAAAGGAATCGCCAAGAGCAACGATCGATGGTGAAAGAAATTTCTAGCAACTCGCTCGCAAGATTCGAGCAGTTCAGGGAACGCTGGTGCGATTCACCCGTTTCCCGACGAGCCGCGAACGAAGAAATCGACGAGAGCGATAATCGATGAAATAAAAAACGCGTGGAAATAAATTGTTAGGAATTGGCGAGAAGGTCGCGGTGTGGACCGCGGAGCGTAGATTCGCGTAGTTCGGGGAACATAATGGCTCGGCATAATGGCCGAGCCGGGGCTCTCCCTCGCAACCTTTACCGTTTCGTCTCTTTTCTCGGTGTTCCTTTTTTCTTTCGTTCGTAGGCCGCGACGGGAACCCTTCTTCTCTTTCGCGTACACACGTGCGCATAAAACTTGGCCGGTATAGCCATCCCCACCGGGCAACCGCGGCCGTGGAGTGGGGAACCCCTAAGAGAAATATTCGACAATTTTTAAACTCGTTTCTGAACGCATTCAAACGCGCACAGTCGGCAAGTAGGAATTTCTTGGAATCAACCGGGGGCCCAGGGCAGCAGAGCACGCCGAACGTGGAACGTGGAACGTGGAACGTGGAACGTGAAACGTGGAACGTGAAACGTGGTTTCCGGCGAACGGGGATGGGGCCACGCTATATATTCTCCCCGTGCTTACATATTTCGCGGCTATTCGCGAAATTCTCGGGAGGAGCCTGGAACACGCGCGAACCTATTAACGTCCTTCGAACGAAACGAATCGCGGGATTCCGGGTTAGGACGGTTCGCCGATCTTGCGCGAAAATTACAACCAAGTCGAAGGAAACATTTTCGGAATCCGCGATCCCGAAATATTCCTCGTAAACTTGCTTCGCGCGAGTTTCGGTCTCGAACCGTCGGAATCGCCATCCTTTTTTACCAACATTTTGAAATTCCCGCGAGTACCGCCTCGTGGTTCATAAATACGCGCATCGAACTGCGTTCTTTATTTTTTCCCACCGTAGCCATTGTTTTCATCGGAATTCTCTTTTTCGCTCGGGCGCTCTCTTTATTTCGGTGCGCACCGCGGATAACCAGTTTTTCGGGTGTCCAAGAGCGCACGGGTCGTCGAACGGTACACTCGTAACTCTCGATACGTGTATCGGAAATTGTTCCAGTATGCGTGGTCGAACCGCGTCAGCGCCACCGCGGATAAAGCCGTTCGGTGAAGCAACCCGTTGAACCCCGGTTTAACGGGTATCGGTCGAACCTCCTTAGCCACGGAGAACTTCCTTACCGACGTTTTCCCTTACCGATCGGAGATTCTTCGAACCGACCGGACTCGCCGACACCGACGCGGAGCTAGAAACTAACGCGTGGCGCTACATTCAAAGAGAACACCGAAACACAATTCCTCGTACGATTTCGATCGTTTCGGTCGCGAATGGCTCGTGCACGGTTCATCGAATCGATCCCTGACTCTGACCTTTCCTTTTCGCTTTCTGATTTTAGCGTTATTGAGACAGAGCATGTCACCGGTCGCGGACACCCTGATCGGTAGCTCGAAGAGCTCCGTGTCCCAGCCGATAATCGATTACTCCCGCTACGTGAGGAGGTACTCGTCGGGACAAGAATGCGGTAGCTCGTACTGCAAGGAACTCGGTTGCAGAGAGCATTTTCACTGTTTGGATTGCAGCGGTAGGGTGTTTGTGAAAAAGGAGGAGATGATCAGGCATTTCAAGTGGCACAAAAAGAGGGACGAATCTTTGCAGCACGGTTTCATGAGGTACTCGCCGACGGACGACTGTTCGGAAAGGCATCCGGGTCGAGCCTGCCCCCACAATAGAAAACAGACTCACTACCATTGTATACACGAGAACTGCGACAAGGTTTACATATCAACGTCAGATGTGCAGATGCACGCCAATTATCACCGCAAGGATTCGGCGATCATACAGGAAGGTTTCCAGAGATATCGAGCTACCGAGAGCTGCGCTACCGATCACTGTCCCTTTGCCGGTCAACGGACCACGCACTTCCATTGTCGACGACCGGGTTGCCGATTCACCTTCAAGAACAAGGCCGACATGGGTAAACAAATGCTTTGCGTACCCCTTGCGATCGAATCGCTAACCGATGGTTCACCGTTCCGTGAATCGGTCCAATCTCCGATAAGCTTCCATTCGATGTTTCTTCTTTCAGACAAACACAAATCGTATCACATCAAAGACGAGCAGCTGTCCCGGGACGGATTCAAAAAATTCATGAAATCCGAGGCGTGTTCTTTCGAGCAGTGTCGGTTCTCCCGCGTCTGCAACCACATCCACTGCATCCGACCTCATTGCAGCTACGTCCTCCACTCTGCCGGTCAATTGTTCTCCCACAAGCGGAAACACGAGCGCCACGAATCCGAGCTAGCCTACCGAAAATACAAGCAGATCGGGACGGTCGGTGGGATACGACCGTCCGGATCCTGGCCACCCGACGATCTCAGCGCTCAAAGTCTTTCCCTGAGCCTGAACGGCGAGAGCTCCAACGAGGACAGAGGTTCCCCGTCCTATTACTCCTTGGACGACTCTTTCCAAAGCGGTAGCGATCTCGCGATGGATCTCACCGCGCCAACGACCACGGTCACTGCCAGCGGTAGTTCCACGGTGACGGTTGAACAGCAACATCAACCGCAACAATCGAGTCAACTCACCGCGACCGAACTCGCGTATCTGGTACCTGCCACCGCTGACTGCCCGTGTCATCTGGCCAGGGAACATCATCATTGCGGATTGGATCGTTGCGGTGCCGCGCTGAGGGACCCGCGCGAAGTCCGGGAACACTTGAAAGAGCACGAGACTCAGGAACGCATCACGGACGCCTTCTTCGAGGAAGGTGGTTGCGACGACAACTGTCCGTACGCCGACAAGGAGAAGCATTACCACTGCAATTGGGAGAACTGTCGCGAAGTCATACTCTCCACCGACAAACCGTTCCGTCGCCTTCAACATTACAAGATCCACGAGTACAGTAGACAACTGAACCTATCCTGCTCCTCCCACGCTCTCTCCTCGGACGTTACGTTAACCCACCTGACCAACATCGACGCGATGTTCAGGCGGAAGAGAGGCAGACCGCCCAAGAACAGAGTGATCGAGATATGGTCGGGGGGCGATCCTGCCACCCACACTCACGATTCTCCGCAGGCCATCTTCACCAGTTTCAAGCTACCGAAACCCCAAACGCCCAGCCTGACGCCGAATCCCTTGATCGAGGATCGCGAGGGTAGTATCTCCCCTTCGAACAGCCTAGGCGAGCCCGAAGGGTTTTCGACCTACAATACCGACGGATGCCCCGATCCGGCTTGCGTTCTCAGGTCCACGAGACATCATCACTGTCTGCAACCGAGGTGTCACTTCTCCACCGACAGGCCCGATCAGTTGCTGATGCACAGCAAAGACTTTCACGATAACGTCGACATACCGCCGGGCTTCGCCTTCTTCGACAAAATGGTGGACTGCCGGCTACCCGGTTGTCACAGTAATCGCGTCAATCGGCATTTTCACTGTACCAGACCGAACTGCGGCTACTCGTTCGTGAGATACTCGACCATGGCCTTGCACGAGAAGCAACACACCGGTCGGAACGAGACCGGGGCTCACGAGTCCTCCTCCTCCTCCTCCCACGAGTGTCAGACCTCGCTGCAGCAACCGATCGTTCAAGAAACGAAACCGAGGATCCAGGTGAAGAATCCCGCGGAACTCATCGAGAAACCGGACGACGGTTCGACCGCTGGGGACACGGAGAACAGATCGATGATGGACGACAAGGAATCCGAGATTCCAAGTCCAGACGCCAACAAGACCACCGGTAAGCGCGATTTCCGTTAAGACACGAACCAGTGCACACGTATAGTATTCTTTCATAGATGAGTTTTGTTTGGTAGTTACTTGAGATGTCACGAGAAAGAGAGTCACCCGATCAATGCATGTCTCTTTGCACGTACACGCACTTCAATGTATTATATATTTGAACGCATCGGCACTCCTCGACCCTTTCGATGTTTCGATCGATTCGTTCAACCGTATTGCTCATCGAAAGGATTAACCTATATTTCCACTATTCCCGTTTCGTTTTCTTTTGTTTTTCTTTTTTTTTTTCTCACGTTTGTACAGTCAATTTTTTCTTTCCGTCCGATATGTATCTATTGTACAAGGTGGTTGTAATTATAGTGGGAGGTATATTTGAAGTGTTGGTTGTTTGGTTGATTGTTGCTAGTGGTGAGGGCGGCAGGCACCTATTATCCGGTCAGTGGACCGCCGAGTGAACCTGCACTTCCGGGCGTCGTGCTATCCATGCGAACTTCCGTGCATCAAGGTTCGTGTCTCTTTCGACGACAAATTTTCTTGCCTTGAAACGTGTTCTCTTAGACTACGTATCAGCGATGTCGTCACGATTCACGTTCGCTGCCCGAGTATTTCACGCTCGAACTTAGAGTGATCGTTTCGTTTACAGAATCTCCGGTAGTCCCGTCTACCAGTTCGGCCTCGCCGCACACTCTCTACGGACCCGAGCAGAGCTGCAGCAGACCGTTCTGCAAACTGAAGCGCAAGAACCACTATCACTGCAACGCGTGCAATCAAGCGGTCTCCGAGCTGGACCGATTGGTGGCGCACATCGCGAAACACTCGACGGGCGCCATCCTCAGCCAGCAACAACACGATCTGGCCAACCAGGTCCCTAACCAGCTCCAACACGACTACCTGGCCCAGTTGTCGCAGAAACACGACTTTATGGCGCAGAACGCTCAAATGGCGCAAAACATTCAGAACTTCCAGAATCAGATGCAACGTCAGATGCAGCAAACGCTGGGCCAGATGAGCCAGCAAAGCCAGGTCAAGGTGAAGATGGAACCGGCGATGTGCGGCTCCGACGTCGCTGTACAGAGCCTACCGAGCGTCAAGAGGGAGCCGAACGAAATCTCGAGGGACGAAGGAAACAACTCGGTGATCGACAACAACGAGAACGGTCAATTGTCTCAACCGAGTCTGCCCCCCAGCGTTCAACAATCACCGGTTCCAACGACATTCGAACTGGACCTCAGCCACGGCTTCCATTTCCCTAGCCCGGCCGTGATGGCCGCCATGAATCAACAGATCGCTTTGATGAACCAGGCTCTCCCGCCTTTCCTTCAACACGGTGGCATGTACACCGGTGGACCGGGGCTAATGTTCGCACCCGGTCTACCCCCAGCGAACTTTCTACCTCCTACCAGGGACGAGAATCCCTTGGCCTCACTGGCCGCCAATCTAAATTTGAACAAGAGATCCCTCTCACCGCCCGACAGCAACTCGCCCGAGGCGAAGAAACAGAGGCTTCATCATTCGATGCGGATGCTCAAGGACGAACCAGTCCCCGAAGGATACGTCAGGTTTGTCTCGTGTTGATCGTTGATCGTTGATCGTTGATCGTTGATCGTTGATCGTTGATCGTTGATCGTTGATCGTTGATCGTTCCCTTGGCCCTCCGTCGTGATTCCACGCAACGTCAACCTTCTCCCCGCTGTTTCAGGTTCCGATTCAACGAAGACTGCAGGTACCCCCACTGCGGTTACAGAGAGCATCAGACCCATTTCCATTGCATGCGCCAGGACTGCGGTTACTCGTTCTGCGACAAGACGCGTTTCGTCCAGCACACGGCGAGACACGAGCGACTGGACACCCTGATGGGAGGCGATTTTCAGCAATACAGAGCCAACGTCCCGTGCGGCAGAGCCGAATGCGCCTACACCTCGTCGTTGGGTTCGATGCAGAACAAAGCCTCCCACTTCCACTGTTTGAAGTGCGCGTTCGTTTGCACCGACACCAACAAGGTGGTGGCACATCGGCGACAGCACGCCAAGTTGGACAGCATCGCGGCGGCGGGTTTTCAAAAGTTCACGCCCAGTCAGCCGTGCGGTGGTGTTCAGTGCCAGCACTCGGGCAAGCAGACGCATTATCACTGTCTCCAGTGTCAGTACGCGGTGTTGGGCCTGGCGCAGATGTCGGCCCACAAGTACCGACACATGGACACATAACGACGCCCAGTGGAGCGAGCAACTTGTCGGAGGAGGCTCAAGAAAGACACTCGTCTGGTCCCCGTAGACATTCCCCGATGAGTACCGTGCACCCTCTCGTCCGACCGTGATTGCCGCGAGGCTACGAGGAACCAACGGGGGGCTGGATCCAACCGGTGAATTCGGATCCCGCCGACGAAACCCAATCAACCACTGAAGGAAAAAAAGACAATTTTCGTACACGCTCCCTGTAGACATTCCCTGCAGTATCGCTCGCGATTGTCCATGCCCGATTCATGACGCTACGTTACACGGACGAGCTGGATGATTAGGAGCACCCCGACCGCGGCCTAGTCATTAATCTTCAGCCGTTCTCGTCGAGAAGGAATCGATAGCTCGTGCGGTGTTCAGGTCGAAGCGAAAACGACGTCGGTCGATGCATCGAACGGAACTGTTCGGTCAGCTCGATGACTTCGTACTTACGAGAGATATTTATTAACCGATCCACGGACGATCGTAAAGGATCGAGGAACCGAGACGTGGAACCGAACGGTGAAACCTCGTGTCTCCTGTCGCGAACGTTTTGGTAAGCGTCCCGAATCCGATCCGAAGGAAACGGATCCAACGAGGTTGAACGGAAGAATCTGACATGGAACTGTAGACAATAAACACGGATGACAAGTCTATCGTATAGCTTTAGCGCGAAGAAAAAAGACACACTGTAATATTTAATAGAAAAGGACCTTGTATATTTCGTTTTTCCTCTCTGTTTCTTTTTCTTTTATTTTTCTCTCTCTCTCTCTCTCTCTCTCTCTCTATCTAACTCTATCTATCTCTATCTATCTATCTATCTATCTATCTATCTATCTATCTATCTATCTATCTATCTATCTATCTGTCTCTCTCTCTCTCTTTCTCTCTCTCTCCATATCTCTTTTCTAGTATCGTTCGTGTACCCTCCGCGTGGTGCAAAAAGTAGTCGTCGCCGCGACTTAGGCCCTAGAATAGATAGTTAATATATATGTATATGAAAGACAGAGAACTAACACGAGAGAAAAATAAATCGAACCTTCGATGAAGGATTCGTCCAAATCGACGAGACTTTGGTCGAAACGACTCGCGGATTAACAGTGTTCGACTAGTTTCTACACGGTTTGCTATGAACGACGGACGAAGGAATCCTCCGAACCTTCAGCAGCCGGCGAAGAAGAGAATCGTGCTTAAATACGACGTCGTGTCTAGTCCATCGCACCATCGGTGATTTCGAGGAGAAATTCAGAGAGAAAAACATAGCCTGTCCATCGAGTAACAAGTCACTGTTGGACCCCATTATCGACGAATTCAAGCGACGTTCCGAGCTCCAACATTGAGATGTTACTCGGAAGGAGAAAACAGACGCGAAGATGCAACAATCATTCAACGACGGTGCAATGATTTTTTTACGCTCACGCGGAATTATTATTATTATTATTATTATTATTAATATTATTACTATTATCATTATCATTATTAATATTATTATTATTTTTCTTTTTTCTTCCATTTTTCAAACGTAACGTTGTTGTCTCTTTCGCGTCACAGCTAACGTTCAGTTCTCTCTCTCTCTCTCACTCTCTCACTCTCTCACTCTCTCCTCTTTCTCTCTTTCTCTCCTCTCTCTCCTCTCTCTCCTCTCTCTCCTCTCTCTCCTCTCTCCTCTCTCTCAGGCTCGAAAAGTTGAGTCGATCGAGAAGCGAGTTGTAACGAATCGTACTAAAGATTATACGCTTTCTCGGGATACGTTGCCGCGGCCAGGAGGGTACGCGTTTCGTTAATCGTATTACGAACAGTATTGATAAACCGAGAGTTAACAAAAAGACTGCCAGCCAAGACGAGACAGAGCAGACTGAGGAACAAGATCGAAGACGAAGCAAAGATTCGTCAGCGTGTACCGACAAATTGTTGCTTGTTGGAAAAATAACGGGAACGGACTAACGATTATGTATACTGCGAGTGTGCAGACACGAAGAAGCGGACAAGTGTACAAGAGATATTATACTCTAAAAGGTAGAAGTTCGCAGAGCGAAAGGATCGTCCGATATGCGCGCGTTTTTATACGATGCGTTACGAACGATCGGGTTTCTTGCGTTTTTATTCCAAGAGGGATGCTCAACGACGATACGATCATTGTATTTTGTCCATTTTTACGCATCTAGGGACGGATCGCGTGATTCTGAACGCCCTTTGTTGGGAAATGGTCTCGTATTGCACCAACTTGATGCTCTGAAAACTAAAACAATCTCTTCGGAAATAATTATCGAGCGCAGCTGTGTAATTTTATAAAAGCATTTATACGGTATCTGTAAGTACGTGTATATTAAACATCGACAAAAGTACGAAATTTTATTAGAAAATTTTCAGTCGCTTCAAAGTTACGGCTCGTTGCGCGGAAGGCCTCGAGAAAAATCTGATCCGATCGGTGAAAAAGTATTTAATCACCGAATCGTTTTGAACAAAAAATATGAGAAAGTTTCTCAGTTCGTGTACATATCGTTTTCGCCGAACAAAAAGTTTTTCTTTTATCATTATTATTTCATTCTTTTTTTGTTCTTTTTTTGTTCTTTTTTTTCATCGGTGGAACAATGAGAAAAAAAATGTCCAAAGTTGACTATCTTCTCCGTCGCGTTTCAAAGTTTTTTTTGAAAAACACCGAATTCGTATGTTCGATAAAAATAAAGCTGATGCGAATTAAGGGTCGAGCGCGAAATAAAAAAATGATCGTCAATGGACACTAATTGTAAGTAACGAGTTCGATTAAAAATTTGTAAACTTTTACACGGAGATCCGTCCCTGTGCGTAGAAATCTCGATCTTTTGGCACTGTCTTCGAATTGTTTCCACGAAAAAGGCCTGCAATCGCGACTTTCATCCCCCGAAACTCATCCCTTTTCAAAGTCACGCCCGTCGTTCGTCGAAGAGATTCGTAAATTTCGGATCTTAAATTGTTCTATAATTATTACTCGAGGAAATAAACTCGCGCATTATCGGGAAACAACGAAGGACACATGTTCTGTTGCAAAACGAGCCGCGAACGGTAACTTTAGATGCAGAACTGAAAAAATCGGAGAAGCAGTCTTTCCATTGATCTTTTAAAATAATTGCCTTTCTCTGCGTAATTTTAATTTCAAATATTTTATTGCCACAAAGAGAATACTCGATAGAAGTTATCGGAAATGTTTATTCTAAACAGTCGGTGACAAAGTTTCGACCAAAGTCGTAATTTATTCGTAAAACTCAACCGCTCGAGACGTTCTCTCCGAACGAAATCTCTACAAAAATATTCGAATCGTTTTATCTACGAAACAGACTCCAGATGCTACAAAATGTTTCGAGAATCAAAGTTCGAGGTATTGCACATTTATAGATAAAATGATATATGTAACGTGCTCCTTCGTTCTCCGTAAGACCCACGATCGATCACTCGAAGCGTGGAAAACGGTAGAAATGTTGAATTTCGTTGATCGGAACGTCGGGGTGGTTTTCCCTCGAACAGACAGGAGGCACGACGAGCCTAGAAAAGACACGATAAATGCATCGTATTTTCGACGGTAACGATTAACCGCGTAGTTGTTAAAACCGTGTATGTGCCACCCCCGCCCCTTCCCCGGGAAAAGCGGGGAATATGTGGGTGCGAGCGTGTGCCCGTATGCGATGCGCTAGGGTGCCTTTAGAATTCCCCCAGAACTTGTAGGACCGTGCCTTAGCGACAATAATCGTGCAGATTGTCCAAGAAACTTTTCTAACCTAGCGAAAACGGAACAGAGAAACGCAACCGACGTGAACGCGATCGTAGAACACTAGTGCCTTAAAATAAAAATTTAAAAAAAAACAAAGAAAATCGGTATCGAAACTGTCGAAAAAGGGAGATTCAATCGCCGAGGCCCATCGTTACGTTTTCTATTCGATTTCGAAACGAAGCTTTTCGACTCGGTGATGTATCATCGGTGTGGATTCGATCCCACCGGAGATCGAAAATTCGAAACGCTTCCGTGTCTTATACTGTGGACAAGCGCTAGAAACAAAAGTCGAAGCTCGTCCGTATTCGGAGAGACCCGCTATGCGTTTATCGGTGAGCAGGTTTTATCTCATTTATCTCCGACAATGTAGCAATAAGGATCACAGATGTAACGCTTTATCGTCGAAGAAGATAAGACACTTTAGGTGTATCCACCTGGAATAGCGAAACAGTGAAAATTATGGAAGAATTGAAAACAAATATTTATTATATTTTATGTATTCTTGTACGAAGTTGACACTGTTCGAGCGACACAGTTGTACAATTTGCCATAAAACGACATTGCACGGACTACCGTAAAACCTGATATCGATACGGTAGGGTTTGAAATTGATACTCTTGTATCAAACCATTCCGTGGAATGTCTTCAAACGATGACACGTATCGATTACGTCAAGTTCAATACCTGTGTAATTAGATTTGCAAACTCGTCGGGAATAATATAAATGTTGATAACATTGAACGATCGATTCAATAATACTATAATTGGCCACTTTGTAAGGGTGGAATTCGATCAATTTTATACAATCGATCGTGTCGACTCTTTCAAATTTAATAAGAAAGAAACGAATCTAACGGATACAATAATAAGAGTAATTTCTAAATAAACATAATTCTATGTCTGAAAAATGGATTACTACGATACGTTTTCATTTGTATCGCGAGAATTTTTTTGACAAAACTCTTCGAACGATCGTTACACTTGTAGGAAACGACGAAACTTGAAACGAGAAATCCAAAATTCGTTTTCGTCGCGGATCGCGGGTCGCGGGCCGCGTGCCTCTTTTCGGAGATTTCGAGATCGGTGACGGTCAAAGAAACGAAACTCGAATGCAATTTCGACGGAACAACGAATCGTACAATTCGCCGGTGAAACTCAAGTTCAATCGAAGAGTGTTCCACGCGAATTTCGTTTCTTAGAAGCGTAATCAAATTTAACGAAATTTTGGATTCCAAGTGTATCGACGTTTTCGTTGAATCTTAATCGAGAATTCTCTTTTTACATAAATCGATGAATCGAGTAAAGGAGTCGTTATCGAGTAACAGATTCTTGTTCATAATCGGTCGTTGTTGCTCAGTTCGATAAGTTTGAAGTCGTTTTAAAGCGAGTAACGAAAAAACGCCGTAAAGAATGTTAAAACAACGATTCGAATTGGTCTCTGAAACAGATCCGGACGAGCTTCGATAGAAATTTCCATCGGGTATAGTCGGCGGAAGCGTTACAATGAACTCTCGAGGTTGCTCTCGAGTATAAAATTCGGAAGCTTATTTTTTGGTTTCGATACGAAACTAAAACTAGTAGCATTCATTGTTCGTTCAATTGTTCTCCTTCTGGTTAATTTCGTTAGGTACCTCTTCCATCGATTATATGTTAGTATCATTCCACTAGCGGAGGTGCGGGCGTAAAAGAGTCGACCGGAGTCTAGATGAAATCAATTGGCCGCCAAGGCCACTGAGAAGCGTTATCCCCCCATCGTACTGTCTCCCGTTACTACGTCCGCGAACGAACGAGCGTTCTTCGTCTCTCGGAGACGTTGCGTCTTCTCGACGTAAATGGATATCGACTCATTCGTTGGTATCGATGGTATTCGACGAACTAAGAAAAGACGAGACAACGTTACAAAGACGCTCTCTATAAATTTCTCAATTTCGATAGATTTTGTATCGTAGAATGTACAACGTAAAAGAAAATTCCTCCAACTGTGAATTTCCTTCCCCAAAATTCCTCCCCGTGAATTCGCATCGCGACACCGTCAATTTCCGAGGGTTGAAGAACGATAGCGAAAGTATCGAAGTATACAATCCTGCAGCAATCCGAACGCATGACCGATGCTCGTGACCGTCGCGACCAGATTTTATTCCCTGATTCGCTGACCGGGAGGAGTGGGAGAAAGGTAGCGGAGCGGTGGGGCCCCTCTTTCGCGCATCGTCTACGGAAGACGTTAGAATTGCGATGCGATTGGCGATATTCTCCCACTCGAATCGCTTGAACGCACGATGCGCGAACGAGTGGAACGGACGGCCCCCACCTTGCTACCTTCCCCGACTCTTCCCAAGCAACGATTTCGAGAAGAAACTCTGGCCAGGCCGATCACGACTCCGCAAGAGCGGGGGAAGTAGGGGAAGCGAGCTCGAGCGTCCGACGAATTTTGTCCAGACTGTAGTCGTCGATCCTGGCACGCGGTCGAGCAAAAGGCCCCGATCGATTCCTAGATCGATCCCGAAGGTGTCCGGTGTCCGGTGTCTCGTTGTTCACCAGTTGGAACGAAAGCCGACACCGCGGCGTAAACGCGAGAAAAACGAAACGGAAATCGCGAATGCCTGGCGTGGACAGGGAAGGGACGGAGCGAGGAGGCTGCTCGGGAGGAGGATGGGAGGAGGCCAGCCATTTTAAACGAGTGCCATAAAACCGCGATAGGAAAATCTCTCTCGGGCCTACCGTTGTGTATACCTTTTTACTTTTACTGTTAAGTCTCCGTGTGCACGCCGGGGTGGGAGACGCGCGACCTGTAAAATATTTATTTTGATCGGAACCGGAAACGGGGAGATCGCGGAAGGATCGAGCGTGTCGGAGAGCGAATCATCCTCGACGGGTCGTTGCGAGCGGCTCGCGAAAGGTCGAAGTGTAGGGAAAGGGATCGAGGCACACGCGCGAGTGTGTTTCGAGGAGCGACGATTAACTGAGGTTGCCTTATAACTATCGAGCCTGTATATTATATATACGTATACATCTACATTATTAAACATAATAATGTATGCGTATACGTATATGTATTATTGCGAGATTGTCTACGACGATCGAGATAAATATTGATTGAAAATTGCGAGAATGAGAGAGCTAGGGTGTGCGTGTGTGATGTATACGTGCGTGTATGGGTGACGTGATGTATACCAGTAGAAGACGTACTATTATTTCAAGAAGTTAGAGAGAATCTATCGTACGGTCATTAGTATTAAAATACCTGCTGTATGGATGTAAGAGAGAAGAAAACTATTATATAATTTTATCTATTATTATTACTAATTATTGATTAATATGCTCTATTATTATTATTATTATTATTATTATTATTATTATTATTATTATTATTATTATTATTATTATTATTATTATTATGAATGAGTATCCGGAACCACACATCTTATGTAGCTGTGATTTTGCTTTCGAACAAGTAAAGATTAAAAATATTTATAGCAATGGATGGTGTTCTATTATTTTTTTTTTTTCTTTTCTCACCGTATAATAATATATACTTTCAAGGGAATCGATAGTTTCAAAATTAAACTGCGTGTATTTCAAAATAAAAAATGTTGTCACGATAGTTTTTACGATAGTTTACATACTACGAAATAATCTGTAATATTTCATATTTGGTATACTTTAAAACGTTTCCGTATTTCTAATCTTTTTTCTACGATCTTCTATCCTTTGCGACGATAAGAAATTTCTTCGAACAACGCTCGACTTTTCGTTTCGCTGGAAAAAGTATCTCTGTGCGAAAACAAGTTATAAAAATGAAAAACAAATCGTAGAAGTACGTCGTTGAATACGAACGAAAGATAAAACATTTCGTAAGTTCCTGTTTCCGTACAAGGAACCATTTCGCGGTCGGAACAGCTACGAAAACAATTGTATTATTCATCGTGGTCACGTGCTGTGCGCACATTTTTATATTTAGCAACTGATCGCTGCCGGTAGCTGAGCTTGTTCCGCGGACATTCGAACGATTAAACGGGAAAAACGTTGAAAACGAGAACTACTTAATATTGTTATCGTGGCCACTTATTGGTTTATCGTCGAGTGTGTTGCTTTTCATAATCGAAACTCGTAATGTTTTTCGGCCCCTTGATTCGTGAAATGCGAACGACAGAAAACTTTTATTGCAAACACGACGCAACGCTTGCCACGAAATTCGTAGTTTCGAACAACGACCAATAAAGACATTTTCCGTGAACTCGATGGTTTTGATTAACGACGAATAGAGAGGATACTTTCTACGGATAGTTTCGAACGATGACGTAAAGTACATTTAAGGCAAGGAAAATTTCGTTCAATTTGTTTTTCAATTCGACAAAATAATTCGATATTCATCGTAGGAAGTCATTTTCAATCGAAAAACAAGGAAAACTCATTCGATATACTTAAATGATCCACAAAATTATACCAGTTTGAATTGAAAAAGAAAAAATACTAGTAAATAAATAAAATGACAAAGAATAGAGAGAATTCGGCAGAAAGTAACAATATTTAAGAACAAGCGTATCATTGTACAAAATAAATTGACAGAGTCAAATATTCGGAAACCGACGAAGAAAAGTATCTACAATTGAATCAATTTACAGGGACCTTTTTATCGTTGCAATTAGTGTCGCCGTAAACTACCGAAAAAAAGATACATTATCGGTGCGCGCCACGAACACGCCGTTTTTTGCATCATTTTATTTCTCACAGTATCGCGCAAAAAAGTTCAATGCATTATAGATTGAATACAATTGATGGACACTTGGACGCGCAGCGATCAAAATGTAATTAAAATAACCAGAAAAAGAACTATCGGTGTGTTCAATTGGCAATTAATATCGTTACGCGACGTATCGATCGATCGTAGAAAAAGTGCATCGTAGTTTTTGCTATTAACGTTTCGCGCTTTACCATTCGATTTATTACCGTGTTCGAATACGGTAATTACGTCGCGTAAACATTCTCGGGTCTCGAAAATGTTGAAATATTGAAATGTTTCATCCAGAGATAGAAGAACAAACGTACAAAACAAATGGCTAATTTTTTACACTATTTCGATCCTTGGTTTATCGCGCGACTTATCGCTCGTTTTATCATTAGGGACAGTAGGCATGTGCCAGATTAACGAACGTTACGAACTTCCTATTTCGCTACTTCATTGGCGAAAGAAATACGCACTTGTGATGTTTCGTGCAAAGATTTATAAATCTTTTTCATTCGAAAAGAATTTTTATTCGACACGGTAAACTTTAACGGTGTAATATACATATCGGAATTTTATTTCCAACTTACGACTGCATTTCGTGATTATATTGAACAACCGTTCGCGGAAAGAAATTACCGACTCGTTCTCAAATTTTTACCGGTAGAGAAAATTAGCGATAATTATACGAAGGCCAGGACACATTTAAATCCATTGTTTCGTGATAATTTACAGTACGTATAAAAAATAATTCAACAACGCTAACTTTTTTGCACAACACACAATAGTGATAATTTTGATATTTTTTATTATTTTCAATTATGTTTTGACAACGATTTGGTAAATTTATTGGTAACGAAAACACATATGATACACCGTTGCTCGATATATGTACAACGAAGACATTAAACGAACAAAAGTAAAAATCAGTTCTCTGTGCGAAGAAGGACAAAGTACAAGTAAACTGCGAAACCTGTTAGACGTACAAATATCTTTCATTATCGAGTTGTAATTCAAGCTAACACACGCTCAGACTAGAATCCTCGTCGATTGATGACCGCATCGAACTTGCCCGCGGAATATCAAGCGGAGGATACAGTTGCCTCCGTATAGAGAGAGGCTTTAGATTCATTAAATTTAAAAGAGACTCGAATTTTACACGAAAAGTTAAATTTTAAACTTTTTCCCTGCCCGGTCTAACGATGATCGTCATTGGTCCCATACTTAATTCACATTTTGTTCGTTGGAAAGTATCGTGACGTACAGTCTCTGTTAATTTGAATACGGGACAAGGTACTTTCACATTTTGTAAGATTTACGAGTCTCGTGTGACGCCATTACCTACACCACAGAATGAATCATCCGAGTTTCACGGGTGCGTACTCCATATTGCGTGTCCGTTTTCGAGACGCGTCTCCCAACGGTGCAACGGCCTGGAAGCTCGAATACACGCGATATACATATAGTATGTAAACAGAAACGTTCTCGCATTGTACTCGGATATACAGCAGTTGTAGTCCAAAACGGAGCTGAACGAAATAACTCGATACTATTTAATCGACAATTAACGATCACAATTGAAATATTTAATCGTGAATCGTTGATAAAAGTTAGGTAATTATTTAGAAAAGGGGACGGGGCTCTCACCGATTTCGACGATTTTCGAATATGTTGTGGAAATCAACATTTCGAGCAACTTTTTCCCATACGTGTAACCGCTGCTCGGGCTTCGTTTCTCAGATTTTTCCTCAAAAAGATCACCGCTACTACGTTCAATTCTATCTATATATAGTATAGTACGTACGCGTCTCTCGCTCCGTGTGCGCCGACTCACGATTACCCCTTATCTCGTTTCTATACAACAGCATGGCGACCAAAAATAGCACGGGTGTATCTAAAAACTCGACCTAGTAGCCGGTCACCTCAAGGCGGGTATACACGTCCATTGCCAGTCACCTCGATTTATCTGTACTCGCAAACACGTAGCTATGTATATGCAATATTCATCGTAGTAATCGCGATAGTTTTTCGCGAGAATCTACGAACTAAGGCCGAGCGACGGTTTTTAATAACGAACGTTTAATAAGAATAACTGACAAGTACCAATAAGGAACGTGATTACTTTTTTGTTTACATCGATCGTGATCTTGCGATAATTCAAAGTTTTTAATCAGCGATCGAGGATCAATTTTATCAATGGATTAAACTAATCGCGATTTATTACAGCTATTTCTTTTAACGGTAAAGTTGTAATCGATCTATCGGAAACTCAAAGTTTTAATAAATGGATGGCCAACTAGGGTCCAGAAACGAGCCGAGCACGTGATCATCACGTAACGCACGTTCAGGCGTGTTCCCGTAGGCCGAGTGGAACGGTTGGTTGGATCACGTGCTCGGGTCGTGACCATCACCGAAAACAGCTGAACACCCTCCGCCGCGCAAACTTTCCATCGACGCAGCGTCCTAAATCCCTCCCTCGGCTTGGCCTTCGTCCGCTCTCTCAAGGCTTTCGTCTTATCTCGCAATGCTGCGGGGGCCTGCGATTATGAATTTCCAACGACAACCAGGTCTGTTTACGTTGAAAGCACGAGACCGCATTAGCCAGTTTCGTCTGCCGATACGAAACTCGGACGCGTGTCGAGACGGTTGTTGCAACAGGCTTTTCAACGGTACAATTTAGACGCTTCGAATCTCTTGGTAATTTATTTCACTTTCAAACGAAACTTGTTATCTGTTGTTTTTGAAAGTTCAGTGGTAACGCGGAACAAAACTTTGATCCCTTAAAATTAGACGATAGCGTTTACTTCGTCCATAAAATCGAATAAAGAAACGATACTGCCACACATCTAGCCAGCAAGCACGTTGGCTGCACCCCGGGAAATTCCGAAACGACCGTTAGGGCTTACCAGGACGTTCAGAATCTTCCCTTTCCGTTTCTATTGCAGCGTCTCTGTACGCGCAACTACAGAGGGACAAGAGATCACTATTGCCCATCGTAAATCTGCAAACTTGTTTTTGAAAATCTGACGAGCAGCTGATCGTCGAACGAGCCAGGTTGCATCGTAAAACGGTACTCTGGCCAGCACCCCTGGTATACTGGTAGTACGCGACGCACTAACCAATTACACAGTGCGACACAGTGCGAATTTTTATTCACAGCTTCCATTGGGCGGTTATTATACCATTTAGGGTCCCAAACGCATATCCGAGATCAGAATTGCTCTCTATCGCTCCCAGGTTTCGAAAAACACACATTTTTGTAAAAATCCAGGATTTTCGATCGAAACGAGATATTACGTGAAAATTGAAAACGATAGGGACTTTGGTTCAGTCTTAATAATAATAGAGGAAAGTTTTTCGAATCTAACGGTACAGGAGTTATTAATTTCTTCTGGTCCCGAATAGTTAAAGTTTAAAAAAGTCCGAATTTACGTAATTTTTACGAATTATTTCTGCATTATTACGAAAAATTCTTTATCCAGTACGGAAACTGTACACAGGATTGGGTTCTGTGGGCATTTCCAAAGAAGAAACACGAACGGTTCGAGCCTTGTAATTTGCAATGGACAGTTAAATGGAATTATCCACATTTTACGTTTAACCCGTAACTATAATTCGTGCGGTCCCCGGAGTCGCGCTATTCTCTTCTTTTTACTCTCGTTGAAATCGTTTAACCTTAACGAACTGTAGTTTTCGGTACTTTCTCGAGCCACGGTCGGCTTCCTGTACGTAGAGTAAACACTCCTTGTAACGATGTTTTCTATCCGATTTACGTATGCGTATGGTTGTCCTTGAGACTGCACGACTGTGTCGGTATCTGTGATTTTCAACGGTGCGCGTACACCATACGCTGAACCAATGTCGCCATCTTTTCGTCCAAGTTTCCACGGACAAATATTTACACGTTTACCGTAGTAAGGAGTTTATTACTATTTATCGCTCTTGCTCGCACTTACACTGTATTTCGCGACAAATTAACAACTCCGATATAACACGTTTCGCGGTTAAACGGTTCCTTTTGTCTCACCACGGTAAAACCATAATTGAACTCTTTTTTCAAACACGAGTTACCAACAGGAACGCTGCACGCGAACATTATTCGTCTCATTGTAGAAAATTCTTTAAATCGGTCGCACATAATTGAGTATCTATGTTGCGCTTATCGTTGAGACGATCTGCTTTTCCTGTTAGCGTTCAAAGTTCACGAAATATCTCTTCTTGTAACTCGATATCAACATTCGTGCAAAGTAAATTCTCATTGTACGATCGCCAGATCCTATTCGTTGTATAATCATCGTTATCTTCACCAAGTAGGGGAATCCCGTTCGAACTCACTCGTTCGTCTAAAACGGAGCAACACACTGTACGAAAAAAGTGACGGATTTGCCGTAAAATGACCGAAAAGGTAACGGTTTCTTGCAATCTCTATTCTTTTTAAGGAAACACAACGAACGTAAAATCTATCCGCATTTCCAATTCGCTCTTCTTTTCCTCGTTTGCTCTCATTGTTTGCTATCCTTTTCTTCGACTTTCGACTAGAGTTGTCGATGAATTATAACGGTGACCGAATCGACGCACACCGTATGGTTCCGCCTGGTTCCGAATGACAATCATAGAACGAGATTTTACCATAATTAAATTCTCTCTAACGCGATACAGTTGTTTATATCAGGAACGCATTTCTTTAGATTTTTCACTGCCGATTTAGTCAGGGTAGGAAAAGCTTCTATGCTGAATTAATTCCTCCGTTAAAATATTAAATAATTATATTTACATATAATGTGTACACATAAACACAAATTAAATAAAGAAATAAAAACTCTTATAGAATTATCCACCGAAGCCAAAAACTTGATACCTTGATACCTGTACAACATCACGGAATCCATTGTTCGATCAAAGTGCAATTATTTAAAAAATCGCCGTTTTTTTTTTTTTTTACACGAACATTGTCATCTTTGCGAAATAGGAGATATTGCGCGACATTTATAGAAATCTCTTTCGTATCGTGTTTAATGGAAGCTGAATCGTCGCGTCTGCTTTTGTATTCAAACTGTTGCGATATTTTGTTTCAAGTGATGCAACACAGACAAGTTACGGAACAAAAATTTCACTTTACGGGAATTTGTGACGCACGGACCAAAGTACTGGCTTCTTGAAAGGCCAGTGATTTTATTCGTACAGACGCAACCCTTACGGTCTGAACATACTCCGTTTGATATTTCTAAAGAAATTTCTTAAACATTATTTTCCACCCGATAAATACGCAACTGCAGTCGCCAACTATCGTCCAGTGCCAATTTGAGAATGCACGGAGTATAGTATGTCAAGGAGCTACTTGGCCCTTGTCGCGACCAGAAACCTTTAGAAAGCGATACAGCCACGGACTCTCTGCTTTCAATGTACCCTCAAAATACGTTAACGCTAATTGTACACGTATCTGTTATTACAGAAACATTCGTGCAAGACATTTATTAGTAACGTTTGCGAAACGTGTATTTATTTTAATAAGTAATCAACTTTGGAGTATTTCGAGTATTTTTTTTATTATCAACTATTATACAAAATTTCATGAAAATATCACGCTTTCTTTTATCCAAAGATACGGACATCTTAAAATTTTGCACCGTAACCAATATTCAATATTTATATGAATATTTAATACGATATGCCGATTAATAGAAGCAAATTGTTTCTGCGCGTGCTATGTAATTGAACACCGAGCAGAAATTTTCCTCGTAATAAATTCGTGTACAATTGGAACGATATAAAATATATATATTTCAAAAATAATGTTTTACATAATTAAGAAACACTTTTATATGTAATCGTAGAGAACTATTTATTTATCTTCGAAACATTTGCGATTTCGAATATAGGTCCTCTTCGATAAAATACATTCTACCAAATTGATACATATAGTAGACGTAACATTATTAGACGATAAATAATAAGTAAGGTCAATATTAAATCCTAGAAGAATGGCGAATATGAGATGTCGATTCGTGCAATAGAAACATTACCTACCCCGATTATGTGCAATTGACCGGGCCCGATTTCATTCTATACACTCGAGAAGATTTATGCAATATTAAGATACGATCGTACCGTTCAATTTTCTTTATTCTCTTTTGTTCAATCTACTTAAAAAAAAAAAAAAAAAAAAAAAAAAGAAGCCAATAGCCAATTGCGTAATTCGCCCCGTGTATCAAAATTTATCTCGATCGATTAAACAGACAAGTTAAGAATAACCCATGCAACTTGTAAAACCGAATAACATTCAACAATATCTACGACAGTGAATAATCGAATGTCTTTATTTTAATCCGTATGGTTATCAAAATCGCCGTTTCGACAGATAATTAAAGGATCGTTACGCAGAACCCAGATCGGTTTATCGTAAAATTACTCGGCCGTTTCGCCAATGTATAGGTTGCGTTTCGAAACAGGTGCATGCGACCACGAGATCGCATGGAAGAAACCGAGAAATAATAATTGAAAAAATTTGTTGCGGACAGGGCCGTGTCCGCGCGGCGTTCATCGACCTGTCTGCGGGCATACTATATGAACGAAAAAGCACACGAGAACTACGGAAAATCCAGCGTACGAGAATAGACGTGTTTCTCTCTGCGGCTTTGAAACGCGAGAGGAAAGGTGAAAGAGAAGTCTAGGCGCAAACTTATCGAAGGGGCAACCAGCGGATCCGATACTTGTCTCGATCGAAGATACGCTCAAATAATTCTGTATTCTTGTAATTCTGCGTTTCCGCTATTTTTACTTTCAATGATCAACCGTCGTCCAGTTTTCTCAATTTCTTTACGCAAAATACAACGTAGAAATTTGCACGTTAAAAAAGAAAATATTTGAAAATTATACTATTTTCCTGTAGAAGTATGATTCAAGAGTTACAAGATTACGTTAATTTTTTTCTCGTTGCGTAACATCTTAGAAGAACACGGAACGAAAGAATATATGCACTTTTATTTTAGAGGCAATCAACTGAATTTATTATTTCAGAGTCATTAATTTTTCCTCGATCCGCTCGAGTGTAAAAAATATGAAAATTATAACAGGATCCTGGGTATCCAGACATATTTTTAGTTTTTCGGTTTATTAGATACGCTCGTTATTCGAAAATATTTCGACCAATTGTTTTTAATAATAATTTAAAAAAACAATTCAGATGCATAGTTTTTTGGACGTATTTGTCATTGGTTAATCTCTTCGAATATTCTGACTATATATTTAATATATTTCCTCTGGGAATTGGTTCGAACCGATTTGCCGAATGTTTCCGTTACAACTTCTCAAGTTTAATAATCGCTTGGATACGATAGAACAGTACCAACAACGCAATTAATTAAACGTGCGATAACAGCTTCTTCCTCGCGCAGAAACAGCTCTTTGTACCATTGGCTCGACACGTGCCGAAAAAAGAAATGACGCAATGTTCGTGAATCCAGTTCCATTTCGCAGGCTGTTGTCGGTCTCTCGAGTGTCACCGGGGAGTAAATACGACGCTGCTTATCAATATTGTGAATTGTTGGTCGATCAAAAGATCAAAATTCTTCGCTCAGCGAAGAAATTCCGCGATCCCTCGCTCGAAATTCCTCGTTATTTATATTTTATTAGCATTTCGTCACGCGTGCACCTGCTCGTAATCTATTGTTTAACAACGCACGATTAATCGTGTCTCGTTTCCATCGTTATCGTTGGAATTTCTACATATTTGAATTTATGCAACGAAACGTTATCGGTATTTATTCATCGGTAGGAAACTTTACCGATACATTAATAATACTCTCGCGAAGATACAACGACGAAAATAAAAGTTTCTATCTTCGTTAATTGTTGCGTGCAGAATTGCGCAGCAAAAGTTTTCCGCCAAAGATACGAGAAAGCAAAGTAACGTTAGCCGTGAAAAATCGTCGGAATATCTCTGTACAACCGAGGAGAGAGGAAAAATATAGTAAACGCGTTTACCGTGGTTTATCGCCGGCCACTGAAAAATCGCGATCGCTGTCGCTGTCGCTGTCGCTGTCGCTGCAACTTCTAGAAAGATCCTAGTAATGTTTATCGAAAACTGAATAACTTTATCGCGAGAGTCTTTGAACTTTGTTACCTAGGCAACTACATATCATTCTGTACGTTATCTAATTATCGACTAGGTCGTTATATTTAAATTTGTATTATCAACGGGTCGGAAAAGTAAAATTATCGATACAAAAATGTTGAAATAGGTTCGCGTAAGAAGAAACGATTTTTCTCCCACGGAAGAACCATCGTGATTTGCATAAAATGCGATCATCAAAATTTTCCGATTCTATTAGGAAACAATCTTCACGCGCTTTCGGTCGAAGATAATCTCAAGTACTCGCCCCGACGGTATATAGTATGTACGTGCCAACGACTGTCTTTTAAACAATGTAACCGCACACTGGTGTTTTAGTAAACACGTCGAAAAAACATAGCGATCGTTCCGTTTTTTACTCGGTAGGTAGACCGAGACATTTTTCTCGTGTTAATTTACAAATGGTAGCTTCGAAGTGTAATAGATAACGTTTATTACGATGCAAGCGATTTGAAAATTGAACAAGCGATATATTCATCGAGATTTCTAAGCGAAGAAACTTTCGTAGGGGACGTGGCCGATTTGTTCGTTCGAATCGATTATCGACACGCGTCGACGAAACGGTTCGCTACCTTTGTAATCGCGCGCACGGTAGCGAAAGCACGAGATAACGGGAAACATTCGGCAGTGGGTAAATTTGGCAGTGGGCCGAAGCCAGTGCGACGAATGATAGAGAAAATGATGTAGATGTTTCTCGTTCGTTTGCACGCGTAATCAACGTTTGCACATGTTGGCCCAGCCGGCCAGATATCGTGCTGCACGCGAAAGTGTCGCGATCCTCGTTATCGTTCCCCGATCGTCTTGTTTAGTCTCTTCGGGGCGTATCTCCCGTCGAGGCGTTCCTCGGAGAAGCAAAACGCGTAGACGATGGGACGTATCTACGTCGCTCGATCGAGCTATCGTATTTTGTCTAGCGGCACGCGACCCGCATCCACGAAACACTTTTTCCTTCAACGATCTGTCCGCGGACGTCCACGGCTCCTACATTCCTCGACCTCCTTCTAGCACAGAACCACCGTATGGGAGGAGTTTTCATCGCACGATGCAACAACCAATTATTACGCGTTACGAAAAATTATATACGCTATAGTTGTATTTATATAAGGGACCGTTTTTATCGATTCTCGGTTCTCGTTCTATCGTTTTCGTTGCATTTGCTGCCCAACGATTCGAACGTTCATTATTTCGGTTGGATCATTTTTCTTTCTACAAACTGATCCGGGAACATTGTGAGATTTTCCGCGCATAGCACACATTTTGCATCCAAGTGCAAAACGTTCGCCTCTCGGGTGAACAACTCGTTCTTACGACTATTGGTAACTGGTAATAATCTTGCTTTACCGATCGTAATCTCGGTACAGTGTTTAAAAATTCGTCCGATCTCACGAGTCTCGAATTAAAGTAACGAAAAGCGTAAGTTTCACTTTTATTTTAATTTTAGCGCGTTGAGACCGTTTCTGTCGCGCTTCCCACATATCACGGAACACCCTGTACGTAAGAAGCGATGTTTAGAAGATGTACGTACACAATGTAACCAAACCGCTACGAAACGATTTCGGAGAATTAACACGCAAAAGGTGCATTATTTGCTTCGGAAATACGTTAAATTCGCACAGTAGGTATAAGAGAAGTTGAAAAACAACGAAAAGAATAATCACCGAACGTGTACGGTACAATGAAGCATATTGGCACGAAACGTTACCGGAGAAGATTCAGGGTATTCTACTCCATTGATTTCTGCTTTTGTTTCTTTTTTTAATATCGGCGTCTCGAATAAACCGTAAATATTTTTAGCTTCGCCTTATAATATTTATCAACGTTTTGAGTACAATACTGTGTTAATATTCCGAGGTAACGTTATTGTATTATGCGCCACGTGTGGCACAGAAAAACGTGTCACGGAAACACCCATCCGATACATGTGACGTACTATATGACCAGAGAACGAGTTAAAGAGGATAATCAGTGCCGCATGCCGGGTCAAAAAGTAAGGTCATCTTTGTAATTTATCTTCGAGCTCCGTAATTTTACTTTTATTTGAATTAACCGATATACAACGAATTTAATCTCCGGAGAGTAAAACGAAGAAAGAAAAAATAAAAAGTAATCATTTTATTTTAAGTTATTTGTCTTCAATGTTGATCGCGAAAGAAAAAAAGTATTTCGCGAAGGTCAACTTTTTAGCTGGCCGAAACATCCGGGAGGAAACATAGCCGTGAAGTAAAACAAACGAAAAAGTGCTCCTATTGGGCGACGTACAGTGTACGCGAAAATGTATTATCAAAATTCCAAGTTCGTTGTATTTCGAGAAATCTCGAGCAATCCGACATTATACCGAAAATGTTGTATAATTTTGAAAAATGTTGAAGAAAGTTTCGAGTTTACAACTTTGCGGCACAATCGACCCCTCGATACGGCGCAAGCAGTCCCAAAATGCGGAAAGGATGGCCTTCCGAAAAGTTCCGAAGCAAAAACTGTAACGATCAGTTACCACGCTACACTTTGCAACGACTCGTATCGGGTTACCAATTACGCGTCGAGGAGCGTTGTCAAGTTATTCGAAGAATTTGCCTGCTTCGAGCCGATAGTACATACTTAATGCAAAAAAATTTTATCGAATTGCGATACCCGCAATGCTAAATAATATTTTCTTCAACCGAAACGATAACACGGGTCTTTTTCCGATCAAAGTACTCTATATATTTATTTTAACGATCGATCGATCATACTTTCGTTACGAAACGTATTTACTAAATTCAACGGTTCGACGTTCAAAATTGGACGTTAAACTGTAACGAACGATATTACGTTTAACAGTAACGATCGAAGTAGAAGAAATGATGAAAACTATCCTGGGAAAAAATATATCGAAGCGAGCCAACCAACGACACAATTAATCGACGAGAAAGCAAGAACGGATATCGTGTAACGAAATGTTTGATTCTCGTATTTCGACGTACGTCCACCGTGGAATTTCTGCTTACTTCGGTAACGCTGGAATCACAGAGCGTACGAGAATCATAAATTCCTCGATTGCATATTTCATTTCACGTGGTAACCGAGTAAGTTCATTTTCCTGTATCTGAATTTAACGAAGAACGAGGCTGTATCCTCTGTTGCGAGACAGACGCAAATAAAGCAATGTAAACGGAAGCACTAGAGGTTAAACGCATTAGAAAAGAAGTTGATTTGCCTCCCGCTTAAAGTCGCGAAGGTACGAGCACGCGAGCGAATCTCAGCGGAATACGTACATCTATCGATTTCGAAAGAGTACGCTTTAAGGGGGGTAGATTCGAGTAAAACGTCGAAACGAAAGTGATATTTTCGAAACGTAGAAACTTGGACTACACTTTTCGTCACTTTCCGTGTACAAATTCTTCTTTATTCCAAGATGTAACTGTTTTTTTTTTTTTTTTTTTTGCAATTTATCGGCTTTTCGCGAAGTAATAAATGTTATTCTTCGTCGAATTCGAGAGAAATTCCAGAGCCGCGTATTATCGTTAGCTTTATACTTTTTAAACGACAAAAAAGAAGAATGCACAATTGGAATCGATATTTCAATGTCACCTCGAGTGCCATTTTCACGTATACAGCGTATACGCGATGAGAAGGCGTCTCGAGTGTATTTTACGCGGTGCGTTGAACACGTGGGGGTGTGGCTTTAGTCCCTTCCGCGCGGATCAATGTGCGTAAAACTGTCCCGCAAATGTTGAAATTAAATTAGAAACCGACTCGGTGGGAGCGTCTACCGCGAAATGACCCAGACTGGATGAAAAATTTCATCGAATTCGCAACGTACGAATTACGAATACAGGCGCGCGCGCGCGCGAGAGAGAGAGGCTATTGACGTTTAATTCATCGTTCGGGCGCACGACTATGGTATGCGAGGAAAGCGAGAAGATAAGGGGAGTCCAAGTGTCGGCGGAACCTCTAATCGCGCTCTGGACCAACGTTCACCGCGATTGCTGGGTAGGAAATTAGACAATTGCCGGGTTCGCGGTATTTTCCGGGCCGTCTCGTGTTCACGATCACGCGTGCATCGCGTGCATCGCGTGCATCGCGCGCAAGAGGCTGCGACTGCTATGCGGAACGTGGTACGGGATCCGAGTATAGCTAACCCTTCGTACCGTCCCTCCCGCCGCGAGGCTCCGCGTTCGAATTACGTCAGAGATCGATGAATCGTTTCGTAAAATCTAGCTTATCGGGATCAGCGACACACGGAACGCCGCTTGGTTACAACCGGGAGGGGAATTGTTTTGGAATTACGACGACGATCGATATAAACGTAAAATTCTAAACGTTTATCATTTTTCGCGTCGTTTGTACTTTTTCACCGGCAGGGGGATCGTACGGTTCGAGCGTGCGATAGAAATAATTGCTTCGCTTGCTTCGATAAGAACGGGCAGGTAACGAATTTTATAAAAATGCGACGTTGATTGTTCACGAATCGAGCCTGGACAACCGTCACGTGACGAGTTACTCGATACTCAATTTCGTCGAGCAGTGTAACCAAACGACGTCGATGTTCTTCAAGGCCACGAGACAGGGATTGTAAATTTTCATATTTCGATAATCGTATTACGAGTGAACTTTGGACTTGTCCAAATATTCCGATGTATCGCTACAGTTAAGATTCTGCGCGGTACAATTGAACGTCGCTTTCGTCCGCGAGGACACGTGCTTAAACGCCTAGCCCGAGCTAGGCTCGACTATTCGCGATCACGTGTCGCGATCATCGCGGTATCGAATCGAAATCGTGCCGTTTTCAACGTCAAGGAACCGTTAACTCGATCCCACTTGGTCGAAACCATTTTAATCTTTTTTTCGTAGCGATGGAAAAACTATGGACAAACGACAACACAGACGAGTGGAAATGCGTCAATAGCTCGAGAACATTGTCCGTACATTTTCAACCGAAAGAAATAATATTTCCGTAACTTTGTCCAATAAACGTGAAACTCGTCAAATGGTAAAAAGTATGCAATCCGGTGGTAAATATTGTTTAATATCGGCTTCGAGAAATAGGGAAATATTTTCGCAGTTTTTTAACGTACTTATCACCGACACCGAACCTTTCGGGTAACGTCGTTGTTACAGATGAAAGAAAAGATACGTTGAACCGGTCGGCCCTGTATCGTTCTCGCGCATTTACTTCGATTTTCAAATATACTTCACCGATCGAAAAAATGGTTCTAAACCCTTCTGTTCCAAGGATGCATCGATACCAACCATCGGGACTCGCCCCTCCTCTCGATTCCTTCCCGGTGAGTAAGAACGCAGGTATTATCTATTACCGACGGGTCGTGTTGCCGGACGAGCCGGGGACGGTTCAGTAACGTCGAAGCTAGCCCCGACGCACCGGTAGACCGAGCAAGGGCGTTGGTTGCGTTGCCGCGCGTTGCCAACAGCTGTGATCGAGGCCGTCCAAAGGGTCGGCGATTTCGTTTCGATTTCGAAAGATCACGAGGTTTCCTCGTGACTCGGTGATTTACGTACGTGACCGTTCTCGCGTTTCCGTTAGAGAGCCCTTTTTGTTTCTTCGAGTGCCGCCGCGGGAATCGTTCGAAAACCTCCGGCAATTGGTGCGTCTACCTTTAGGAGTGTCGGGCCGCGACCAATGAAAGCGCCGGGTTGGTAGGTTGGCTACGTAGCTGCGAGGTCGCCACTCGAGCTACGCTCGACGTAGCGCTGCGCACCGTTGTCTGGCCGCAGTCGTTTGTGTTTGGTCGTAGTCGGTGAAGGGTTCCGGTGCCGGTTGGATTCGCTTCTACCCTCTTGTAACACGTTTGCGCGGTAGCATCGCTCGTGACCGGTTTTATCGATCGCGAAGGAAATCTCCGAGGCACCGAAGGATGGACATATTTCGCGAGTTCCCGGTCGTCCTCAATCTCTACGAGAAATATAGTTAGACGCGTACCTTGGACGAACGAACCGGTGGAACGGCGGAATCGAACGGTTTATATGGGCGCTAACCGCCGCGCGGCTATACACAGCGTTCGCGTAAATACAGAACGGATCCCATCGAGGTGAGTTACCAACCACCGCGGAAATTTCCAGCTCGCATCGTTCCTTCCTCGGGATTTCCTGCACGTCGTTTCGTCTCGTTCGCAACGACGATCCACCCTGCTTCCGCCGTCCAATTATCATCCAGCGCAAGACTCGCTCTCGAGGGTCGGCCGACGCGTTTCTTTATTCCCCTTTGTTTACCTCGTTGTAGGTTGCGCGCATTGACCGTCGAAAGGCACCGGTTTCAATTTTACACGGAATTGTCGTGGTTCGATCGGTCCCGAATTACCATCAAGTTGGCGCGATCGCGTTGCCAAGACAACGGGCTCTCGGTACGCGTTCTTCTTTTTGCACCGTGTTCGAGAAACTGGTATAGAAGTTTAGGTACGGAGAATCGAACACGGCCGGCTACTTTTTCCTCTCCTCGTTTGGCGTTAATCGAGATCGAGCGCCGTGCGTCGGCAGTCGCGAGCAAGGATATCGAGTTGGCCGTGATTCCGGTATGTCCCGAGTTCGGTATACCCGTTCCATCGAGCGTACGGAGACGGTCGCTAATTCGCGACAATCGGGAGGGGAGCACGGAAACGAGACACGGGAGAGTACGTTACGATCAACTCGACCGTTCTCCGAGTGTGTCACCGAGCGTGTCTGCGTCGTTGGGGAAACGGTGCGTACCACCGACACGCGTCCTCGGTCCGTGTCTCGCCTACGAGGGCGATCCGACGGATCGACGATGCTTCTTGCGCCGTTTACACGTTTACGAAGCGGTCTACCGGTTCTCTCCAAGGTACGACCAGGTGAACGCGACCAGTCGCGTTTTAAAATTCGAATACACGGTTCGATTCCCCAAGATATTGCTTCGGATCGTCTGAAATTGCCGCTGGTGCGTTAATCTCGGGTCGTGTGGGCTATCGGACCGTGACGGCTTTTTTCCTACCGCGCAGCTTCTGCAACGCGAAACTCGAAGGTCCGTTCAGTGCCGATCGAAACGTTTATTAGCGATCCTCGAATCGAAATTCACTGTTCCGTCAACGGTCGCGATAGAGAAGTTTCCAACGGAACCGGTAGAAACGTTACGTTCTCCGTTCCGAGTCTCGTTTCGCTAACCCAAACATACTTGATATTTGTTTTCGTTACCAGTGTTCGATTCGATGTACCGAACGAGTCGTTGTTGTTTTCTTTTTGTCAGAACGAAACACCAGTAGCAGCTACAACCGCGTTTCGAGCGGGAGTGACTGCAAAGAACGCAACCGATACGAGGAATCAACGACGGACGAGAACCGCTCGAAATTATCGGCCTATCGTGTAACGCAATCCCCTCGGGCGCCATGTCGAAAGTATCAGGAATGATGGAGACGGAGGACGCGGTGGGTAAACAGACTCTCGTAGGACGCGTCTCTAATATGCTTAAAGGTAAGGAAGTTGAAAATCGGAAACTTTGCTCCGTTAACCCGTGGTAGTCGTTTCGAAGTTACGCGATGCGCGTAACGCGTTGCGTCTCGATTACTCTTGTCGCTTCGATTGAGCGTTTCTTTGTCGACAGATGGAAGCTACAGCGGACCGCCGATGCTGTTTCGTCACGCATCGATGCAGAAGATCCGTCACTGCTGCCAGAATCTGAATCTCTTCCCTTATTTGCTCTACTCGTTCGACAACTCCAAGTCGCACCCCATCGCCTGTAAGGTGCACCTGTGTTTCGGTCAGCTCCTCGAAAGCATCACAACGAGGATCTTCTTTCTGTACAAAAACTTTCGGCAGTCCCTGCTTCGCGCCATTCGTCACGACGAATTCCAGACACAGGAGTCCGCGCAGACCGTAGAGTCCGTAGAGCTCGTCGAGCTCGTCGAGCCCGTAGAGCCCTTCGAGTCCGTCGAGTCCGTCGAGTGGAAACCCGCGCCGAAATTTCCAAAATTCGACCGGCAAAAACCCAAACAGACCCCTCTCTTCCTGGTCTTGGCCGTTTACTTCGCACCGTTGCTATTGGCCTTCCAATTGATCGGTCTGTTCGGTCTGACGATCTTTGGGAAATACACGCCAGGCTTCATCTTCCTCATCTCGGCCCTGCTGTTCCTCGGCTGCATCTGGCTGAAAATCATCTTCCACGAGAGCGTGACACACATCGCCAAGTACGAGAAGAACAAAGTGCAATGATCCGTAGGTTGTTATCACTCGTTCCATTATTTTCCATCGCGCTGCGATCGGACTGTTCATTGAATAGACGGTGAACCTAGAGTACCGTGCGACTCTTAGTTTACGTAGCAATGTTCACCCCCCCCCCCCCCCCCCCCGCCCGTCGCGTTCGAACGCTCGAACGATACCGAAGAGAGTTGGTTCGCTATCGCGAGACTAGCTCGTCGATACTCTTTGTCCCCTGTCAATCCGCTTCGATAGCTTCGTAGGATCTCTGGTTCGAAACTCTGTCGGAACGCCAATTCCATAATACTTTTTGTACAATGCCGTTCGGGTATAGAAACGTGCGCGACCGTTGTCGCGACGCGTTAGAGGATAGGAAACGATGACGTGCGACCGTGACTTTCAATTACCTTAATTATTTAAGGATATCGTGCAAATACTTAAACGCCCGCATAATTGTAATTGTTTTTAAATCTTAATGTAATCCCGCAAATTGTCACTTTCTAACGCTGTTACGAACAGAGCAATTTAACGTAGCGTCTAAGTATCGATCGCGAAACACCTTATCCTCTGCAGCAGAAGACTGAGAATTGTTTTAACTTGTTTGTATATGTATATATGAAAGAAGAAAAAGGAAAAAGATAAAAAGCCTAAGGGAAAAATACATGCGATAAGAACTGTTTATTATATCACACGGAGTTGCTCGATCGTTGTTGAAGAGACTCGGTGCGTCCACCGAAGAAGTTGGGCTAATCTGTGATGAAGTGGATCCGAGTAGATTTTTCACGGCCACTTGTTATCCCACTTACTTAACTACGTTAAGGATACATGTGTAACGTCGGTTTTTTTTTTTTTTTTTTTTAAATATATATGTTACTTACACAATAACGGTCTGTTACTACTATATGTACACTCCGTAGGTCGTTTGAAAATTGTTTACCGCCAGTTGTGAGAGAGCAGAAGCACACCGTAGCAGAAAAACACGCGAATCGCGACATCGTAGCCGTAGCTTCCGACGCTGTTCGAGCGTGGCCCGATACGGGCTGCGTGCGCTATAACGCGAGCAACGTAGTTCTGTTCGTGCACGCTGTGAAATAGATGGGCAAACGGACCTACAGAACGAATATTCGGTTCGTAAGTTTACCATCGACTTTGACTTTCGAGTAAAGTCGAGTAAAGTCGTTACGTACCTATCGCGTAGACGGCTACATCGCCGCCACCGTGATAGGCCTCGTCGGATACGATGGCGGCTTGTTGGCTGTACGTGAACGATGTCGTATTTTCCAGAGAGGGGTCGATCCTGACCGATGCGTTATTTTTCACAGTGTACGCGATATTGTTCGGTCCCCCGATGCTGTAAGTCAGCACCGTGTAAGGAATATTGTAGATCTTTGATTTTTGCGCGATACCTGAAATTGTCGTTCGTTATTCGTTTTACCCAAAAGCGGAAACCCCACTGGAGAATAACGTACCGAGAACGTTCGAGCCTCGATCGCTGTATCCGTTGAAGGTCATCGAATGAGCGTGATCGCTCGTTACGATAACCAAAGTAACATCGGTGTCGATCATCTTCAAAGTCGCGTCGATAGCATCGGAGAGTCTGACGGTTTCCAATAACGCTTGAGCGGCGTGACCGCGATGATGAGCAAAGTCGATAAGTCCCCCTTCGACCTGAAACCACTCGATGTACTCCCAACGAAGGAGAAAATTTCATCTATATCGATCAAGTATCGCTACCACTAGGAGGTATCCGTGTTTCGATCTCTGTAAAATTTTCAACGCGGTTACGGTCATCTGCTCGAGACTCGGTTGCCCCTTTGGACCTTTCTCTCTGTTCCAATCCATGCTGATGTGACCATTCGCAAAGATACCTAACAAATAGTCCACCTTGCGGGTGTTTACCCGGGACAATTGTTCATTGTTTTCAACGACGCTGTACAACAAGTTCCTGGATTCTTTGTCCCGTCTCCATTCTTCGATCAAATCTCGACCGTCCTGTCTTTTACAGGCCCACGTGTCGATCGGATCGAACTCCGTAGCCGTCGCATTCGACTTCATCGTTTGTCTGCCTCCGCCCATGATCACCTAGTCGACAAAATCACGGAGAAGCGTTAATTTCTTTCGAAGAGCGAGGGAACGCGTTTAAATGTAATATCGCGTTTCGTTTTGCCTTGATATTTTTGCCTGGTCGATTTTCCACCAGTTGTCGCGCAATGTCTTTACAGCGGTTATCGGTTTTCTGCATTGCCGACTCGCATTCCCATCTCCTGTTCGCGGCGTGCGCGTACAAAGGTGCGGGAGTTGCGTGAGTCACTCGGGTAGTCGTTACGAAACCTATGAATCGGGTTTGCCCTCTTTATTGACCCGGAGCTCGGTTTCGTGTTCGTGTCGATATCTCTGTCACTGACCTGTGTCTTTACCGGCAGCCTGGGCCCACGATACGATCGAGTCCACGTGATTGTCGGTATTCAAACTCGCGTTGCAATCGCCCAGTGGTACGTTCGCGTTAACGCCCACTACTTCGTGATTCGTTTTCACGCCGCCGAACAGTGCCGTTGCCGTCGACGCCGAGTCCGGTACTTGTTTGTCGACGTTGTACGTCTAGCGTAACGGTATACACGAATTAGCAACCTTTCGCTCGCGAAGGAATTTTACGTTACCGAAAATAGCAATCTTCGGACCTTAAGAATTCCTATATGCGGAAACTTTTCCCACGCTAGATAACTGGCTTCACCGCCACGATAAATCCTGCTGGCGGTTACGGTATCGGGACTCATGCCATCGCCCACGAAGACGATCACGTTTCTCGCTTTGTTCGCGTTCAACTTGTTCGAGAGAGCTTCTTTCAGTTCCTTTTCCGACAATGCGCGCCAATAATTAGTATCTACACGAGTCAAAAAGAGTCGAGTAAATATGCGTCAACGGTCGTTCGAAAGTTCCATGGAAATGAATTCGTGTACATATACGTAGATACTTACGCACGCGCGAGAATGGCCGCTACGAGTAGCGATAACGAATTGGGACAGATACGGAATCGACAAGAGATAACGGTACGTAAAGGAAGATAAATGCATGTTTCGGTGGCGAGTCGTGGCTTGATTATTCTGTGAAAGTTTGCATGCACGTTTTCGGTTTCGATGTTAATTACGATAAAACATCGTTGCAGTTTATCGTGTGAACTGGTAGACGGTGAATCGAGTTCAAACTACATTATCGTCCGAGAATGTTGTCGGTTTCAGTGTTTGCGAGATGCCGTGGCTGATCACAGTACACGTGTCGATGAATTCAATATGTCGGCGCAGATCTTGCAAGACCTTCGAGCAGTATTCGTTTCCTCTATTTAAACGCTGCACGATCTTTGCGATACGTGAATTGCACTTTTCTTTTCTTCTTTCTCTCTCTTTTTCTCACGTCTATTCTTTTCTCTATCAGCATTTTTCTTACTTACATTTACGTAGACTCTTTCTTCCTCGGTCTCGAGATTTCTTACTCTCGGAGTTAAAGGGGAATTATCCGCTGGTAACGAATAAATGAACAAAAATATATAAATATACCTTCTTTGATCGTTGCGTTAGCGATTCCTATCAGAAGAATGCCAAAGCATGACATAAAACGCCTCATTGTTAATTTTTCGAGTATCTTCTTTCGGTATTTCTTGCCCGCACGTCACAAATAGATGTTAATAACGGGGTACGTCGAACGCAACTGCCAAGAAAAACGGTGACCTTCGTAACAACTTGCCTGCGATAACTCGTAATATCTCTTCGTTAGGGACATATCGGTAAAGAAGAACTCTTTTCTTACCGTTGCAGCGTGAAACAAAATGTCGGGTGAAGTTGGCTATCCTCGCCGACAATAAAGAAAACGGCCAATGGGAATTATTCGTCGCGAATGCTCCAACCGTTCTGGTAACTCGTTAAGATCGTATATACAAGCTATCGGTATCAGATACGAAGTGTAACTTTGAAAATAATCTTAGTCGCTACGTATACTCGATGTATGCACATTTTTATCCACCTACGATAACTACTTTTTCCTCTCTTCACTCCTACCGATTCAATTTTTAAATACCACTATTCAACACAGATATTTTTCTCCCGATTTCCATTTCCAACGTCGCTCTTTCAATTCGAAGAGTATCGTTGAAATAATTTATCTTCCGTTCTGTTCGTTCTTGTTCTTAACACCAACCAATTCACACGCGCGCGCGCGCGCGCACACACGTGGATGTTTATTTTTAACGAATCAACGAAGCAAAGAAAAAAGCTTCTTTCGGTTCATTCCTAAATATCCATTCAACGAAAGAACGCGGCGCGACACGAAGGGACCGAATTGATTCAGCCAATATTCATTGTAACGTTTTATTTGATTTTTGTTCATATTCATTGTCTGTTCGTACAGATCGTAACACATCGCGTAATACAATTTTTGTAGAAGAATTCTTTCCTCCTTTCGCGCGTTCGACATTAAAGAAAACTACTAAAAATAGACTCGATAAAATCAACTGTCCAAGTACTCGTTCATTTTTACATCGTCGCTGGTGTTGGCTAGAACGCGCGTTTCGGAGACGAGGATCCGTTTCTCTGGGAAACGCGCAGTAGAAAAACCAGGATAAACCTACACGTTTTCTAATTGTCGAATGTATCCACTACGACGCGAACGTTAATCATCGCTTTTCACGTTTTATTCGTCGAAGGATCCACGAAGAAGCGGGGTTCCCGCTGTACCATCGTATCGCATCCGTAACACGCTTAAAACGTTTCCCGCGATCGCAGCGGTGCTCGACAACGCACAGTGTATAGAAGTTTGTAAATTTTGATTTTTCACCGCGAGACCCGCTTCTTTGCGTCGGTAACCTTCGACATTGATTCTGTTACCCTTTGGCCGAATTTAAAGTCGAATGTAACTATATCGTCTACCGTCGAAAAGATGGAGTTTCTTCGATAAAAAGAAATTAGGCAGGCATCGGCAGTCCGATGGTAGTAGTCCATGTTTGGCCAATCGGGAGACACGGTACACGGTGAATTTCCTGCGCAAACGAAGTAAAATCTTTTACGGATCTACGCGGGCATATTTTGAATCGGCACCGGAGCTGAGGTATCTCCTCCTCTTGTCGGGTGGCGTGTTATCAAACGATCGTACAAACGCGAACTCATCATCAACGGCAATCGTTACGCGAGTATTACGCTGGAACGCGACACGATCACTTGTGCCTATAGTCGTGGCGAACCGTTACGGCTGTTCTACGGTCACCGCTGTCACCGCTCTCACCGCTCTCACCGCTGTATCGGTGTACCGTTTCTTCCATTTACGTTTGTCGTATTTCACCGATCGTCTCTTCGATCGGAGTCGATGAATCTCCGTACCCGTGCCACGCGTAAAACTACATTCATCCACGCGTATCATATTTGCACGTGCAAATAACATTCGAGGGTGAAACTGTCGCGAGTTCCTCTTCGGAGTGTTTCTCGTCGATGGAGACTGCTTTTCAAAGTCGAGCGGTCTCCATCGACGAGGAACACGTTCGAGAATCGTTCCGAGAACGCACTGGTTTCCCACTGGCGAAGAACACCCTCGAGTGGACACGTGGACAGATCGATTGTTGATAAACGAACGTACGGACATTCGACGATCGATACGGAAGAGGAAGCAACGAAATCGGTCGATTAGCTGCCGAAGAGTTCGAACGGACAGACCTCGAACAGCCGAAACGGTTAACCGCAACACTAGTTGGGAAAAAACATCGCTATCATAGAACTCTCGCTGTGACAATTGGCCTAATATAAACTCTCTACGAATCTCTCTTACACGATAAAGTACAATAAAGTTGCCCTCTGTACGCGTTAACGCGATACACGCGCGTCGCCTATCGCTGTATCGATTACAGACGCCGCTCGATCGTTCGCCCTTCAGCTACTTTCTTTCGTTTTCCTTAAGTTGCGTATTATTGCCAACGGTTTCTCTCTTGGGTATTTTAGGTATCTTTTTCCCCTTAAATAGTTTCCCTTCGCCCATAGTCGTGCAACGAACCGAAGAAACTCTAGTCTTGGAGTCTTTTCAACGAGACTCGCGTCAACAGTTTTCGACGGATCTTCGTTCGGATAAAATTTTTTTGCAAAATCGACGCTACTATTACCGGATCAAGATTTCTCCCTCGTATCGTGTCCGTATCGAAGGTTATTCCGTCCATATCGGCAACCAGCAACCAGAACGCAAAGATGCAAGCGTTACGAATGGTTCGTCGAAGAAGTATAATACATCGGAGCCCTATTTTTTTTTCGAATCGAGGACTCGATTCGATCGACACGTTGAACGCCATAGCGGTGACTGGTGACCGGAGCTCCAAACTTACTTTTCTCTGGGACGTTCGCTCGCTACGAACCAGTCCTAACGTAACCTATCGATTAACGTTACCGTCGCTGGTAATCCTACGAAACAAGTACACCGACGAATTCTTCGATATTTCTGCTTCTCGTGTTCGAACAAACGTCGAAGAAATTCTTAACCATCGTCTTGCCACTCGTGGGTCCTTTCAGGCCCAGATACTCTTACATCGCTAATTTATACCGTCGATACGAGTTTCTTTAGATACGAAACAAGTTACGAGAAAATAATGGAATTTTTATTCGAGATACTCGCGCAAGGTGTAATTACGGGTTTGTTTGGACCCAGGTGTGGCCTTTTTCGTTCGAGCTGCTAGTATCGCGATATCGGTGCATCATTGATCCCTGTTCAAGTCGGCAGACCGGACTAGGTGGCCGTTAGACGTCGTAACGTTTAATACAGACACAAATAACATCCGGAAACCTAGACTATAACCAGGTCGCAAGGAATCGGTCGTTATAGATTACTTTCTCGCTCCCCGGAACACTCTAGATACGAGCAACGGTTTTAAGCCTCGTGCATACTTGTTGCGGAGTTTCGCGGTGCAAAGTTATCGATGCGTTTGCATCGAACGCGAGACAAATCGGTAAAGAGAGACGTTGTTCGCGCGGAATTCGTGCGACGGTAGAATAGGAACGCGTCGGTCCTTTCTCGATCGTAGGTCGATCACGTGTATTTCTTTGGATCGGGTGACTATGACTCGGGTCTCGAGCATAGATCGCGCACGAAGCTCTCGCTCCAAGTGCGTACGCCGCTTAAGGGATATACCGCGTTCCCTCGTCGTTCGTCGACGGTTAGATGCACGGCTGTACTCGACGCAGCGCATTGGGAGACCGAGCTAAACATAACGCAGACCTTGCGGGGCCAGTTGCTCGCGGTCGAGTTACAGTAATAGTAGCGAACACAACGGCCGTGAACGTCTCAAGACTTCAACGTTGACACCGGTCTATTAAACCTATTCGTTTCCTCGCTTTGTCTTCGAATCGCTGCCCACCTACGTATACCGCATCTCGCCAAAATATCCACCTGCAGCGCCCGCGTTACTCGAAACAATGCACGTACACACCTACACGATAAAATTGACTTTACGATGGCAGAAAACACTCGTTCTAACTCTCTCTCTCTCTCTTACACGCTGGCTCTCTTTCTCTCTTTGCGATCCCTCGGCCGCTCGCTCGACATTGCTTTTTCACATTCTTAGTTTCCATCCTTCTCTTTGGATTCGAGAAAGTCTCGCGAATGCAACGAAATGATTCGGAATTGTTCGGAACACACGAGGATTCTCTCGACGTTCTTCCGTTCCAGCTTTGGGACTTTCTCTTTCCGCATTCTGTGGGATTCCAGCCAAGGTTTCGTCGGAGAATTCTCGTTTTTGGAACTCCACGAATACGCAGGCCTGTTTAACTCTTTGCGGTTCAATTCTTTTCGTCCAAGTATTCCAAATTTCGCGAACGCTCGTCAAAGTGCAAAGAGTTACGTTGCCTTTGGAAATCTCCGCACGCGATAATTCCCGATTCGGAGCGTCAATTTTTGCAAACTCGACGCTAGATTTACGCGGCGAGAGTCATTGATCTTTAAATGACTTCGGTTCGAGGTAGAATTCGCTACCCGCGGCCCGCTTTCGAGTGCTTCGAGTGCTTCGAGTCCCAGTGTTGTCGCTCGAAATCGGGAAGCAAAGCGGTTCCGTGAGATCTTCGTCTTTAGCCACCGGAATGAAACGCAAGGCCTCGAAGACGTCAAGGAGGACGTAAGAAAAATAAAAAAGGAAGAGAAACGAAATTGAATACGAGAGAAAGAGAATTCTATGCGATGTGTATAGATAATTATAAATAAAATAAAGTACTCGTAGATGTGACCGTGTACGGTCTGCTCGGTGGCTAAAACTCGAACCCCTTCGAAAGAGAGGAAACATCGGAGCGGTCGTCCCAACGTCACGGAGAATCGTCGCCGCTAACCTGCACGATGCCTTCCTCTTCGTGAAACGTCGACAATGTTCAACTTGTTATAGATGAAACTGATGTAACAGGTAATAATTGACAGTCTACATTACACGCTAATTAGCAGCGACGTTGAGTCAACTTCATCGTCCGGAGTCGTCGAATTCCCGACTCTTGGACAGAGGGGCGTCCTCGAGGATGAAGTTCAAGCAAGGACGCCAATTAAAATGTACTAATTACTACTGATATGTGCGCGATGTTCTCCCCGGATACAAGAAATTCGGCTCGTCGAGTTCCTTGGTCGCGTTCCGTGGAACGCGCCGCTGGAACTTGGAGCGATCATCCTCGGCGGAGTTCGTCTAAAAGTGGCGTAACGAGCTCGTCCGAATAGCGAAGAACTTGGAGACTTTCTCGATCGTTTGCACGCGAGAAGAATACTTTGAATCGACGAACGAACTGCTCGGAATATCGTTCCGCTCGATCTTGAGAACACGGTGCGCCCTTTCCGTTGACCAGCGTGGCCCGAGAAATCATCGAACTCCGTGTGCAAGAAACCGGGGAAGCTGGTACCGGAACACCCGTTACTCCCAGCCACGATGGCTTCGTTCCCCCGTTCGTCGCGCACGAGCTTCGGCTTATTCTTTCGGCCACGCAGCCGACTGTGACTGTGACTGTGACTGTGACTGTGACCCTTTTCTTTCCGATCGTTGAAAAAGAAAATGTTCCCGGCAGTGCGTAAATTAGGTCAAGTCGAACGAGGACGAACGTTTCGAGCGCAAGGAACAAGCGGAGGAACCGAACAACGGAAATATACGGAAACGAGAAAGATTTTCGTTCGATCGCAAGTTCATCCTATTACTCGATCCGGTGCTCGTTCCGTTCTCGTATCGCACTCTTTAGTCCCTTCTTCTCGGCTGCTCTCCCTCTACTTTTATATCGCGACTCTTTCTAATATCGTCGTCGTGCTCGTCGTGCTCGTCGTGCTCGTCGTGCTCGTCGTGCTCGTCGTCGTCGTCGTCGTCGTCGTCGTCGTCGTCGTCGTCGTCGTCGTCGTCGTCGTCGTTGTGAAAAAATTGCTTTTGATTTTTGGTTGCTCGAGTTGGCACGCGAGCGACGCTGTCTTTTCAACGATTCTCCTTTATCGTACATCGAGCGACATTCAAATTAATTACACCGAAAGACAAACTATCACCGGTTCGTCCGTTATTAATTCCATAGAGGATTATTTTATCCAGCGTCGCTCGCAGCACCAAAGGGTTGAAAAAGGGGGCGGTTGGGCAGAGGGTGAACAGTTCGAAAGAGGTCCGATCGCGGATTAGTCTCGTTATCGTTAATCGTATACTCGTGATATTCGAATCATTTTCCTTTTAAATCGCATTTCGCGCGTACAACGTTACGTGTACTACGCTTATACGTATACGTTTTCTCTCACTGTCGCTGTTGCTTCGTAGCCCTTCAACTGGACAATCCGTCTTCGGTGGAAACTCGTCTCGGTACGCGAAACAACGAAAATCGAATGTTTCGCGTAAAAAATTCCG
This sequence comes from Ptiloglossa arizonensis, assembly GCF_051014685.1. Taxonomy (NCBI): domain Eukaryota; kingdom Metazoa; phylum Arthropoda; class Insecta; order Hymenoptera; family Colletidae; genus Ptiloglossa; species Ptiloglossa arizonensis. Next base: position 7,640,846 of record NC_135061.1, read on the forward strand.
AATCCCCTCAAGGCCACCGATAAACCGCTCCGAGCGATCGGTAAATTTCAATCCGAGCGTAGAACGAATCGAACACCGCGAAAAACTTCTTCGACTCTTTTTATCGGAATAACGCTCGGGTGTACGCGAATACGAATAAAGCCGAGAAAGTTGAACCGGTGAGCCCGCTCCGCGTTGGCCAGTAAAAGGGCCGCGACGTCTCAAACGGCGATTAGGGTAACGTGGCGAAGGGTCGATAGTTGTGTAAGTAGCCGATCGATCAATCGAGTCTCTCGAGCCGCGTCTCGAGCGAGAGAAGAGGAATCAACGAATCGATTCGTGAAACGCTACGCATCTACGGTAATCACGGAGTCGGTAACGAGACACGCACCGCACTCGAGAGTGCACTGCTTTCGTCGTTTACCTGTATCGTATTGTACTATGATTTAAAACTATCTTCGTCGCGGAACGGACACCCGTTTCCGCGTTCCTCGATTTAGGCTATCTTCGCGTACGCGATTCTCGCCCGCCAGCCCGGAGTGGAACGAACTCTTTCCTCGCGGAGAGAGCGGTGAAATAAATTGGCGGGCGGGGGACGAAAGCGAAAGAAGCGTTTCCGCGTTGTCTCTCGGTAGCCGCTAAAATTAGCGCAGCACGCTTTCGTAGAACGGTCGCGTTTGATTTTCCTCGTTCGGCCAGTTTCGTCGTTTAGTTTTGTACCTGGGTACGAGAGGTAGGGGGCGGTAGGGGGACGGTGCTGGGTAGAGTGTTCCGAACAGGATCCGAAAACGATGACTAGTTCGAATCGACCGGAGGAACGGGTTCTTCTCGGTACTGCCCGGTGGTGATCAACTGCGAAATAAACTATCTCCGCGGAGTAGGTATTTGTTTGCGAAGCAGAGTTGAAAAATAGGTCTCTGTAAAAAAAATGAACGATAAAGGTTGCGCGGTTACCGTTCCGAAAAAAGGAAACGTTCGGGCGAAAGTGGTGGGCGTTGAGTGGGGAGGGGGTCGGAGCGTGAAGATTGCGCGATCAATGAAACAATAGCAACGTAGCCGCTACGCTCTCGAGTCTTCCTATCGATTAGTATTATTAGTCCGCGATAACTCGATATGACAGGTTACTAAGTTTGGCCGCTTCTAGGTTTTCTTAGGTATAACTTTTCTACCGCCGCTATACGTACGCTACCCTCCCGGGATTGTTGTTCGTTCAAGATGCGTCGCAAACACGTAACCCGGGCTCTTCTTCTTTTTTTTTTTTTTTTTTATAAAACGTTAAAACGGCTTATCCTAATTGTCCGGCAAACGAAGCAACGGTACTTTTCTCCCCGAAACGAAACGGTAGGTTAAACGGTGAGGGTGTCCAGCCTCGATTCCAAGTGATCGGAGGAGACGCGCACGCGGGAATTGATCTACTTGGACTCTACGAATTAGAAAACGCGCGTGAACGTTCGATTCGAGTAACGACTGGGCTCGCGGTTCATCTTGAACGAATCCCGAGAGCGGCGAGATCAAAAGTGTATTCGAAATCCTTCGTCCCATCGGGATCGAGAGTCGTCCGGGTTTTTGGAATACGTTATCGATCACTCTGAACTCTACGTTGTTCCTACTCGACAGAAGACTACTTTTCTTCTCTGAGGAGAGCCTCCTCGGCCTCCTTTCTCCTCGCTTTTGCCTCCTTCTTGGCTCTCTTCTTCTCCTCCTTGGCCAGTTTTTTTGCCTCCTTCTGTCTGGTCTTCTCCGCTTTCTCCTCCTCCTTCTGACGAGCCTTCTCCGCCTTCTCGCGCTCCTTCTCTCTTTCCTTCTCCTTCTTCGATTTCTGTACCTCTTGGACAACCGACAACTTTGGCGTCGATTGAGGTCTCTTGGTCGACGTCCTCGCTAACGCCGCGGATGTCGAGGTGGCCCCGCTGGTCGAGCCCCTAGGACTCGGCGATGTCTCTAGTTGAGTTACGATTTTTTGAGCACATCTGCGGAGCAAAAATTGCGAATATACGTTGCAAAAGGATGGAGCAACGATTTGCCAGTGGAACGGTGTAAATGTTTCGGTCGGTTAGGTCTGGAGTAGGTGTAGTTAGGTACGTTGGGTCTAAGTAGCCTAGATATAGTATGCCAGGTTTCGGTTAATTGTACCGAGCACTGGATTAGATATGTACGCCAGTTCTGGCCAGATAGGTCGGATACGTTAGGTGTGGATTAGATTCGGATTTGGTATTTCGGGCCGGGTCGGATACGTTGGACCGGGATTGGCTCGTTGGATGTCGGTTGCGGGTTATGCTAATGTTACGTTCGCTTTGTGCGTTCTGGGTCCATAATGGAGAATATCCTGGTATATTTCCCCGTAACGGTCCTCCGAATATGTATCGTTCTCCGAGTACGTAGATATAAAAACGTTGGCCCATTACCGTATCCTGGTGGAGGCCTTTCCCGCACGATAATCCCTTTGGAACTCCTTGATCGGTGGCAATCTACGTTCCCGGTTTTCCCTCATTACCTCCTCCTCCTCGGTTACTTGCTGAACGGGATCCTGGTACTCCTGAAGCGCGTTCATAAAGTACACACGGTTAGTCGATTCGATATACGGTAATTACCGGTTTTCGAGGGACAAAATTGGGATCGTCGGTTCCCTCGACGGAAGGAGCCGGCCGAAACGTTCGTTCACGCGTCGCGACCATTGTCACTCGAAAATCCCGATTACCGTACAACGATTGTCAAGCGTTCCTTCTCCATACCAAACGGACCTGAATCCTCATTTTCATCGACTGGGTCTGCGAACGTCTCAAGGTCGTGCCGGAAGGTTGCCTCACCCTTGTAGGTTTCCCAAGGTTGGAACTTCCCGTGCTACTCGCAGAAGACGAACTCGAAGAAGATACGAAAGACACTCCTGCCCCGACAAAGACGAACCAACGTCGGACAGATACTTTTTCGTGTTCGTGTTCGTGTTCGTGTTCGCGTTCGTGTTCTTTCTAGAGATTGTCTAGCTACGCACCGGAAATAGAGGACGAGCCACTGGCCATGGAGTACAAGGACGCAGAGGCTGGTACGTTTCCGGGAACCCATCTTCCACCTGGACCGGACACCCCTACGGAGACTCCGGTGCCCATGTTGTACTCGGACGCACTCTGAGGTAGCACCCAGGACTTCCCTGACATCGAGTACTGCGGAAAAGAACATCGAATCTTTCGCTCGTCTTCTCGATCGAATTTTCCAAAATTGACACCAAACGGGCCGATGAAATTTCCGGCTATCCGATCATTATCGGATGCCCCGTATGAAAATGTAAATACCACGGATCGAGTGCTTTCGTCGCGGAAGGAGCAAACCCGAGCGAGCCGAACGAATCAATTACGGCTCGTTTCGTGTATACACGGTGGAAATTTCGCGAGATTAATTGCGGAGGAATGCGAAAAGAGCGGGTCGCGTATTCAGCCCGGATGGTATTTATGAATACCGGTGCTTCGAACGGAACGGTCATATAGTACGTCTCTCGTCTCGCGTCTCCCGTCTCGCGTCTCGCGTGGCATTGAAATTCGTTGAAAAGCGACGAGGGCTTCCGAGTCCGCTCCAATTACCCGCAATTTTACGCTAACGGAATCAAATGGACGAGGACCACCGCCACGTTTCCACGGTCTCGGTGTTTCTCGTTCCGAATTTCCAAACGTAAATAAAATACTCGGATACCGAAGGGTAGTCGGATGGCCCAGATCTCGTCTTTCGAGATCCTCGGGAACGAGTCGCGAAAAATTTCCCACCACCGCCCGAAGAGGCTCCAAGAAGTCTCGAGAACCTCTCTCGACGAGAGAGAGAGACAAACTCGCGTAATTATCCACGCCACTTACGTCCCGTGGGATCAGGGTTTGCTTCAGACGCAGGATCTTCGCTCTGCATATGACACACCTCAGCGGTAGAAGCCTCTGCGAGACAGCCATCTGTATCGTCTTCACGAAGCAGCGTCTGCGGCACACCGAGAACAAAGATACGACCAACATCCCGAAGACTAAAGTATCGTTAACGACCGCTATCCCCGTTTTCAAGATACACGCCAAAGTACCGGAGTCTGCGCAAACGTTCGTCCTCTTGTTTCGCGAACGCGAACCTTTAGGTACGTATAGTATCTCCGAGACGCAGGATCAAACACGGTACGAATATTTTACACGTTTTACCTGCAGACCACTCGGTGTCCACACGGTGCCGTTTGCATCGTAGCTCTCGCGTTCACGCAGATCACGCACTGTAAGAACAAAGGGAACGATCATTGTAGCACCCTACGCTCAAGAGGATTTACTACCTTAACTAACTCGATAATACCAACTGACATTTCGGATTCGTTCATCGGAAGGTTCCAGTAACGCGACTACCGAAACCTCGAAGGTAAAACCACCCGATATACCTTATTTCGGAGTTTCCGATTGGTTAGGCAGAAGTTTTCGGGAGTTAAATGAACGCAGCTTTAACGCGTGTTAATCGTTTATATTGTGCTTCACCGATCTTCCACCGGATATACTATATTCGTAAACTGAGATGGGCAACTGTCGCACAACGCGCTTTAGAGCGTTCGCTAGTGCCGGTACTCGATGCTAAAACGCGCAGTAACGTGCGCGTTGATACACGAGGTTGGACAGTTTGAATATTTTCCTCGATTCTTCGGAACTCGAAAATTAAGCGTACGTTTATTCTTTGCACGTTGTACAATTCACATCGCCGGATAACGTGGTTCGGGTTACGGTACATCGATCGTCCAAGTTTAACGACTATAGGAGTACACGTATTCCTTTTTAACCATTTTAAACTTGTTACACGTCCCGCGTGGAGACATTTTCTTTTCTTTCTTCGAGGAAAGCACCTCTCGAAAAAACTCGAAAAAACTCGAAAAAACTCGAAAAAACTCGAAAACGGATTGGCTGCTGCGTAAATAATCGTTCGTGTTCCTTCTAGTTCAAAATAAAAAAACATTCACGCTCGCTAATTTTTTTGCCAAAGGATTTATTTCGTTACTTAAACGTTAACAAACTACAAGCAAGAACTCGTTTGGATTACATTATCGGCTTCGATACTGCACAATTGAGCGTCCGTTTATCCCATCTTCTGAACTTGGCCTAAACAAAAATTTATCATCGCGTTCAATTCGAATGTTATCCAGAGCGGAGTGCCGATGAATCGTGTTCACCTGTTCCCAACGGTGGCATTGCCATAGTTTCCATATCGCGTGGGTTCGTATCGTCGCGTCCGTGTCTCTTGTCATCGTCCGATCCGGCTAAAGAATTTTGAACGAATCTTCTCATCCTCGAACCCGAAGTTGTCATCGAGGCACTCGCTGTGCTGGAAAGTTCGGCTACGGCAGGCGGAGGCCCACAGGGAACTCCATTCGGAGGAGGACCGTTCGGGGGAGGACCTCCAGTTGGAGGGGGAGGACAGTCTGGATATTCTTGTGGACTACGTTTTGCGCGGTCGACATCCTTAGGGGGATTCCTTGGAGGATCCGCATCGTTGTGCCCCAACGAAATTCCAGCAACCTCCAATCAATTGTACGAGCACTTTATCCAATCGTGCCCCTTAAATTCTGTTACGCGTACATCGAGCTATCGTAGAAGAAACAAGAATTGGAAATGTTTGGTAATTCGAGCATTTATCATTATTCGGCAACTAATTACATTCGTAAATTAATTTCCCCTTTCCTCTTCTAATTTCGAAACTACGTACGCGGTCCGGTACGAATAGAAACACATTCCAGCGTTAAAGGAAAAACGTACAGACACCGCTACGTTGTCACCGAGAGGGACATTCGTTCCAATGTTGCGCTACAAAATGTATCGTCTTTTACGCAGTGTTGCTTCGACACGTTTCAACGCGATAGGGATCACTGCGCGAGCTGCGATAAATTTTCATTACAATTCCACAAAGTGTCGATACACTGGACTAAACGCGTCGTACTTTCAAACGATCGACTCCGATGTATCGCTTCATTTTATAATTCAGTGGATGTCTAAATATCGGCAAAAACGATCGACCACCTAAACGATATTGCAATATTTACGGAAAAATGTTTTTCCAACGAACGTACACAACGGACGATACTTTTCGAAAGATTTGCTCAAAATAAATGTATATTGTAGAAATTTTGTCTCGTTTTGTTAAAATTCTGTTCAAATTTTGTTTCAGACTCCAGACTCCGGACTCCTGGCAAGATAGTACATTGAACGCCTTTCTCACAGAAATGCAGCTGCGACACACCTCGATAAGACACTCCCCACGAAACAATTACTAGGTATCCAGTAATCAGATTTCACTGACCGTAAACTATGGTCAGAGACGGAGAATACGAATTGCAAACTTCCTGATAAAAATTTTCATACTTTCGACAAATGTTTCTTATTTCTTTACAATGGCTCGATATACGTAAGAATAATCAACCATAGAATTCGGTTGTTCGATTTCCAGTAAGGCCGCGTTCCAACCGAACGTCGTACACCGACAAATCCCAGCGATAAAAAGAAACAAAGGATAAAAAGGATATCCAATTTTGTCAAATCGACATCTTTCTTATTCTTTTGTTTCTTTCGATCGGTCGTTCGGTTTCATTTTTCTGCGCGACGTTTAGTTAGGATGCAACCTAAAGACGCATGGATATCGCAAAGTTGAATAAAAGGAATTAGTCGAGAATAATCAGGAAACAGGAATTTCCTTCGTTGAAAGATTTACTTTGCTTACAGAGAGCACCAATAGGGCGACGACGCCGACGCAGAGGAATAGACGCTTCATGATCCCTGATGTCTCGATACTCGGACACTGTTCTCTCTGATTCCGAATCGAGAGAATAAATAGGGAACGTCGGATGCACCGCGTCATCGCGGGGGGAAAAAAAAACAAATGGAAGGAGAGACGAAAAGCATCGGATAGATGAACGTTGCATGGCATGTTGCACGCGAAAGGAACTCGCTGAAGGGAAAATCATCTCTGTCGTTATCGGCTCCCCCGATTGCCGGCTATTGTTCTCCGCCTGTGATACATTATTTTTCTTCTCGTTTGATTTTTTCATCGCGAACAACAACGGAAACGACGGACGGATTCCGTACACCGATTCGCGTTCAGACGACACGAAATCATTGTTCAATCGGACATATGGAAGAAAATTAGCACTCTTGATCCGGAATTGCGACGCTTATCTCTCATCGGTTTCAATCTTATCGTTCGTCCGATCGCTTGCTTAATTTCAGTTTAATAAGTACGATGATTATCACCGCCGGAAATTTGCTAGGTTGACAATGTTTCAATGGAGGTGTCACGGAGCATTTAAATTACGTAATTTTTCTTCCTCGAATTACGATTGTTGTACATTTCTCGATTTTTAACTCTTCAATTCAGTGGCTCGTGGTACACCAGTTTCTCGGGCCGATCAGAGCCACCACTTCGAGTAACATTTGCTTCTCTTATCGTTTTATTTCATTTTACATCGATCTTACTCGATTATTATCGATGAGAATTAGTTTATATATGTTTTTTGTGGATTTACGTTTCCGTGGAGAAAAAAACTTCGCTACGAGCTCGTAAAAATAATCGCAGTGATTATTTTTCGTCGAGGACAAGTGACAATCCTGGTGGTTCGTCGAAGCCAGATCGGGTCGTTGATGACGCAATCGAGAAGTTTTCCGTGGTTCTGGGCATTTACGAACGTAACGTGCCAGCTTGCTCGAACGTTGTTTGCGCGGATCTCAGCCACCGTAATTGACATAACCGAATTAAGCGTCGACTTAATCGAAATATTAATAGTTCGCCGAGGGTGGACGAACACGTCAGGAGTCGCAGGGCCGACAGCTACCCCGCTTTGTCAGCTCCGTTAATCGATTTTTGCAACCCGTTGAGCGGCCTATTCGCTCGGAAATTGCAACTTTCGCGGACCAATGGCTGTCTTTCGAGCGCCATAGAGGCCTTTCTGTACAGCATCCGGCCAAAGCATCGAAAATTTCACGTGCAGTCACCGTGTTTCGAGTGTCAACGGTATATTAATACACCGTACAGCTTTCTGGGTCAATGTATCTTTCGGTTTTTTTTAAACTGAATTTCTTATGGAAATAATCCCCCGTGTTTAAAATAACACGTATCAGGATTTTACCCCGCGGAAGTCGGGGTAAAGCGGATCGTTAATGTTTGCTTTTACACGTTCGTTCTTCGTGTAAACTTTCTTTTACCGAGGCTTGCGCTCTATATTTCGATCGCCGAAGGCCATTGACAAGGAAACCAACGAAACTTACACCCCACCGTTTAACTATTTTGCCGCTGGGAATCTCGACCGTTCATCCCCGTGTTCGCTGTATTTCCTACGAAAATTTGATACTTTGTACGTTTATTTATTCGTTTGTTCGTAGATTGAATCCTTCGGCGAAGAAGAACGGAGGAAAATTATACAGTAGAAGGCTAAGTAAAGGAGGAGGATTACAAAATTCTCACCAAAGTCGGAGATCCGTTCAACGCTAGAACTACCGACGGAAAGAAAGAAATTTATGAAATCGATCACACGTGTGGAATATAAAAAGTCGTAACGTCTTCGGAAAACATGCTATGGAATTTGAAGAAAATTTCGTTACGAAAGCAGTTGGAATCGGTCATTTTGACTGGTTGGTAAATCTAGCGTTAAAAAGAACTTGGATACAACAATATAAGGGAAGACGAACCTCGTAGCGATACGGTAAGAAAGGAGATGGTTCGTAACGTTACTCGGAGGTTCAAAAGAGGCTTTAAACGGTCAAAATATTGAACGGACGGAGACCCAACCTTTCTGCAACGCCTAGGAACAAAGTATCCGAAAGTCTGATCTTGTTGCAGACTATCGACTTTTCGTCGAACAAAATGTGCGACGCAAAGTCGCCGATATGCACCTAGGCTTACGGAGGTACTCTGGTATTTTAGGGCGAAGATTGAGAACTCTTTCTAATTATTTTTCGACGTTGTACGTATATTATTTCACGTACTACCTTGCGTAATGGAGTTCAATGCGAGATACACAGGGTTGGTCGCGCAATTGAACCGATAAGGGAACTAAAACTTTCAAAAAATTGATACGCTGAACGAGTTACCGTTCAATTTTTCCCTCTACGGTGTTTTCTCTCTTTTGCCGACTTTAAGAAACATCTCGTTCCAATTACGCGATTCACCCTGTACGTTAATTCTTCGAAACAATTTTTACATCTTCTTTTCTTCGAAATCTGCCGAGAAAAAAATCTCTCGTTAAATATATATATATCCGTATTGGTTAGAATTATCCTTTAAAAATCGTCTTTCCTAGAAAGAATTATCCAATCTCGGATATCGGAAAAGGGTTAAGTTCGAATTTGGACGCTCTCGTTGTTAATTCGGTAGGTGATAACGGTTTCGTACAGTTCGCGCAACGATTTCGTTCGACGCGTGTGTCGATCCACCACTTGTCTGTGCAAAATTTATTTCCGCGATTAAAACCGATAGCCAATTATATTTGTAAACGGTTGTGCGAGTTTAAAACGGAACGGTACGTAAAGGGAAAATATGGGAGGAATTAAAACGCAAGTCCCGGTAGACGCGTTAGCTGTAAAATTCCTTATCTATCGGGAGAACGAAGTTGAAAGGTTTCACCAACGTCGAGAGGGGGAGACGGTTTCTTTTATTCCTGCCTCGTTATCGGCGGGGGAAACGAGAAAATCTTATTCCCCTGTCGATCGTCGTGTCTCTTTCCCGGTTACGAATTAGGTTTGATCGCGTCTTGTTCCTCGTAGCGAGATAGAAAATAACGAGGTTACCTCGAAGAACCTCGAAGAGAAAAGTGGAGGCGGCGGGCACAGTGAAAAATGCAGCTGACCTTACTCACCAACCGCGCTTCGGGATAATTCAGAAACTCCCCTGTAGGGTCTTCCTGGGGCGTTAATTGGATCGGAGGCTACTCGAACTTCCCGCGGGAAATTTCTTTCGTTCGATGGGGAGAGATTAAGTGAAATCTCCGTTGCGGTTGCTCGTCGAATTCGAATACTTAATTTCGGGGACGAGGGAAGGGGGGACGAGCGATTCATTTACATCCGATTACTCACGAGGGCTCGAGATCGTGGATAATTGTTTACTCACCTCGTCTTCCTGCGAGGAGGCCAACTCTGGTTCGTTTTCCTCCAGCTTCGTTAACAGTTTATCCTGAAACGAGAAAATATTTCTCGTACATTCGGCGATATAAATATTAACACGTGACTGTGACAGTGGCCAGTGACGACCGTCGCTCAAAATTCACAATGTTTTACCAAAACGTTTTACAAAGAACGAATATTTGCAAAGTTTCGGGTAACGTTACTCTTATCGGGAATGGTGTAAAACGACAAGTCGAACGAACGTCGAGAATATCCTTAAATGTGAAAAAACTGGGCCGACGGTTTATTTTGAACACGGATCCACCGATAAAAATCGTATGGATTTTGTCTTTGGGCGAGTCGAAGGCCTGATCGTTTTCGCAGAAGGCCGAATCGTAACGCTCGAACGATAGTTTCCAGCGCTGTGCTTGTACCGCGCGTACTAGGAAACGATCGATAGTATGTTATTTCTTTCCCGCGTCCCTTGTTTTTCGCGTATCGCGAGGCTCTTTTTACCAACTCGCGCCACGCGATCTTGAAAGTTGGTAAACTGAAACCACCCCGTAACCCTCCCCGCACTCCGTACACCAAACAAAAGAAAAGTAAGTTCTCCGCAACCACTTCTGGGTTCATGGATTCAATATTCCGTTTACTTTCTCTTCCAGATTTTATGAAATTCAAAGCGAACCCCTCTACAATCCCGAAACGTCGTGTTCAGCTTCGTAAAGCGATAAGATTTAATTTCACCTAACTACTCGGCAAAATTTCATTCCCAGATTTTCGCCAAACATCGTTGAAAATTCCATTGAAAAAATGTCTCGGGCATCCACGAGTTTTGCGGATAGAATCGGAAGGTTGAACTTACAGTTTGCGGTGTAGTTTCATCCTTTGCATTCGAGTTACCACGGCTAAGAGGGAACACCCGTCCTTTGTTCATTCCGTTGAAAGGATTTCTCGCGTGTCTAGAAATTTTGAAGATCGAATCGAAAGGTTGAAACTTTCGAGGGTAGTTCGATCCGTTGGGTTCGAGTTACCGCAGCTAAGAAGGAATATCCGTTACTTTTTGGCTTCTCTGCGAGCCTGGAAAGTTCGAAGAGAATCGATGGGAGAGGGGACGGTTCGCGTATGTTTACTCGTCGTCAGCTTCGAACGAGAGAGTAAAAAATGTTTGGTCCTGTTGTTGGCAGTGGGTTTCGTCGTGGAAACAATGGGACCGCGAGGCGGGACAATCGAGGGTGTTCGCGGTTTAAATGGAAAATTGGCTGGCTGTGATTCGAGACGGTCCACGGTCGGTGCGTCGTAGCGAAAACTTGCTGTACCGATGCTGCACATCGTGGTGGGGATATTTTGCGCATCATCCCCCTAATATCTGGAAAGCACCCTGACCCAGATACACGTACGCGCTGAACAACCGGACGGTCCTCTGACAGGATCGTCCGACGGCAAATGAAAACCTGGGCGACGTTTCCTATGGACTTGCGTCTTTATCGTTTACCGAGGAACGCCCGGTCGAATCCTGAAATACGAGCACCTCGGATCGCGTCGCGTTCGTCGCGACGAAACGTACAATTTCGAACGCTTTCTCTATACTATAGATCGAGGCATGTAACTCGTCCCTCTGATTCTTCCCTTACTTAAAAGGGAAGACTTTTCAACCGGCGCGCTATTTTTCAACCGGTACGCTATCAAAAAAACTACGAGCGTATTTCGATGCTGCTGCTTCTCAACTTTTATCGAGAAACCACTCCTTCTTTCAGGGCCATTTATTTTATTACACCGCAACTGTAAAATCCATCGAAAAATGTTTCGCGCGAAAGTTTGGTAATTGTTTAGTTTCCCTCCGACTCGATGTTGTAACCGTTCCATAAGATCGATATCAAAATTCTGCGGCTTCTGAGTTTCTAATTTCCACGATACGTATTCTACAGGATCCATTCCTTTACGTTTGTTTACATTTTTTATCGAATTCTTTCGTTAGATAAGTTTAAACATTGCTACTTATCTAAAAGTTCTTCGATGAAAACAACGGTACACCGCCAAACTCGAACAAGAAACAAACATTAGCTTTCGATGAACCGCATTAACGAAAGTAATACGTTTCGAACGATTATAATAACAATCGTTGCGATTTAATATTTTCCTTAAACAACTATGTACTTTGTTCGTTACGAGCTGCTTTTCTTCGAAATCCTCGACCTCGCTTTCACTCACCGTTTATTATTCACACGTATCCGAAGAACGCCTTTGTTGCCTATGACGATTCCTACGAAATGTATCGCTTCTCTTCGAAATTCTCCAACTCGTTTTCAACTCTGATCGTAAAATTATTTTCACGAATTCTTGTTAGGTTTTTTTTCTCTTTCGTTTACGATGATCTTTACGAGGTACGCGTATCTTGTTACATTTGTTGCGAGCCACTTTTCTCGGACGTTCCGAAACTCGTCTTCCGTTATTTACACGAGTTTCTAGAATATCCGTTCGAGGTTCGATCGCTCCTACAAGAGCTTTCGTCGCGAGCTAATTTTTTTTCAAGGTTCTCGAGCACGTACTCGGTTATCTACACGGATTCCGAGCGTTTCTTTCGTTCGATCTTTCGATCGAGCATCGAGAAAAATGTCCGAAAACGTAGAAGAGGGTTCCAAGAGTATTCAGCGTCTCGATGATCGAAAGAGGAACCGGACGTTACCCCAGTCTCGAAATCTAGCAGCATCGTCGATAATTCCAGTTGTATACTATACACGGTACAAAACCAGAGTCGATTAAACTTCCGAAAATTCTGTACTCGCCGGGGTTAATGGAATTGCCACATGGAAATTGTGCAATTTCCATTCGATACAGCCGTCGGTCGCAAATGAATTTCTAGTCGTTTCCATCGAAGCCAAGAAGACTATCGAGCATTCGATCAGTCCCTCGATCCACTGCGTCCAATTTACCGGGTAATTGTCGTAGTTTGCACTCGGGGATCCAGGAGGAAACCCATCTACCATTTATTCGCGCATCAAAATGGAACCTCTGCGCAAAATTGATATCGTCCAAGGTTAGCTTCTGGCTAGATACGAAGTTTAATTTTCGTTCCCACCGCCATTCTCCCGCGCGAAACCGTTTGGAATTTTGTAATCGGTGTTCTCTCGCAGAATATTTCCCAGAAAGGAAGCCTAGCGACTCTTTGCGTCATGCTCGAGATCCTCGATGCCAGGAGCACGCTGATCCCAGCTTTCGATTTCTACCAGTTTGCTCTCGCTTCTATCGTTGACTGGAATCCTATTCCTTCCGTCGTTCTTTCGATTCCAGTGTTTCGTCCATAAAACATGGTGGTGCCGCAGTTTCTCGTCTCCGTGTTGTGCCGCGTGCTCGTGATCAAAAGAGGTAACCATACCGAATCGAGTTTATCGTTTCGCGACAGTGATAAACATACTCTCGGCACGTCGAGAGACTCGCGCCGGTGATATTCAATAATCTTTATCGTTCGTTCGTTCGTTCGTGGTTATTCAAGGATGATAAAAGAATGAAAATTTTTTGCAACAGTTATCCAGGTCCAGGGACACCCGAAGAGTGAAATTACAGTGAAATTACAGTGAAATTACCGGTGATAAAGAAATGGCTGAAACGAGGAACCTCGGGTGCCAGGAACACCCGGAGGAAATGTTTTCTCCTTAATTAAAAGAGTTGTTTTCGCGACGTGTATGTGGCTCGGAACGAAGGAAGTGAATAATGCCGGCGCTTAAATTTTCGGGGGAGAAAGGAGAGGGAGATTGCTTTTAACTGCCCCGCTTTTCACCAAAATATCCCGCAAGGTCCCTTTCGTCGAAGGCATTTAGAGCGCCTCTGCAAACTTTAGTTCCTTCCTTGCGGCGCGGAATTTATTTAAATTTCGTTCACAATCCGGGGAAATTCTATCAGAAAGGATATTCAAATTTCACGAATCGCGAATCTCTCTACGAATCGTTGTACTCCGATCGATCGTATTTTACGTTGTCGGTGACAAATTCCTCCGAATCGACAGAGTAAATTGCTCGTTGTTGCGGTTCGGTTCGATAAAGTACAAGTATCGCGGTGCATACTTTCACTCGATACTTTGAAGCGAATCTAGGTGAAGGGGATCCAGATGAACGGTATTCAACGCGAATTACGTTATCATGAATCAACTCCATTAATTGGTACGCGCGATACGTTAGCTTTCACGAGTACGCAACGAACGCGAAGAAACCTTATTTTCCTTTCGTCGTTACGTGTCGATGAATTTTCGACGGTTAAGTGGCTATTCTCGTCTAGAATGCGATTTCTTTCGACTCGAAAACGAGAAACTTTTTTGCGCATAGGTTACGACACACGTATTTATCGATGCTTGAACCGTAGAAAATGATTTTTTCGAACGAAAAATAACGAAAATCAAACGAACCGTGTTCGGCGGAGAAAATTATTGCAAAGAAAGCTTCTCTGTGTGTAAATTCCGACGGTTCGTTCAATTTGAAAGGAATAAACAACTACGGTGGGAACGAATTGCGGAGTTTGGATGTTATTTAAGGTCGATTACGGAATACCTCGACGGCGCGTGGCCGTGTCGTTGTTGCATCGGTCACGGAGAAAGATTTCACGGGGGCGCAAATGACGGCTATCGAGGCTCCGTTACATTGGGTTAAGAGCACTCGGTGATCGATATTGTTCGCGGTGGTTCCGTTTCGCTCGCTTTTTCGCACCTCGAGTTACGGTCTCGCGAAACCGATGTTTGCGGTTGCTCGACTTGTTCTCGATACCTCGAGAACGCCAGGCTCGGTCGTCGGTTACTTTCTCCACCGTTCGAGCTCCGTTCGAGGAAAAACGATGACGAGACTCGCCGAGCAAAACTCGAAACATTTTTACGCCCCGAGAAAAAGGGAAATACTTGCACTTGGAAGCTGCGAACGGTACGAAGCGCGAGAAAGAAAAACTACGCGACCGTGAGTCAGCCGTGATTCAGGTCTGGGTTAGGTCTCGGGGGTTGGGACAAGTTTGGATAAAAGCTGATCCGTGTCCAGGATAGATCGTCGGTTCGAACGAGATAACCGTAAGTTGGGACGAAATTCGTGTCAGACACCGTTCAAATGACAAGTAACGAGTTCCGAGTTGGGATCGAGTGGCTCCAAGTTGGATCAAGGGAGAGTGTTTGCTCGTTGATTCCGAAGACGCAGCCGTGTTGGACACGAACATCATCGGACACGTAACGCAGCAGCACCGCGACGACGCGACGCGTCCATTAAAGTTTAATCATACGGCAACACGACATTGCGCCCGGATTACGCGACGGATACCCGTCCCCCGGTTTACTTCCCCAGGGTTTTTCTCCGCGAGCGATGACGCGCGAGGAACCTTTAACGACTTTTTCCATCGAAATTAGAGACCGTAAGGACGGTAAGCGACTCGGAGGAAATTTCTCGGGCCGTAAACGTTGTTGCCGATTTACGTTCCGCTCGCGCGTACAATTACCACTGGGAACGTTCCCAGCCCGTCGCGTTTACGACCTCTATTGAACTATTAAACCGCATTGCACCCGTCGCCTCGTAGCAATGTGCACGATGTTGCGCTGCACACTCCCGACGGTGTAAAAATTGCAATATCGATGTTCGTTCGCGCGTAAGTTACCACGAATCACGGTAAAAATCCTCGTTATCGCCCTTCGTGGTAAAGAAGATTCGAACGAAGAACCGAGTATCGATCGATTCGATATTAAATAGACCTCAAAGTATCGAAGATAGCCCAGGCTTTTCGAAATACCAGACATTTTTCCAAATTTTCATATCTCTCTGTTACACTTTCTCAAACGATCGATTCGCAACGTCTATCGCGTTTAACGTACTTCGATCTTCGTACAATATTGCATTCTTCGTTTCAACCGAACAAAGAACATTCGAATCGTTTTTATTCGAGATGAACCATCTCGTATGTTGTATTTCGTACATAAAAAAGAACGTTCTCCGTTCGGGCATTTAATATACTTTCTATTCGTAAACGTTTCGACCCGTTTGTTGGTACCTCTTAATATCGTTCGCATACTTGGGATTGAACTTTCTAAGAAATCGTGTTCACGCTCCATATTCTTAAAAGTCTCTCCCACGGTATCGTCGAATAATAACTTTTCGTTCCGAAGATCCGAAACCTGAACCAGATTCGGACCAGGTTTTCAGGTTCGTGAATAAAAAATGAAGAACGCGCTCGAACGAATACCATCTTTC
Source organism: Ptiloglossa arizonensis (assembly GCF_051014685.1). Lineage (NCBI taxonomy): Eukaryota > Metazoa > Arthropoda > Insecta > Hymenoptera > Colletidae > Ptiloglossa > Ptiloglossa arizonensis. The sequence continues at coordinate 7,657,113 of NC_135061.1, forward strand.
GATTTCTATGGATCGTAATTCTAAAATCAACGCGCGCGCGAGTCCGATCATCCGTTACCGTATCTACTACGTTCCATTGGTAATTGTCTTCGGACTTGTTCTCGAAGTAGGACACGATTAACGTAGAATTCGACGAGATGGAAGAGTCACCCACCGGGCAGTGTTCTTTCTTTTCAACGAACGATTCCGTTACGGAGACAATGGTCGAAGAAAATCGCGGTGGACCAACAACGCCCGAAATTACGGTATCGTTCGAAAGTTGCGGCGAATCTTGAGAAATAGAAACTGTTTCGTACGGGACACCGTTCGAGAAACGCTGGTCTACCCCGTCGGTCGAATATTTCCGTTACTCGTTGCGCAGACGAGGGAGAGGGAAACGTCGAAGGAAATGTTCGCGAGTCGTTGTTTCACGCCGAAGAAAAAAAGGCCTTCAACGGGGGCGACGCGTACCGCGAGAGTCGATCGGTAATGCACGCGATATCACGTGTCCGTTCTCAGGTTCAATGACGACGACCGCGACGATCGGTCGAGGCCGAGCGCCGCCATGCGCGAACTTTGACGAGCATTCGAGAGAACCCTTCCTTTCTGTCGCTAGATGATGTTCCGCTCCACGTTTCGCCGCTTCCATCCGGTGCCTGTTCGTACTGCTGTCCCATTAACGTGGACCGCGACATCGAGTATCTCTTGTACACCAGGTACGTTGGCTAAAGTATCGATCGGACCAACCTTTGTCGCGGGGAAAGTAATAGAAAGCGCGAATTGGTTTCTACCGGTTCGCTAAACCGATCGCTCCACTACCGAGAAACCGATTCGATGCAACATTCGCCAAAATTTAGATCAACTTTACTACGATTCGTTAACGATAATCGAACCACGGAGACCGTTGCTCTCCTCGTGAATGAATCAAACATTTGAAACGAGTGCTTTTCAACGGCTCTCTCGAACGAACTTTCAAACCTGAAACCAATTATTCGATTTATCGAACGATCGCGCTCGTCGATCACCGCAATGGAATTCTAAAGGTGCACTTGCGCCGTTGGTAAACATTTTTTCTTCCTTTCGTTCGAAACATTCAATGTCGCGTCATTCTTATCGAACAACGGATCGTTGTATCGATACAATCGTTGGTCCTTTGTTACGTTTCGGTCGAGAAATTGGGCAGAATTTTCCATTTCGCGTGTTCGCCTTGGGTCCAAACGTTTCCGTAACTCGATCTCCATTATTTTACCGTACTTTCCTCAATTTGTAGAAAAAGTTTTAGCAACGATACAAGTGAACGATATCGGAGACTCTCTGGGTTCGAAAAGACTCCGATTCTAAATCAAACGAAGTATACAATTCGAAAACGTAATTCTGTTTTCGATAAAAATGATCTTTGAAACTATTCTTTTCAATTTTCGATCGAAACAACATTAGCCGCTTTTAAACAACTTCTATCGAAGGTTCAAAGTCTCGCAACAATTATAATCGTTCTTCCTCTGTTTCGACGTCAGGCAGAATCCAAGTTGCGGCACCGTGCTAGACGTCTCGGACCCCTACTCGTTGCGTAGCAGCAATTTCAACGACAGATATCCGACCGTAATCTTCATCCATGGATACAGCGATAGCGCGTCTGGAGGTAGCGCCACTACAATTCGAGATGGTATTTTCATTGTTCCGCAGGTATTACCTTTCCGCACGAAAGTCAATGGCACCGTTATTCGATTCGATACGCCGTTGCTCACCGTTGGCGTTCGTGACTCGATTACGAGCCACGAGAGAGCGACGACGGACCGGCAATACAAATTCCATAACGAGAACGAACTTTACCGATGCCTTCCTTATCGAACGAATACGGAGTACACGTAGTTACGAACAATACTAATGGTCTCGCTCGTTCGTTTGAAAACTTTTTAAAGCGGTCCGTTCGAAGAGGGGAAATTATTATAAAAACAAAGGGACTCTCTCGATGGGTCTGTCGATATTTAAAGGGGTTTCTTCGCATTCAACGTTCGAGCGCGTTCGCAACTTGGGATACCGTTAGCCGCACTTTTAGACAGGAATCGATGGAACCGGGTTGGGGGCGTTACTTTCGACGATCGAAAGTAAACTCGTTCTTTGGGATTTCCTTTCGACGAAACCCGATTTCGAACAAAAGTGTTTCATTGGCGTATTCGCAGCACCGAATACGTATTGCCCGGGATTTGTTTCAAAATTGCAGAGAAACGCAAAAGGATCGAAAGAACGCGATGAAATTTGATCGTTTGAAACCGCGAAGGTGGCGCAACCCTTGAATATCTTTCGTCTATCGGGAATTCTCAGCGAGTGCCCTCCACCACGAAACACTCCCTCGAGGAAAGCAAAAGTCACGTTTGGAAACGCGAGGTTCGTTCAATCGTAGCGATTTCTTTCAGTATACCTGAAACGTGGAGAGTACAACTTGATCCTGGTGGATTGGTCCAAGTTGTCAGGTTTGCCTTGGTACGTGACGGCGGTCGAAAACACGAGGATCGTTGGGCCCCAGGTCGCTCGTTTCGCGAACTGGCTGGACGCTCAAGGAGCGGTATCTCTCTCCAATCTGCACGTGATCGGTTTCAGTTTGGGGGCCGAAATCGCCGGGTTCATGGGGAAGACGTTAGCCCCGCGGAAAGTAAATATCGAAGGTTACAGGAACGTTCACCGCGAAATATTCCATTTCCAAGAAAATTTGTTCCCAGGTTGGACGGATCAGCGGACTGGATCCTGCTTATCCCCTTTACATGAACACCGGCAGGGAAGGTCATTTGACGGCGGTGGACGCAATGTTCGTGGACGTGATTCACACGGACGGTGGACACTTTGGGTTTCCGAATCCTCTCGGCCACGTGGACTTCTATCCGAACGGTGGGAGACCGATCCAACCCGGTTGCAACCTGGAGACCGTGATCCGTAACAGTGTTTCGCGACTCATCAATCAATACAGTACGATTTCTAACGGTTCGGGAGTTTGGTAAAGCTCGTACGAGTCGATTTCTCCTGGTAAATTATTTATTCGATGTTCAGTTACCTGCGGACACAATCGAGCCTGGATGTTGTACGCGGAATCCGTGAGAAATCCTTTCGGTTTCCCCGCCAGTAGATGTCCAAGATGGCGACCCGAGATTCGAGAGTACTGCACGTGGACACCGGACGGTTTCATGGGATTCGCGGTACGATCCACGCTCCGAGGGAAATTTTACTTGAGGACAAACGGGGAAACACCTTTCGCCAGGAATGCCACCGGATACCTCGGCAAATGACAACGCTGTCTCGAGTTTGGATGAACCAGACGAGTAGCGCCGACCTCGCCACCGATCAGTTTCTCCGAATCCTTCTTTAAATATTGCCCAGAGGTCGCTGTTTCGTTCTCCCTCTTTACGAAGACTCGATACGCTTTATTATTCCACTTTTACGATTACCCGAGCACGGTGTTTTCGATTCTAGTCGATAGTTGCCCTCGATGCGGAGGATATTGGGTTCCCAATGTTCAACGTTCGCGAACGCGAGGCGCGAGGCGCGAGGCGCGAGGCGCGAGGCACGAGTCCCTCGGCAAGTCAGGAACGATCGTTACCATAGCACGGTAAGATCACCGTTCGACTTACGACGGTTCTGAAATCGAATAACTCGAGAACGCTCGTCGATATCGCCCACAGTTGTCCCGTTCGGACGACCCGAATCTATGGTAAATAATCGACGATAAAAATGTTGGCTCCGTTCGCGATCCCGGATAGAACGAGTTCAACGAAACGATCCCGAACGATGCGAATTTCTCGTGCCGCTTTCGGTGCACCTTGGCCGCCCTCGAAATATGGAAATTCCAAGGACAAGCGCTTCCTTCTTCTCCGTTTCAGGCGATCGATAAGGAGGGGGTAATTGCGTTAAACAGTTTGTAAGCCAGCGCCTGGCATCCGTGCGCGCCGAAAATAGGGCCACGGAGAAGAATAAAAATGTTCGAAAAAGGCCGAACCTGGCGGATTTCCAATACTCGCTCTCCGATGCTTTTATTTTGCAGTGATTTCGTTGGACGACTGCGGATTCGAAAGTCTGTGAACTCGGCACTCCTCCGTGGGTACCTTGGCCCTGTCCCCGCGAATCCAACTTTTCGGGACACTCGAGCAACGATTCCGCTCGTTGGAACTCGGTGCTATCGATCCTTGAAAAGGTTTCTTCGAGAAGGACGATCATCGCGACTGGACCCCGGTACATCGAAGGAGTAACGAACGATATCGATTTCTCGAACGAATAAAGGCATTTCCCGTAGGAAGCGGTTGCGAAACGGTCTCCCTCGAGTTGTTACGCGCGGAGTAATCACACGTCGGCCATTTGTCCGCGCGAATCAGAAATTTCCCGCGAAACATTTACAGATATCTACGGTCCCGCCGGTGCCGGAGAGACTTTCCAATCCGTCCTGGCAACAAAGACATCTCTACGAAGCTTCAGCTACCTTCTCCGTTGTTCCCTTTGTCTCTCTTTACCAACGCCGCGGATAGTTTCCAATCCATAACGCTCGGACGGGCATCCGCGCGAGACAATGGTTCTCCCTTCTTTCACCGGGAGCTTTTTCCACGGCTGCCGGTAGGTTCGTTCCGTTGCAAGTAGATACGGTCCTTTCATCCGAAAAGGCTCGTACGATGTAAACGACCAAGGACCAACGTTACTCTTCGTGCCTCGCGTCTCCATTCTCCCTTGTTCCCTTCGCGAACGAATGCTTCGGAATCTCTGGCTGCTGCCGAACCTATCTGCACGGTGTGCGTTTACGATGTCTTTGAAAATATCCGAACCCGACTCCCTTCGAGCGGCCACTCGAAAAGTCGATAGCGAGAAACGTTCGTTCGTTCGTTTGCTCGTTGCACGGACGACTCGAATGTACAAGGTAGACTAAAAACGGTTATCGAAATATTGTGAAACCGGTCAACGATTCGGTTAAACGTGCTCGCGGACGGAAGAGTCTCGGAAATTGAAAACAGTTCAACCGGACTCGAGAAGGATCTCTCGAGAGTCGATAACGATCGCAGTTGGGTCAGAACCAAGGATAAAGCTATCTCCGATGTACGTACTGGAGGACATTTCCGTGCGGAATTGTACGGTATACAATTTCGAGAATCGATAGGATGATTCATGCAAAGTGGGAACAGTTTGTTCGACCTCTCTTTCAGGCCCTCTGACCTTTCGCGGTTGCGGCATCTTCGATCACCGAGAGCGTTTCTTCCGTAGAAGGAGGATCCTCGTCCTCGAGGATCGTGGAACGAAGCTTTCTCGTCGCGAGCCAGCCGGGGTTGCCGCTAGTTGGGCTCGGAGCACACCGTGGAATCTCGAGGAGAGCTTCGGGCCTGCTGGTCAGTGAACCTGGTACTCTCGCTAAAAAATTCAACACCGACGAGTCGATAACGATCGACGACCTATGGCCAGGGTTATAGATGACCCTAGTCTTGAAAGACCACAGGCTCTAGAGGCGTAAGCGTGCAGTCGACGCCTCGCCACGTTCGACCACGTGTCGTCTCCTTCCCGCACTGGAAATCCCCTCTGGAAAACCGACGCGGAACTTCCGAGCGGAGAAAAAAAAGTAGCAAACGATCCCGACGGTCGATCGTTCTTTCGCGAGGGCCGATGCCGCTTCGATGAAACTTTTCCCGGTAACGGTGTTCGTTAACGTCCCGGGGTAACTCGTGTCACCGAGCGCCAAATACTAGTATTACACGGCCGGTGAAACGTCGTTCGGTTTTCGAGAGTTCGCCTCGTCGTCGCTGAAACGAATACATCGGTAAATTCTGCTAGATAAATTAGAATCGTACTTCGGTTCGGGCACTCGTGATACGGCAAGTCTCTCTAAACGAGCACACCGGTTGAAAAAATCCACTTTAAATTTCAAAGTACGGTTCGCCGAGTACACGATGCCCCGATAGACCCTGGAACGACAAAAGTTTCCACAGGAAAACCTGTACGTCCGTCTGAAACTCAATTCGCTCGAGTTGCTTTCACTTTGCAACAAAGTATGAAAAACAGTGGTTATGTACGGTACGGTTCGACGGATGAAACGGCAACCGAAGCCAGGCTAGGTAAATCCATCGGTGGCTTTTGCGCTCACGGTTCGCGCGTCATCGCGTTACGGCACATTTTGCTTTTCGCTCTTACGGAAATCCCCCGGAGAACCGCGCGTCCTACGATCCAGCTCTGATAGCAATTTAATTAGGAAAACCGTGAATACCGGAGCCCTACGTCCCGTTATCGCGTTCGATTCTTCGATCGATGCGATTATCGCATTTATATCCGGCGACGACGTTGCTTCGATCTTCCTCGCTCCGTATCTCGTTCGTTGTCCCGTACGAGAGGGACGAATTTCTCCCGAGCTTTTGCCAATTTCCTTCCGATGTAACGTAACTGTTTCATCCGTCAACGGTTTTAAACGCGAATCTTTCAATACTTTTACGATCCAATATATACGCGTGTGTATTTCTCGATCGCGCGATAAACTCAAGAGCCTGTACGACGGTTGCGAGTACTTCTCGTTAAAATGTTTGAGAACGGTATCCGGTACGAGGTATAAATATTGGACGAGAGTTTCGAGAAAGCGAACGCCGCTTCGCTGTACACGGGTACTCCGGTTCTTGAAGAACCGTGAACCGTTCGGTTATCGAGACAAGGGTTAAGGATTATTTAAGAAACATCCGTCGGTGTTACGACTCGGCGCTCGTTTTTCACACTTTTACGACAACGAGCGAAACGTGCCTTTTACATCGAGAGTAAGACAGCTTTGATATTGGCAAATCGGTGAGTGGTTACTCGTGACTTCGAGATCCCTCTATTGTCTTCCCGAGGAAGAATGCATTATTCTAAGAAAACCACTCGAGTTTCCGACTACACTTCAGACAGGCGAGACTCGACGCAATCGAAACGTCGGAAGCAATAATGTTCCTTTTCCGAATCCCAAGAATTCGTTCTGCCAAAATCTTGGATCTTTCGTCGAAACCAACTCGTAAATGATCAATTTCGCAAGTTTACGCTCCGCGTACGACAAAGTCGTGCAAGAGTGACACGTCTCTCGAATTGTTTCGTTCCTCCTTGCGCAAAACGATGCGATCGTTGATATTGTAATTCCGTTCGTTGTCGGTTCCATTGTGGAACGTGGATACCGCCGTCTCTGCGAGAGGATCACGGCGATGGTATAAATTACAAAAGGAAATCCCTCGGTAAATTGAACCGAACGAGACATTGTATCGTTATTAGCTTTGTCATCGCTGTCACTGGCAGCGGTAAAATCGATAAAACGGAATAACGTCCGATCGGTGCGGTACCTCGGCTGCGATTCAAATCCCGACCGCGTATCGAGAATTTTCATCCGGCAACGACGGAGGTGCATTGTCCTCCGCGAAAATAGAAAACGAAACACGAAATGTCCGACTCTCGCCTCCCGTTGATGACTTCGTTATCGATTTCTCTTTGTTCCCGCGGCCGAGATTACGGACACGTCAGAACCAGCCGACTTTAACCAACGTTCCCCGACCCCTCGTTACATTATTTTGTGCGTGCGCGGAATCGCCCTTGGACAAGCTCGCAACGAAGGGTTTTCTTCCCCTTATCTGTACCTACCTGCATCGTTTACCCAACGTTTCGCACGCCACGCGGGCCAACACGGTGATTTCGATCGTCCACCGCGACATTTTCAAAGGGAACCCTTCGCCGCTGCCGAAATTGTTACTTTGCCGCTCGACGCGGAAACAAAAACGTTTTATCACCGGAAGATTTCGCGATAACACGGTCACGATTGAACGTCGGGATACCACCGTTTTCTCCGCCGATGTTAACCGCAACGTTTGCGGTACTCGAAACGGATCCAAGAAACGGAAACTTTCTTTTCCAGAAATTGAGATTTCATTCGGTCGATTCGGTCCCTTTGTTCGTAATTTTGGACGGAGCATTTTTTTACGTTTACGGAAAATATTCGTTAACAGGGAAAGGTCATCGATGGTCGCTAAATTATCGATTAATTTTTCAAAGTCGCGCGCGTTTACAGAATTCCGAATTCTCGATACACGATAGATTTTAAGCGGCTTCGAAATAAAAGCGTTTCCTCCAAGGTTTTCTTTGAAATGGTTCGAGCCTCGAAATACGTCCACGAACCTTAACGCGCAAACTTATCCCGACGCAAACGTGTCCCGTATACTAATTTTCCAAATCGTTGCAATCGTCGTATCGAAATGATCCTCGTTGTCTTACTCGCGTCCCCGATGAGAGACGAAAAATAAATCGAATTCCAGCGCTCTGGCCCTCGAGTTGTCGCACCTCGGCCTCGAAACCGGCAGACAATACCGTAATTAAAAGTAGTCCGAACGAGGTCGTGTTTGGAGTAATTTCCATTGGAAAGCTCCGGCGAGTCTCGGAACAATAAATTCGTCAAGATAGGAGGAGGAACGTTGAAAAAGGTTGGAAAAGGTTGGAAAAGGCTTGAATCGTCGTTAGCGGATAAAAATTAAATCCCGCGCGCGATAACGAGCCCAGCGAGTCGCGCTGAATAAACAAAAGTATCGCCGCGTATCGGGCGACTCGTCGTATCTAAGCGAGGGCCAGACATCTTCGCTCGTAACGGACGCTATAAATATCCAGCCGTCGCGTATTCCGGTACGCCGCCCTTCGATAGCGACCCCAATTGAAATCTTTTCACCGGTTCGGCCGAGCTTTTGGAAAACTGACACGACCGAATACGGGCACCGGGCACAATAGCGGGAGCAGTCTCTTTCTTCTTCCCGTTGAATCGGAGTGTGTACGAACGTCGGCCCGAATACGGCTTCCGTGAGGTCGTACGATTATTTCCACGAAGGGAAAGGTTCCGCGCGGCCGGGAGCGACGCTCGAGGCATTAACGCCTCGTTAACGTGTTCCGCAAATGACGCGATCCTTGATCACGTGCCGTATCACACGTTTCCAGGTTCTCCGTTTCGCTGGTTTCACGGTTGTCGTCGGTCGCTTTCCCCCGTTCGGTCGACTCACGATCGGAGATACGCCGCTAGCTCGACCAATGGCGGCGAACCGGTCACGTGACCGTAGCCGTACGTTCCCGTGGATACGCTCGTAGGCTCGCTCCGTAACGTTGGTATCGCTCGCGAGGGACTCGTTACACCTACCGAGCATCTCGCTGTTTCTTTACTTTCCGAAACCGTGTAAGCGGACCTCGGAGAGACGTTAACGTCGACGAGGCTCGTTGCCGGTTCGCGTGCAAACTCCGACCACTTTTAACCGTAATACGCGTCTCGGAGTCTTCTCGTCGAATCGGGAACGCGGTAAAAGACCAACTTGCACTCGGAGGGCCACGCTTGAACCGTTCGTTCTACATGGAACCTCGTTAAGCCCGAAGATACACCCAAGTATCGTGCCCGTTCTATTATTTTCGCATCCCGCGGTACCTCCAGAATCTCGCCCACGAGTAATCGAGCCCTTTCTTCCGACCGTTCTCGCTTTTCCACCTTCGACCGTTTCCATTCTGTCTCTGGCCCGGTTCCCGGCCATTTTGCGAACGGCCGTCAAGCACGGAAATTAATTTCATCCGGTGCATCTGGTCGGTAGTCAATTTTAAACGCGACCGAGATTAGGAGGATCTCTCGGATCGACGTGAAATAGTATTCGCGGGGAATCGAGAGAAGAAGGCACCACGGTTGCGCCGACGTTCCAAATCCGGTTACACAGTTGCGCGCAGTGTTCCTCCTTCCCATCGGAACGGTCGAACGGAATTACCAATATCGACGTCGAATGCCTTGAAATTCATTCGCAGCTCGAACGATTAATTTGCATTCGTTCCGAATCGTATTTCGTACAAATCCGTTCGAACTCGATTCTATCCGGATAAACTCTGCACAATTATAATTTACCGAAAAATAAGTCGCGTTCGAATTGAAATCGCGAGTTTTGTTTTCTCGGATTAAAAATTATTAGATCGATTCTTCGAGAAATCGGTGCCGTTACGGGAATCCCAACGTTATTCGAGCGTCGATGTACAAATGGTAAGGAAATCGTTCCGTTTCGACGCATTCCTTCCAAGGCTACGCCAATTGTTTTCTCTCGTTCGATCCTGAAGCGATTCGCGTCTTCGCGTCTTCGCGTCTTCGCGTCTTCGGGCAATAGCAGCAACGTCCGGGATGTAAACCGCAAATTGATATCGGTGCTAAGAGAACGTCACGAAAGATTCGTTACCGCTACGAGTTCCGGTAGTTGTTTTATTCGTCACCGCGCTGCTATCTCGCGCATCCATCTTCGAATATAGTAGACACCGAAACGTTCGGACATTTAGGCTCGAAATAACCCGTGTCTCGCGCCATGACAGTTTCTTCGCGCGTTTCCACTCTATTCCGTCCCCGAGCACTACTCCTACCAGTTTCGTTCCATTACGGGAAATTATACGCGATGCAGTTTCATCCATCGTAGCGACCACGGCCAGACAATAGCGAGGGATCCACTCGCGCGGTAATACTCCAGGGGTAGTTCCACGGCGGCCATTAACGGCGACAGCGGAGTCGAGTCGCATCGTCGCGGAAACTCCGAATTATGCCCTACGGCGAGAAACGAACTTCCATTGTGCGACGCGTTCATCTTTATCGAACCGATTCTCCAATTTCACGGAATATTTCTAGCGTGCGTCGACTACGCGAATTGTTTCGAACGATTCCTAGTTCGCGACTCGATCATCGGTAGGAAACGGTCGATGAAATTTTGAAGGAAATTCTTTTCTAGAAACAAAAGTTTAGATCGGTTGCCGAGGTAACCGTCGGTTGAGTAGCGTAGAGACGATAAGTCTTTTTACCGATGTTCAACGATAAAATATAAACGATTCATCGTACCGAACGATGCGAACGTGTAAGTAAATTTTGTACAATTTGGTGGATACGCTTGTTCGTTTGTAAGTTTCCATTCCAGTGTGCGCGTAGCTCGTTATACCTCCATTTACGTATACACTTTAGTATATCGAGTTAAATTTTCTTACTCAAATGTTTCTTTTCGTAAAGGAATACACGCGAACCTGTTTAACTTGAATCAACTTCTCATAGTGATATTGTATACGAAATTTCTTACAGGGAGAAAAGAGAGACCGAGTTCGATAGGAATTGCGAGTCGCGTCGCGTCGCGTCAAACGTTTCGATCATCCTGTGCAATATAGTACTTGCGACTAATCGGCATTCTCTTCGTGCACGAGATACAATTCGATTTCCCGGAAAGCTTTCTAACGAATTAAGCGCGTAAATCGGAAATTTACTACATCCTAGTTTCCGTCTTTCGAAGTACGGTATGGTTATCTCCATCCCTTCCTGAAATGTTCACACGAAACGAGCATCTCGTTCTCTCTCGTTGTTTCTCGCTTTCATCCGTGACACATTCAGAGACGAGTGTGCCGGAAATAGATAACAGCGCTCAATTCCTAAGACACCTACCTGTCCCAACTGTCGTGGCTCGTTCCCGAGTCTGCAACAATTTCAGGATCAACGCTATACTTTGAAGCGGTGCACGACGTCTATCGAGTGGTCATAAAATTGAAAACAATCGAGCGATTCGATGAATTCTACGATCGCGATTCCCTAATTTACAACGCAATGATATCCCTGTGATACAGATACGAAAATTTAACGAAAAGGTTCGTTTATACGAACAAGGTACAAGTTGGTACAACGTTCTTTAAACGCCCCTCGAAATGTTCCCGAAGAAGTACATTCGAATCTTTCGCATTCGGTGTAACGACTCGCGATTATTATCGGTACGATAAATTACGAAAATAATAAATCTTGAATCCAATTGATCACGATCGCTGAAAATAGTATCGTATTTTATATTTATAGCCGTTGGTACGATAAGTTGAAGAACTTTGCAACCGCAAAAGTTTCTACCGCGTAGAGTTGGTAGCGTTTTACTTAAAATCGATGGACAATTAGTTCTCTCGTGCTATAAATGAATATTTTAAAATAAATTGCACGTACTTACGCTGTACGAACGGACCTTTCTCTTCGACACTTTGACATTTATACTATGGAATATTGCGATGTAAATTCGAAACAATATCTTCGATTCTCTCCTTATTTTTATAATATTGATTCCTTTTTCGCAAAGTTCGCGCAAAAACGTCATCGTGAAAAGTAACAACAATAATAATAATATAGTATTTGTATTTGGTAATGGAAACTCTTCTTCGTCTTCGATTTCAATAATATAGTAAATCGTGAGAAACTCGACGAGTGAGAATTATTTTCGAATTTAAACGAAGAAACTGTAATAATTCGGTCTCGTGTTTGAGCAACGAGTTCAACCGAGTTACCAATTTCGATATCTCGATCCATCGATCGGTCAAAGCAGATGTCCGCTTAGTTGAGAATACTATAGTTCGAGTTACAGCCCATCGCGAGTCTTGTTTCGAAATTGTACGATTTCGATTCGTAGTATTGGATCTGGCTCTTACGACCGGTGGTTTTCCTTGGCATTTTAAAGGGGCATTTTTATGTAAATTTTATCGCCAGGAATTACAGCTTCTGGCCAGCAAAGCCGTAGCATTTTCAAGAGTCGGGTAACAAAAACTATCAAAGGAAACGTTCGATTGCGCAATAAGCGTGGGAATATTTGTTGCGATGTTCGAAACGAGCAACGCTTTTAAACTAATAATCCGATCTTGTGGGCGTCGTGAGCTCTTGGTGATTGTTTCCACGCCCGCGAAAACTAACGAACTTTGCTCTTCTCTGCGAGCACGTTTTTCATCGAAGATTGGAAACGGGGATTACGGAAGAAAGAGTGCGATCTCTAATTAACGCGAGACGACGATCAAAGAAGATTACCGAAGTGGATCTTCGAAGATTTAGTTACGTTCAGTTCCGAGGCCTTGCGAGATTCAACCGGCGGGAATCTCGTTAGAAATGAAAAATAAAATAATCCACCGAGCCAAAGTCGGTTAATAGTCGAAGAAATTAACCGTTTAAACCTTACGTATCACGATCCGTGTACATAAGTAAAAGTTTGCGATTCGCAAGGTCTGGCAGTCACCCAGAATAATAGCATTTTGATGACCATTATACGCCGTCCCGGTAGCCGAGCTACCCTTATCGTTTCCGCTAAAGTAGCAGAGCACCAAGATAAACGAATATCTGTTACAACAACGTCGTTAACTTTTAAGATTACTTCACCGTCCGAGTGCACGCTTAAGAGTCTCTCCTTAAAACTGAAGGGTCAGGCCAGGGAGTAATTAGGTCCACGATATACTCGAGAACCGAATTCTAACTTTCCGTTTATAGAGAAAATCCAGCGCGTAACATTTCGTACTCTCGTCGTCGAAAGAAAACTTGTCCCCGTTTCAAAGTCGACTCGAATAAAAAGATCGAAGTAACCGCGAGTGCTCGTACCGGTGTACCTTGTACGGTCTGGAAAGAATTTTTCCTTCCAGCTGCGTGTATAGTATGCTCGTATTACGGTTCGTCCGGGCAGCAATGTCTCCGAGAGAACCGAATCGATCTCTCCCGGTCCTCGTTTTCAAATAATAACTTCCGAGAAAGGAACAGAGAGGGAGAACAAATTAAGGGACAATTTCCACGAGAGTGTCGCGGACGTTAACATTTTATCGCGGACGATAAAGTTCCGTTTTCTATCTCGGCAGATGTCGCGACAGCTTTCGATAATATCGGTTAAAGTGTTCGGACTACCATCAGTGTAAAAGAAACACGGTACCCATCCGATTGTACGGATAATCCTCGAAACCTATGTTCCTAAAAGTGGACAAACCTCGTGTAATCCAACGAAAGCGGAAAGCTGCATCGATCGGCATTTCTAAGGTCTGCGCATTATGGGGGTTCGTGCGGCCGACCTAATGGTATTATCAACCCTTAATGCCGAGCCGCTGCGAGGTCATTGGCCGAGCAGTCGCTGTTTTATTTGTCAATCTACTTCGCTCTTCTTAATTGAGCCCGTTTCATTCAGGAAAATTGAAACGATCGCGAGCTAAAAATGGCACGAGCTCGCATACGTCGAGGTTACGTCGATTCATTGTCGCGGAGAGAGTTCACTGGCACCGTTCGTGCGTTATCCATTACCAGGGACGAAGTCACATTTACGTGGGTTTTGAACAAACTCGATTACACCCAAGGGAAGACGGTTACGATCTTCCGGAGTCGATACGACCGCGTTCGATATACACCGGGAAACCGAGCTACCATCGACGTATCGCGAGAGACGAATAACGTTTCATTGAATAACGCTCGAAAGACATTAGCTCTTCGATCGATGTAGCGTAATTAATTTCTACACGAATGATACAATAATACGGTTATTCCGATAGAAAATGGAAACGGGAACGTTGCGATTCGCTGATCGACGTACGGCTTTTATTCTCCAACTTTCCACGCGCGTACGTATTATTTTCGTTTCATAGATTAACGATACACCGAGTCGGAATCGAACAAAGACCTTTTACGAAACCCACCTGTGTCGATTGTACCGTATTTGTAATTTTTTATTCTCTTTCTTCGTTCTTCTTCTTTCAACACGGAGTTGAAACGTTTCAAATCGATGAAAAGTTAATATCGATTGGTCGAACTCGACAATTTATTGGGAGTGCAAAATGTAAAAGAAATTAAATATCTGGATTTAAAATCTATGCTGTGCCAAAATAATGAAACACGAAACGTACGCGCTGATTAATTTCCGATCCTATTAACGATGTCGGAAAACGCTTAAAAAATATTTGTTTCCAAGTAACCGAAAAATATATGTGTCCATCGTGAGGGAATTTTGATAAAACTTGCATCGCGTAGTCGTCCGGGTGGTGAGAACGGTCGAAATGGAAAGTAAGGGGGCGAAATTCCCGAGTAGTTTGTCAGTCGAAGGAAGAAAACCACCTTTTTCCCACACGGTGGAAGCATTTGGCCAGGGCGGACGAATGGCGTTAAGGTTCACGTACACCGAGCGATGGCGATCTTAACGCGGAGGTGGCGTGCACCTTATCTACCGCGGCGTCTAGCGTTGAGCCGCGAAGGTCTCCGTAACTTTTACCTACCCAGGTCTGCGTAACCGTATTATCGCCAAGGTCGAGGGTTCCGTCGGTGATCTCGAACTTTTTCAAAAATATATCAAAGCTCGCGCAAGTACGCGCAATAATATAGAAACGGTAGCAGTTTCTTAATCACGAACCACGGAGAGTATTCTCGAGAGATTCCAGATTGGTCGATTTATACGGAAATTGGTCGACATCTGGGTTAGGTCTGTAAGCGCAAGGTCGACCAATCGTCGTTTCTCGCGAGACTCCAAGTTCGCATTCGGCCGTTTACTCGCACGTGAGAACGTTTAAGAAATTTTCCAAACGTGGAAGTACAGACTCTAACGACATTCTCGATAATCTGGTGATTCGTTGCAATCTTTAACGACCTCCCCCCCTCTCTGTCTCTCTCTCTCTCTCTCTCTCTCTCACTCTCGAGGTTGTTAAGACCGCGGGTGACTCGGCCACGATAAGGTCTAAAAAGGACGTCGTTTACCGACACGCGAGTCCAGCACGGGTCCACGATTATTCGTTCGTTTGGAACGGGCCGTCGGATGGATCTCGAAGAATCGGTTTTCATCGATTCGCGATCTTCGAACGGACGACTCTTCTCCGTGGTTGCAAAGAAGTCGTCCGAATCGTTCGAAACGAATTCGCGGTTCGCGGTAATCGAATATCGTATCATTGTTTCCAGTCTCCGATAGGACGCGCACGGAGAGATCGTAAATCAAAGGAGCGACGGCAGCTAAATGGATTCGAACGTTGGCCATACCGAGCGCACCAAGTATCCGGGCTATCCAATCCTCGGATCCACCGGCCGTGAATACTGCTCCTTGGCAGTCTTCCTGACAGGAACACTTTTTTCATTTTCCTTTTTAGCGGACTCGGCCAACTCTGCTCGCTGACCTACTGAACTACAAACGATCGTGACGATTTTTGAAGGTGACCCACGAACGATTGCTTCGCGCCGACACGTCCCGACGTGTCGTTCGATCGAGTCCAGGACGATTCCGCGGAACTAGTACCGCGAACTAAATCGGATCACGAGTCGTCCGGATATCGATAGGAAGAAACGATCGAGCTGTTCTTCGATAAACGAATTCTTCGACAAAGGTTTCGAATTTCAGATTTTCTTCTCGGACGATGAATTTGCGTTAAAGGTCCGTGGACAATTATGCGTTCCAAGTTTCGTCAACAATTTGAAGTTTGAAAAGCCACGGTAAGGTACTTTGGTAGACAGTGAACTCGACTGGAACCTCGACTTGGAACGAGCTCGTACTACGAGCTGGATCGGACAACTACGAACAAGATACTACAACAATGGACAGGTGGGACGACATCTGACCGTCCATTATTTCCTTCAATGAAATAACGATATCGAATTTCTGATACGCTATCATCGTCGGTATATAAGATTCCAGCTTGAAAAGAATCTCTCGCTAATGGGGAGCGAGCTAAATCAGCCGGTGTACGTCGGATGTATAGAAATCGATACGTATTCAGAATTTCTGGTCGTAAATCTTTGACACGCTAGGCGCTCGGAGGAGTAATTCTTATTCAAGATTAAAATGATTCCAACTGACGGAACAAATCCGATTAATTATCGACATACCTCTTGACATTATTAGGAACGGTAACCTAGTTGAGGTACCGGTCCTTTTCATCCGTTCTCATCGAGCTGCTAGGATATCAAATCTTACCAAGGTCTGTGTCACATACGTTGGCTGCTCGAGGCTACATCCTCGAATACCTCTTCTCCTACGATATCGTTACGCGTTTTGGTTTTCTCCGAATACGTTGACCGGTCACGTTTCGGTTTATACGAGATTCGTGAAAACTTTGGACGTTTATTTTTAAACGGTTCAACTTTTCAAAAGAGATGAAAAGAAAATTTTCGATTTTTTCATCCTGCATCGCGATTGTCCCGATCGATATCGTTTAAAATTTCAACGTCCACGAATGTAGCGCGCATCGGTTCGTCGTTCATCTTCGAACGTCGATCGTCGATCGTAACGCAACGTCCCGAAAGAGTGCACCTCGAGGAATGTAAAAACTAAGCGGACCCTCTAAGCTAAGGACGCTCAACAAGGTTCCGAGTACACTGTAATAAATGGTTTTAGCCTTTAGGAGGTGATAGAAAATCTTCCCACCGAGTGGTGATCACATTAACCTCGGGTAATTGAACCTTTCTTCCCTCTCTCTTGCTCTCTTAATCTTTCTAGTACATCCTACCTCATCCTTCCGTATCTGTTTCCCCGGATATCGTGTATTCAGCTATCGCCTCACCCTAGCTATCGTCTCTAGATAATCGTAGTCATCGTTGCACCTGAAAAGCTCACAAGCATCGTTCTCGACGAACCGATAAGCTCTCCTTTGATGCCCGTACACGGTTGCACGTAAAAGAATTTCTCTATTGGGAGAAAATAGGGAGATGCTTAAAATTGTTATTCCTTCTGTGTATTTCGGGAAAGCGTTCCAATTCGCGAGCCACGTGTTTATCGACTCCTTAGGAAATACTTTGGGATCGCGATAAAAGTATAATAAGCTCCGATAAGCGAATCGTTCGATCGGATTCCTTTTTTCGAAGGAAGAGAATACCAAATTGATTTCTTCCTAAATATAGAACTGTTTGGAAGTCACAACAGGTGGGACCAGCGAGAGAATTGCTTCGGGCATCGGGCAACGTAGTCTGTTGTGTGTCGAGTGCGCGTAAGAGCGAAGCAAACGGTTTATCAAGAGTCGGGAAACTTGGTCCCGACGGTAACGTGTAATTTTAGAATGAAACTTGTAAAGGAAACTCGTAATTCGTTTACAAACGATCGTCACCTGGTAACGATCGTTCGATAATTTCTCTCGGTCGAAAGCATCGAACGATCGATCGGGGTGGGCTTTGGCTACTACCGGTTCTTCGAGGTCCAAGTACTCACGATTTTATGATGAAGATGTTGAAGTTCCCTCTCGGTGACCCTTCTCCGGGAGAGTTCGCGCTGTTCCCGCCTGTACTGGCTGTACTTGTAGAAAAGGTACATGCCAGGAAGTGCCAAGACAACCAGCGGCTTCATCAGGCCGGCTCGTCCGCTGACTCCGCGAACTCGAGGTTCCGGTGGCTCGTCCAGGTCCTCCAGTTGGCCAGCACCTTCGGCCACGGCCGGTACAGCTGGCATGTTTGATCACCTAAAAATTGAAAGACAACGCTCGAATCCGGCCAACGAACAAACAAAGATCCTCCAGACCTAACCGACGGCTACTCGAGCCGTCCAATTATTCGTAATATCTTTTCATGAAAACGTAGCATCCGACGCTCGAACGGATCACTCTTTCGTTACAATTGTTCGGCCTTGAACCACGCAACCGATAACCCAGCGTTGATACTCGTGTGCTGCGAGTCTGTGAACCTTGAACGCTGCTAAATGACAAAGCGAGTAGCTCGTCGAGTCAATCCGTAGACCGATCGTTCCTACGGAACATTCTGGACGAGAGGAACGATAGTTTTCCTACGCGTTTCGAAGCTTCGGATAAAAGTATCGCAACGGAGTTTGAAAAGCGCGGATAACTGGTTTGCTCGTTCGCGCGAGGAATTTCAGTTTTCTGATAACGTTCACCGGGTGAACGAAGAATTTTAGGTCACCGAGAGTCGACTATTGGTTATTGGATTTCCATCGAATCGTTTTCCTTTTCCTTTTTTCGTTTTTTTGTTTTTTTGTTTTTTCGTTTTTTCGTTTTTTTCGTTTTTCTTTTTCATGCAATTCCTTTTCCGCGCCGAGTCGCCAAACAAGGCATCGGGGTATATCGCGAGCGACTTTATTTCCTCATTTTTCGATATTCATAATCCTCGTTAACGTCACGAGGGAACATCTGCGATGAAATAGCTTTCCGTTGCAGATGACTGCGACGAAAAGATATCGTTGCGGATGACTGCAACGAAAAGGTATCGTTGCAGACGACTGCGATGAAAAGGTACCATTGAGGATAATTGCGACGAAAGGTATCGTTGGCCGAGCTTTCGCCCGATGCCAATTATTCCAGCCCGGGTGTACTATTTCTGTGCGAACACCACCGGCCATAAATGGACGATATCGAGGGTATCTTCCGGTCGAAACGAGTACGAGCCTTTATACGACGAGCACTAGCCGCGGAACGACCCTCCGACAAGCATATCCGGTGACATCGGTAAAGACGATATCAACAGCGAAACTGCGATAGAAGTTCACCTCTTTCGAAGAATCTCGCGGAGGCCCAGTTTTATATCGAGGCGCTCGGTGATTCTAGGCCTTTTCGGAGAACAGCGATCCAACAACGAGGAGGCCTGCGACGAACTGTCCTGACGGACTTCCGTGACTTCAATGAAATTTCATAATCTACTTCCCGGTCGTTCACCGGCTATATTTAATTCAACCGTCTATTTGCCGTGCTATTCTTAACCGACTGCTCTAGAAATACACGCGGCCCGCTCTATATCGTCGTCCGCGCCTGGGTCGTGCACCCTTCGTTCATTGCGGTCTACACGGAGATGCAATTGCGTCCGTGTCGAGCCCATCGATGGTGCAACGATGGCGTCGATCCGATCGCTCGTACTACACGCACGAAAAGTTTTTCGTAGGAGCAACGATCGTTGTTCTATTTAACTCTGGCGCGATTGGTCGAGAGCAAAGCACCTGGACGATCTTACCGATCAGGATTCTTGAACGCTTCGGACCTGGGCGTCGAATCAGACTTTGGGCAAAGTGGGTCTTCCAAAATTCGAAGAGAGTCACGTTCATCGAGCACCGATACTCGCGCGGAGAAGGATAAGCCTGGGTCGAAACGTATGCGGAAGGTTGCAAGTCTACTCGATACGAACGCGCAGAAGAAACATCTTGTCTCGATGTTTGCCGCGGAGTCTCTCTCCGCTGCTTGTTCTTAACGATCGGGGAATCTGCATTGCAAATATTGCTCTTCTATCGATCAATTAGACGATATCGCGGTCAAGATGCTGCTGCTGCTGCTGCTGCTGCTGCTGCTGCTGCTGCACCGACGTTGAAGACTGTCCCGTCGCTCCCCTTCGAGGAGCTCGGTAACGCGGAACGAGCCGATCGATCGTCGAACGCGCTAATTGGACCATCGATATAGAATTCGTTTCGAAAAGGTTCGCCAGAGTGGGAAATTCCAGCGTTAAGCGGAAACTTGGAAAGATAACTATCGCGGTGGATTCGCGCGATGCGTAGACGACACACATACCCGAGCACGCGTTATCACCTTGGGAGGTAATATATTATCGGAAATGAATCAATATATCGACTCGTTGTTGCACGCCTCGCACTCGACACTGTGAAAACGTACACCACCTCGGGGATTCGTCGCGTTTCTACCAAGGGCAAGGTCGTTTACGCGTATTTCGTCTACTCGTTTCTACCGGTCGAAAGGGACTTTGCGTTGCGTTGCGTTTCGAAGCAAAGACCTAATCCATCGGCCGAACGGACCGAGAGTTTTCTCGTTTCTCGTTTCTCGTTTCTCGTTTCCACGGGAGTCCTCGAGGAAATTCTGCAAACGTAGACGCGCGTATTTAAAGAGGCGAGAGGATCGTGAGTAAAAGCGTCCCGTGGGACTAGCCCTGTCGCGCGAGAAACACGGCCCAAGAAGACAGAGTCGACGAGAGAGCGAGCGGTGGTACGACGTTCGGAGAAATTATTACGCTATTACCACGAGGACTATCGCACCGATCTAATATTACACGTACGTATGCGTTTTGCCTTGACACGTCGCAATGGCGGTCGCAAGAACAAGGACACCCGACGCGGCAGGATAACATCGTACCGGATAGGCTACGGCCAAGTACACGTCCTGCTGGCTTCTATTTTTATGCCGTTTTCTGTTGTTCGGTACCGTTCGAATGCCGTGTTGCACAATTAGGATCGATCTACCCGCTCTTTCCTCATTCTCACGTGACTTTGCGCGAAACCTGACCCTGCGACAGAGTTACACAGGCACCGTTCGATTTTCCAACGTTTCGATTCGTCGCGAAAGTCGATGTCACGACGGTTCGTAGCCTCGAGCCAAAAGGATCTTCGAACGAACGAATCCTGCGATTAACAGCTGATTCACGGCTGGTAATTGTACACGAGAGCACGGTAGGTATCCCGTTCGGATCCGGAGCTTCGAGAATCCGCAATTGTGAAAGCAAAACGATGTTTCGCTCCCGCGTTCAATGGGCACCGTGATTACAACGCGACGATAACAACAGCAGCAGCAGCAACAACAACAACAACAACAACAACAACAACAACAACGACGACGACGACGACGACGACGACGACGACGACGACGACAACCGCAACCGTTGCAATTAAACGAGCGTGCGAAGAAACGAGCCGATCGTCCCATCGCGACGTTCAAGTTGGTTAAATTATCGAGAGTGGACGTTACCCGGCGTGGAACGATTGTAAATCGAGACGTTTCGTTCGGTTATCGAACATATGGAAATTCGAACGATTCCCGATTGCAAGGATCGATTGCTCCGAAAGGAACGGGGGAGGTTGCGGGGAACGCTCGATGCAAAGTTTCCACCGACGACGTTGTTTCGCTCGGAATTGTTCGTTAGAGCTTGTTACCGGAAATCGATTCGGTTTCTGAGAATTGGTGCGAGAAAGTGGCAGCCACCGTCCACAAAAACGCAAAGACGTTCGAGCGCATAGGTAAACACTCGCCTCGACAAAGACACCAGCGATCGACACCGTCGAGCGACAAACGTAGACTTCCTGGAACACCGAGAACGACGTATCTCTTCCGGTAGCCTTACTGTACTCGCAAGTGGCACGCGTCGTTTCTCCGAACTGACCTCTTCGAGCGACGGTCTTCACAGAAACGATGCACAACTCGCGGGTAAAACTATCTATCGAAGGAATCGGCGCTCGTCGTCGAGAAAGGTGAATCTAAATCTCCGCGATACGTTTACCCGACACTAGGAACTGGCAACTAGGTAACACCAGGATCGTCGCGGCGCACTTACGTCGTTGTCGGTGGCTCCTGAACGCTAACCGTGATCGCGTGTAGCTTGCCGGGAAGGCAGGGAACGAGACGGAACGAGACGGAACGAGACGGAACGAGACGGAACGAGACGGAACGAATCGTAACGAGGAGAGAACACGAAAGAAAACCGTCTGGGCCGGCGACACGAGCGTTCCTCGTGTGCTCAGCTTAGCCGAAACATCGCCGAGCCGCGACTGTGTTGGCGGTCTACCGGCGGCTGCACTGCGCGCCTGCAGCAGAGCAAACCGCGCAAGAGCCCTGGCTCGCGGCCGTTCGGGTCGGACCGGACGTTTCCGGCCCCCGTCGACCGAACTCCTCGCCACCCGCTCGACCTCGATGCTTTTTGGCGGTCCGCGAGGGACTTGGGCGCACCTACGGGCGCAGGGTTGTATCTATGCAGAGGCTCTGGCCCGTACTGCGCACGTACGAACACCAGGGTTGTATCTATACAGGGGCTCTGCCACGCGAATTCGCTCCGTTCGAGAAACACCGCTTCGTTCGCCCACGTAACGCGTTAGGACGCAGGCTTCCGTCTATCCGTCACCGAGGTCCCGCGGACAAAGCGGACGTGGCTGGTACTAGCTTTTCTCTTTACCAACGGAACAAACTTTTACGATTCGACAACGGTCGAGGTAACCCCTAACCGGGATCCCGTCTACCTCTGACCGGGGCCAACCCGATGCCCGCCTATTCGACGCGGATCGCACCGTTCGTTCCTTCCGCCGAAGGAACAAACTTTCATATTTTGCCAACGGTCGCGAGAACCTCGAATCGAACGAAAATTTCATTACCGGGATCGCGATCCCGGAGATGTTTGCTTTTCCGATCGACGAAAGTTTTCAAAGGAGCGATAGGCAGGCGCGTAACGGGTTGCGATTCGCTCGCGTTCGGTCGGATCGGTTGGGGGCTCCAGAAATTGATAATCCGCGGTTGCGTGGGCACCACCGAGTGGCCGTGCAACTGGCTCGCAATACGTGACGCAATGCGTGAAGCACCGTACGAGCGCCGATCGAAGCAGTTCTGCCGGTGTAGTGGCCGGGTACCCACTGAGGTTCTACGGACACCGTCGGTGGTGATTTCTGCCGACGATGTTGCGCTACTGCTGCCGGAGGAGGATCGATAAAGGGAGGAGGGATGGAACCCACCCGGGAAGAAACGAGGGAATCTGCGCCCTCTCTCCTCCTTTCTCACCGGGCACACTCCGCTCGCCCGCAACGCACGACTGTTTGCTAGATACGCTGATGCCGGTCTATTCTCCGGTTACCTCTACCCCCCTTTCTACTCCTAGCTTTGCTTTTTTCCCCCGGTTCTGGAATACCGGTTTCGTCTCTCTCGGGACGTGCCGGTACGATATTAGGGTTAGCGAACTTTCGATCGACACGGATACTATATGCATCCACGCCGGTTCAGCACCGACCGAACCGGACGACTTGGTTCCAACGAAACCGGTGATTCGAATTTTCTTCCACGTTGTTTCGTCCGTTTCGTCCGTTTCGTTATCGCTCGGCGAGACATCGTCTGACAAACTTTTCATCGGACGAGTACTCGATGGTGTAATCGGACCCGTTTACACACGGCCACGTGTGCAATAATCGCGGAACGTTACGCGAATCGCAATTAACGGCCGTACAGCAGCGCACCGGCCGATCCGATCCGATCCGATCCGATCCGATCCGATCTTTAACGGTGTTCGAAGATTCGATGTATCGTTTTCCAACGGGGCGATGTAATCGATAACGAGGTGGATGTTTCTCGTAAATAATTCAGCAAGAATTTATCAGGGAACACGAGGCACCTGGTTGCCGTCAGCCTTGGAAAATTACGGGGAAATAAACGATACCACGAGGGGCGAGGGACCGGGAGAAAGAGCGAATCGCGGTCCGTTCGATCGCGATTTACGGATACGGAATCCGGGGGAGCTTCGCGTCCTAGCCGTCGCTAGGAATCGAGCGAAGCGGAACCGTAATCGCAACGCGGGAGAAAGGTAAACGTAGATACGCCCTCGCGCGTAGTCGGTCCAGGTTTCCAACAACGTCCGAAATTGCTTGGATGTTCGCGGACCCCGGTGACTTTGTACGTTTCGCTACCTTGCCTCGTTGGTGGAGCTTGCGTCGTTAACGTCACTTTCGACTCGGAGGTTTTCGGGTTCGACGACAACGACGCGCCCGATAAAACGGCGAATAAAGAAACGGCTGTCGAGAACGATACGTTACGAACGTAGCTACCGAGATACGGCCGGTTTGTGTGTCGCGGCAATTCAGTGCACGCCTGTAACGAGTGCGAGCTTCTGACGTACCCTCGAAATAACGAGGCCTCCGAACAAAAGTGCAGAGGTTCTTGTGCGCCTAGGCTCTAGGTACCGAAAGAGTGCCGTTACGTAATAATATCTCTGAAATTTCAACGTGTTACCGCTCCCTCGTGCAACGGTGCCAGAAACAGGCAATTTAATCCTCTCTGGCGCAAGGACCTCTCGAGAGTACGCTACTCCTTCTTTCCCTCTCTGTCTCTTGCGTTCCTCCGCGAGAAATATTTTCAAACCCGATGCCGCGGATACGTCGAGAGGGACACCGAGAAGAGAACATCGCGAACGGTCAAACGGACCGACGATTTTCCTCCTTGATGTTTCGCACGAACGAAAATTTCAATTGCCTGGAGAACTGTTCAGCGAGAAGTGTTCTTTTCGAAAACAAATCTCACCGTTTCCGAACGGTTGGGAACGAGTTGAGAAAAAAACGTTGGAAAGAGAAATTCGATGAAACGCGCAACGTAACGGGGTTTCTCTCTTAAAGTCGCCCGGTATCGGGAACGAGATACGTCGCGTCGTCGTGACGTTGGATCAATTCCCGTAAAGTTTGCGCGTACAGCTGCGTGTAAGTTTCCGCTGGCAGTCCGGACTGGTCGCTAACGGTGCTATTTTCATTCGGCGAATCGTACCGATCCTAGTCTCCCGATCCTCCGACGTTAAACGATCGATTTACGAGAGCGAAATACAATACATCCTTGAATCGTAGCCAGGAGCTCCGACCCGTTTCTATTGGACGAGCGTGACGTCACCACGGGGAATGTCGGATCAATGGTCTCCGAGGGTTGGTGGCACTGGTTTCCCATCTTCTCCGTCTTGCGTGTACCGTTGAGTGTTCCTTCGCGGTAAACACGTGCCCACACATCCGGTCCACCCGGAGTCTTTCGACGAAAGTTGCGAAAAGCGATACCCGCGTCGCAGCCATTATTAATTCCAAGAATTTCAAACCTGGCCATCGCAAGGCACGCAACGCGATCGTAGCGCGAGCCAATTACCGTTTCTGCCCGTGTAATCGTGTCTCGTAAATGGAAAAGCAAACGGGGGACCGTTGCAACGCTCGGAAAAATTCACAGCGTACGATTGTACAATGTTCCAGACCGGCGGAGCCATTCGTCGCTAACGCGAAACGGTTCTCGTTGTTCCGCGAGTCTCTCCGTACACCTTTGAACCGAGAGATCCGTCCGTCGTCAACGGCACACCGACCCGACGAGCTCCCTACCCGAGGACTTTTCTCTCTTATGTTAGTCGGTTGGTCATCACCGTGACACCGTCCGAGCGAACGAGCGATAATTCCGTTGGCAGCTCGACGCGATCCAGATGAAAAGGAACCGAACGCGAACGCGAACGCGAACGCGAACGCGAACGCTGAAAGGCTTCGAGGTTGGTCGATGACACGCTTCGCTTCGCGAATCGTTTCGGCGGCCGGGAGAGCTACCTCCGGGTTGAGCGCCACTGGCGTGACGTCACGGAAAGTTCAATGACGTCATAGCCCGTTCGATACACCGCGATCCGGTAGTGGGGGTTGGTTCACCGAGACGAGAGCAAAGAAGAGCACGACCCCGGCAGAGGGAGGAAACGTGGAACGAAGCTCTCTAGCCTCGGACCGAGAGGAACCAACCTGGAACGAGAGACTTTTCACGCCGTTGCCAGTGAATAACACCGCTACGATCCATTTGCCTATCAAAGAACCACGCTGACGTGTTTTACCGTTATGCCACTGGGACGCTTCGTATTCAATCTTTTCTCGAAATGCGAAACTTGGAATTGCTTCCTTCGTAATACCGATATTTAGGGATCCCGATCGTTGCAACGATTTTCGGCCACCGATGCGATACACGACCTACGGTGACTCGCGTCGAAAAGCTGGATCGACCGACGTATTCGATCGCGCTGCTCGCGTATTCCGAACAATACGAACAATATTCGAACCGACAGTCAAGTTCGTTTCATCGTGACGGTCAAGTTCTACGTTCGTTCCTCGATTATTCCATTCCACTCGCTTTCAACGATACTTGTTCGCATCTCTTCGTTATCCAATCGCTCTCTTTCGATGCCGCGAAGCTTTCGATCGGTGTACGTAGCTGCACGGGCGTAATTTTAGCGTCCAATATTCTGCCATTCGCTACCAAGCTACAAAATCATCCGAAACGTATCGATGGATAGAAAAGAAAATCGACAAAATATCTCGTTAAAAAGGATTGAAAAAGAGGGTCGAAACGTTAGAACGTACATACTATGTAACTGTACAACTGTACAACTGTACAACTGTACAATTGTACTCTACTTGAAATACCGTTACGAAATTGTATTTATCAATTGCAACAAAGATTACCTGTCAACGTTGGTAGATGTACCGTCTGCGATACCGTCCTTCCCCGAGCTAACGTATTCCAAAGATAACGAGTTCCTCTGTCGCTGGTTTTAGTCCACGCTTTCCCGAATTTCTTAGACCTTCGTGAAAGAGACTCATTTCCTATCCCAAGTCACCGGTCCGAGCTGTTTATGGTATCGTATATCGCGCTGAAAGTTAACGCGACAGTTAAGCGTCATGAATTTTATAAAAGCCAGTTCGCGAGACTTCGAGTTAGGCCGTGTCCTTGACCATCTCTGCTAAATTGAAAACTCTTCGCCAAACGTTGAACGTTTCTCAGCGCTAACAACAAACAAGCGTATCGTTGATAACTCGGAGAAAAGGGCTGCTCGATTTTTTTCATGTACGCGCTTGTCTCGCGTCGAACGATCTCGTCGTTCGAAATCGGTATAAAAGTTTATTCTTCGATGCGTACGCGATATCGTTACGCACGCAATACGGTAAGTTCCGCTTTCGAACGACAAAATCGGAACCAGCGGATAAATAAAGTATAATAGTTGGAAGAAGAGGTAGGAGTAGTTTTGTAGTTTAATCCGAAAGCGAGGTACGTAGCGATTTTTACATCGGGCTCGAGCCTTGCCGCGCATACTATACATCGTACAACGATAGCGAATACACTGTCCGTAGAGAAATAACGGTTGCTATCGATGTCGAACGAGAAATGCATTATAGTATTGCGCTCTGCTTCGAACGAAATCGACCCGATCTTCCCTACCGTGCGACTGTTTTGTCGAGAACCGATCGTGCACCAGTGTCCATTTCGTCCAGTCGAGAAGAAGTCAAGTTTTCGCGCTCCCCGAATATCGAATAACGTCGATTTTACCCTATCGACTGAACTGTCCTGCGACGGAAAGTCTATAGTACGCGCTTAACCCTAGAGCAAAGCGTTTCGTTGGACATTTCGATAGCGGTACAGTTTCAATGGGTGTCGTTACTGCGGTTATCATCGCCAGTTCGTTGAGGTTATTCCTCCAGGAAAAGTCGGCCGTGACGAATCAATGGAAGTTCCCGAGAAGCTTGCACAAGCACGTGCATACGGAATAGGAAAGTACGCTACAGAAGCGCATCGCGGAAGTGCCGTGTTGGGTGATTCTAGAGCACGAAGAGCCGCGTCGAGTGGATATCGAGACTCGAAGAGTAGGCGGCTCGCTTTCATTAGAAATAGAGACCCCTGACTCACGGTACTTGACTCGGGTCTGCGCCCGAACTTAACATTACCCACTGTACAACTCGCGACGTTATTTTCACGCGTCGATGGATACTATATACGGATACACGAAAACCCGACGAGAGTTATACAATCACGTGGCCAGACAAAGTACAAATACGCGAGAAGGTAAGCGTTATTTTTCCAACAGCGAACCTCGCACCTTTCCGTTTTGCTATTTTCTAAACATTTTCATCGCGCGCAGCTTGAATTTCCACGATCGAATAAATGGCCGCGCTGGCGACTACCAGCGCATTTACCCTAACCAAAGAACAGAGAATGTGGTAAATTTACCGATACACGGATCGCATATTTTCTCGCGCGTGTATAGCCGTATATTTTAAAACGCTCCGCTTCTGGACGAGGATTTTCTCGGGAACGTAAATACGTATGTGTGTCGCGGTGGTCACGAAAGACCGGGCCACAGAGGTAGATTTCTCTTTGTCTTTCGTTGCTGCACCTTCGTCCGCGAGGAGCCAGCTCGAAGGATCCTCTTTGCCGTTCATCTTCTCCCATCCAAAGAAGACGGTCCGTTTGAAAGTTTGTTCAGGGCCGTCCGTGAAACGAGCTCTCGCCATCCCAAGTTTGAAACGGTCGATGCGTTGACGAGAGCACGTGCCGGCTTCCCGAAGAACAAACGACCGAACAAACCCGAAGAGACCGGACGAGATTCAGCGGCTGGGGATCAATTTCATTAGCATTCAGCCGAATCGTCGCGCGGATCGCCTCGCGTTACGTACCATATTTCGAATTTCGCTCGATATTTGCCGCGGCAATTACGATGGAGGATCGCACTCCGCAAAGATTACTTACGTACGCGTAAGGACAGTGTGCAATCTTTACGTTAGAATTTATTTTTTTCCCCAGTAGCTGCTCCACCGAGTGAGAAGCTTCTCTTCTGTGCATTGTTCCGCGATTAAACGAGCCATGGCTCATCTACGCGTACGTAATGTTCAAGACTCCTCGTCTACGATGATTCACAGATGGCAAACTTGGTTCCAAACTGTGAAGCTCTTCGGGGTCCTCTCCGCTATTATTTCGTACGTAATTATTTTAATCGTCGAATAATTCGTAGCATCCATCGCGTTGAGAAAAGTCTCGTCGAAAGTTAAACGAGGCATTTTCGAGAACGAAGAATCTCATCTAGTGAGATCTCCGGCGAACTGTTTGTCCGCTCTTAGGGATGCAAGTCAGGGTAGCCGCATTGCGCCACCCCCACTATCAGTCACTCCTACTTATAAAAGGTACGCTTGTAATTTTCGTTCCGCGGCTGGTGCACTCGGTGGTTTCCGACCGGGCGAGACGGAATGCCGGAAATATCATCGTCACGATATTCTTGACCGTTAAACACCGTTACGTAACGATGCTGCGCAGGCTTCTTTGTTTTCCGTTATTCGTGTCGACTCGCTCGATCTGGATTCAGATTTATCGTCGCGGATCATCGAAACCGAATATCCCTGGAAGACCGAAAAATGACCAACATGTCGACATTTTTCCGAAAATCTTAGCCGTCCGATAAAAAGGTTTCGTACGTTTTCTATTACAAGTTTACAACTTGAACAATATTTCTCACAATTTTCATGAGAAAAAGTACGTTATTTTCATAAAAAATTAATATCTACAAAAAAATGCTTTTCCGTCCTGCAGTAACTTCCCGAAGTTTAAAATTTTTTCAAAGCTTTTATTGGTCATTGGAACATACGCATAAATAATATATGGCCGGTTTTGCAAGATATTGGTCAATTTGCCCCGTTGCACGATAAAGTGAGTTTCTCTGCTCGTAATGTAAATAAATACGGATATCCAAGTAATGTTCGTTCAAAAGCAAATTTCACAGTTTGCTTTCGAAGAAGGAAATTGAAATTTTTGAGAAAATTTCAGCAATTTTTCAAGCACCTCCTAAAAAATGTTGAAAAAATAAAACAATTGATACACGGAGCGATAATCTTATTGTTGTATACAGAGTTAAACTTTCGAATTAATTGGACAAAGAGTCTCCAGTGAAAGCTCTTGACCTATATGAAAAAATTAATTTCGGAAAAAGCGCATTTGAATAACGATCAAATTTGCTCTCCTTCTGTAGCTCACCTATATAGTAGTATAGCGGATCCAGCTTCTTCAACGGTAATTCTCTGTTGTGGTTGCAACAATCTTGTTTCGCGTGTCG
The DNA here is from genome assembly GCF_051014685.1 of Ptiloglossa arizonensis. Taxonomy (NCBI): domain Eukaryota; kingdom Metazoa; phylum Arthropoda; class Insecta; order Hymenoptera; family Colletidae; genus Ptiloglossa; species Ptiloglossa arizonensis. Next base: position 7,687,147 of record NC_135061.1, read on the forward strand.
ACTTTTCGGCTTCGAAAGACTTGGGATACCTAATGCTTGTAATACGGTAAAGCTAATTAGTATCGACGATAGTTCGATTAACCGTGTTCGTGTATATTTACCACGTCTCGACCTTAGTTTCAGGTCTTCTTCGGTAAATCGTATCAATCTCTGTGGAAAGTCTGTACGATTTGAAAATTAATATAAATTATTTATATTAATACCTTTAACCGTTTTACTATTTTCGTCGCCAATTTAATCGACACATTTTATTTCATACGTCCAAGTGTTGGACACCCTTCGCAAAATATCTACACCTTTGTTATTATTTAAATTTCTCCTTAATATTTTGTACGAACGAGTACAATCGTTATCATACGAGCACCATCTTTGAAGAAATAAAACGACCAACCTAATAACGCCGTTTCTTATCGAACGTCGTTTTCTTTCTCCTTGCTACAATTTTATTAATATCACGATCGTTGATTTTTTACAGTAAAACGCAATAACTACTATTAATTTCAGGCAAGCGTTCTCAAAATGATGAAATTTTAATAAACGTGACAAAAAGTAGTTCAATATTTTGGAATCGTCAAAATGTGTCCACTTGAATGTCGAGCCAAACCGGCACGGATCGATTTAAGCGATAATAAATCTAAAAGGAGACGCGATTTTTTACCGTTCTATTTTTTACACGCGACGTAAAGCGTTTAATTTCCGCGTTTAATTACAACCCAAGATGAATGGGAACTTGCCCGCTCTCGAAAATCGATTTCCTTTCCGTTGTAACCAATGTCTGGCCCGAGTTATTCGGAAATTAGACGGAGGTTAACGAGAGAATTTCATAGGAATGTTCGTATCGATCAACCACGGTATTATTCCGCAGAAACGAAATTCGTGGACAATGCAATTTATAGCCGTAAATGTTTAGATACAAAGCTGTAAGAAAATAGGAGGGAGGAGTGTCGAATCAACGAACATCGAAACTTGTGGGCGCCAAATGTTGAAATTTTCGTCGGCAACGAAGCGTTCGATACTCGTTGTTTTCGTCTCGTAAAATGTCGTTACGATACTTTGCACCATGTTCCAAATGTGACATCAGTTTTTGTTCAATAATTTCCTGAATACTCTGCTACTACTGAAATAAACAATTAATTAACCGTACGTACGATATTCTTCGCAGTGCCCTCGAAACGATGCAACGAAATCTTCGACTCGTTAATCTGCACTCGGTCGATAAGATTTCTTGTTCGACTATTGGCAAAGTAGAAAACTACCGAACGGAATAGCACGATCGAGTCATCTACGAGCAAACATTTTCACTGTACTTTTGACACGGTCGTACCGATAACGGAGTTTGGGCGAGATTTAAAAAGTATCCGGAAGAAATTCAGCCATTACGCAAAGTCTTGCGATCGAGGAGCTAAGAAATTTGTAAATAACGTAGAAACCGTACGCATTTCGTAAATGTTAACGATGCGTGTACTCCGTGGAAAGACATTGTCTCCGTATTCCTCCGTCGATTGCGAACCAATTAGTCAACGGAGTGATTCATTGTTCGGTATTTTTCGAGTGTCAGCGCGGCTCAATTTATCCGCGAGGAGGCAAAGAAGGGGCAAAGTGGCGCGTGGGTTCATCATCCGGCGGAGAGAAATTGCACCACCAGCTTGCTTCTATTAAATCTTTTCCGCATAAACTAAACGAAGATTTGTGGCCCGTTGATTAATGCCTGGTTGGTCACGTTCCGCCGGTGTCGGAGTTCAGCGGCGCTATCGAGTTTGTATCGGCAACTTCGTTTGGAACGAGTGTCGTGGCCGCTTGCGCGACGATCAAACAAATCAGCCACTCCACGCGGCGGGCATCCGAACGTTGCAACTACCGATAGAGTACTTTGCAAACACGGTGACCAGATTCTCAATTTTATACGCAGAATCGTATTTAGAAAAACCTACGTAAAATCTACGCAGAACGCGTAGAACGTTCTATAAATTAACACGATAACGTTAATATTTTATTTTACACAAAAGTGTTTTTATATTCCCAGCAACACTCGACGCGAGTGGCCTCCGCAAGTTGTGTCTACTGATAGAGCACTTTGTAATCACGGTGATAACGCTTCGTGTTATATTCGTGTGTATATATATATATTTCAGTTTAAGGAGTGCAACTACTCTGCAACATTTCAGTTTTCGCTGCTGTTGGATACGTAAGTCTTCGAAACAAATTCTGTGCGCTTTGCAATGGAAAATAAGACGGTATCCGTGTCGGTGAAAGAACATTAATACGAAAGTCAGCATATCACTTGGAAACTCAACGAGATCAGATACGGATAAAATTTTATTAGCGTAATAAATGACGAATAAAATCACCGTATAGCGATATCTTTTCAACGCTTATTCGATTCAACGGTTCAATTCGGATAAACTTTTAATCGTCCGTCATAAATACAATTTCGTTTCGCAATTGAAATCTTTTATTCGTTACCCGAAATTAATTACAATCTAGATAAGTATTTTTCCCAACTCTGTGTAAGACTGCCATCTCTGATCTAAACGAGATTTCTACGATTTCTAATTTTACGTTTTTAATTGCCAATATATTAACTATATTGATAGAAAATAAACATACCCGCGACTAGTTGTGAATTCGAAATAAAAATAGATCGCTGGATAGAATCTTTTGAAAATGTTGGGAATATAGGTTGCAAAAATAATTTTTAACACAGTGTTAGCGAATGAAACTTTGTAGGGGGAAAAAAAATATTTCCATCTTTTAAATTTGAATCACTGTGGCTAAAAAAAAAAAAATGTAATTCCTGTTTTTCAATTGTTCCACGAATCCGCGTAGTTCCGTAAAAATCGGGTAGACGATCGCTAATATTCCTCGTTAGAAGCGAATTGGTAAACACTGTTCCTGCCCGTTCGACATCAATTTCCCAAGTTTGCACAACTTCATCCTCCGCGTCCCGAGGAAAGTGGGTACAATTGCGAAACCTGAAATTTTCTCAATTGTTAAGACACAAAAGTACCGCTCGGCGTTCCGATCCTCTTTCCGCAACCTGTGCGATTCTCTATCGCGGCATTACGAGCCCGCAGTGAAAGCATTAACAAGTAACAAACGTGTAATCGCCGTGGAAGAAGCACGTCCCACGATTACGATCGCAGTCCTAGTTAGAATGTCCGGAATTGTTAAGAAAATTCTTCTCTAGCATTTTCCTAGCAACGGACCTGGCCAGATCGTCCCTGTTATTAGCTAGTTTACTAATACTTAATAATATCGGTATTATTATATTTTCGGATCCGTCGAAGCGTATATACGTATGCGCATTTTCTATACGAGTATATCGATAGCCCTGTACCAGGTTGTTCGATAAGTTTGGTCGTACGATCGATATTACGAAATTTGTCGTTAGTTTTGGCGTTAAAGTCGTTTCGACGCCGAGTCGGTGAAAGCATCACGGTGAAAGAAAGCGGTCCGAAAAATCTCAACAACAATAACGTATCGAACGATCCGATTAGTTTAGAAATTTTTCGAGGAGCGTGGTCGAGGCCAGCTTTCGCGATGCAACGGAATGACTCAACGGGAGTAAAAATACATTAGCAGGAAGAAGCAGTCTTTCCCGAGTCGGCTTATCGAGAAAACTTTCCCATCGTTCCACCGATGGCCCGTCGCAGGATGTTACAAAGTCCCTCCGATAAGCGATGAAATTCCTGAAACTTGTCAATCCTATCTGACCGGTCGGAAAGCCTGGAATGCCCATTAAAATGATCGCTCGCGCGACAAGGTCCCGGAACTAGTCGAACGTTTCAGAGTCGCGTCGCCGGGCTCGTTGCGATCGCCGACGATTCGTTATTCGCGATTCACGCGCTCGTTCCAGTTTTCGCGTTTACCCTATTGCTGTGGTGCTCACCAGGTAACGCTCGTCCACGACGCAAAGTCCTAAGAGCGACCTAACGAGCGCTCAGACGACGCGTAAGCAACGACCGTCTAAATTTGGACGCCTCGTCGGGGCGCACCCTGCTGATACGGACCTTTATGAATTCCAGTTTCCACGACAGAAAATTTGCGAGTCGCGTCGATCGATCCGCCGAACCTCTGAATCATGGGAATAGCTTATCTGCGCTGAGTGAGCCTAGAGTCATTCAGGACTGTGACGTTGGGAGAAAGCGAGTTGGGAAAGAGGTAGGTAGATAAAGAGCCATTTCCGTTCGAAACAATACTTTCGTGCGTTTCTCTGGAAATAATACGGTTACCGACCACGGTAGCGCGTCCGATACGATATCAATTTTCGGAACAAAGAGAGAATTGTTGGTCATGGTTCGTCTCGAGCCTCGCCTCGACGATGTAATTTCGTCCGTTTCGGGAACGCGACGATGGGACTATTTCTTAAGTGAAATTACAAAAACTAGGAGTCGAAACATCGATCAAAGAAACCCACGACTTATCCAATCGATGATAAGTGTTCCGAAACAGCGAACAGACGCAATCTTCTTAACGATACTAAAAGTATAATGGTTCGTACTCGTTCGGGGATCAGGTTCGCGGGCGCTAAAAGGCTTCCGAATGAATGGAACACGACGTAACTCTGGACGCAATCACCCTTGCATACGTGCAGTCGTTTCGACGAAAATGAGAATTAAAGCTCCCCTTGATCTTCCGATGAGGGAGATCGCGTATAAGGAAAGTTTCGTCGAGCGGTAAACATTGGAAAATTATAAGGCGCGTCGAGATGCTTTCCGTACTGGCCAAATATTAGGATAGATACTTGTGTAAAGTGGGCAAATATTGCGAGAATACGCCGTAAAGAAGAGGCTCGCGAATACCTTGTCACGAGTCAGAGACCGTGCAACTCCGTGTCGCGCAACATGGCCGCCCAGTAGTTACATTTCTCCAATGCCAACGGCAGAGTACAGTTCTCCGTTGAACTCGAAATATAATCGCGGTACGATTTAGGCCCAACTCAAGTACGAGTTAAGCGCAATTACACCGAGTTACGAAGCTTTCCACCGATTTTATTCTCCGATCTGGAACGTATCGTTTAAGGAGTCGTTGATGCAATGCCCCCGCGATTCCGAAAGCATAGTCCACGTCGCAATATCAACGGAACTGGCGTTCGGCGGTATTTCGAAATTATTAATCGGCGAGCATAATATAATCGATCCATAAAGTTAGCCTGCCGTAACGAGCGGCACACGTTTCCTCAAAGGTGAAAGTAAAAGTTGCCCGACACTTTACCCGCGGTGCAAAACCACGCGTTCGAGTGCGATCGAGTCGGACCTTATCGACCCGCGCGTTCAACGATCCGTGCGCGGACGATAAGAATCATCGGGGACGCCGGTCGCACTCTACGACCTTTTCCGTGAAAATGAAAAAGTTTCGCCATCGTGGTCGTCCACGCGATTTTCATCGAAATCGCGTTCGTTCCACGCACCGTGTCCCCGAGCTGCGCAACGACAATAATTACATCCGCGCGACGCGTTTACGGGAACGAACGACGGAAATTTAAAACTTGCTTTCCGCGGTGGGAGCCACTCACCCGGAGGACTTTCCGCTCGCTCCTCCTGTCGTTTCCCGCCACTTTACATTCGTTTTTGATCAAGCGGACCGTAGCAACCGCGTACCAACGCAGATGCGTTAGTCCGCGGCCGTCCAGCGACTTCGTCGAGTTTTTCGAGCCGGCTTCCAGCCGATTACGAGATCGCGTTGATCGGTAGCGAATCGTCCACCGTTTCGACACTTTCTGCCCGGTAAGCGATGTTGGTAATTTCCCTACCTCTCGCGCGGTTACGTTTATACAGGGTGTCCGGTGGTGGCTGCCAAGTATCGCAGGTTTCGATTGTACAAATAAAAATAAGAATACTAAGTATTAATTTTATAAATACGCGTTAATGTTAAAAAATTGAGCGCCGTAGTTGAGCTCGGTATAGATGAAGTGTTGGATCCAATGAAGTATAATCCAAGCGTTTGATTATTCCGAGCTCGTATCGTTACGAATTCGAAGCGAGAATATTAGGTTCGGCAATACGCTCGGTATGTAGACCAACGTAGAACTAAATCACGCGTCGGTTGGCTGCGCGTTGGGCGCTGATTAGGGAATTTATTACTACCAGGCGCTGATTAACTTTCAGTTGAGCAACCTATTAGTCCGTGTCGGACATCGGTGAGGTTCGAGTTGGACGTTAATTACGTCCGTACGCGCGTCACTTCTACGATAGGAGGTGGTCGAGTAAACCTAACCTAAAGGTCTTTTTACGTCGAGCGATCGAAGCGCCACCGAGGTCATTGGACAATAAGACCGTATCGGAAGCGCGTTAGCTTTTATTAGGAGCTCGTTTAGCACCGATTGCTCAAACGTATATACGAGAAACGCATTACCTCCGCGATGAGAGTTAGGTCTGGGTTAGGGAAATCTATCGTAGGCTTTTCTTGCGCTTATTGGTCGGACGTAGCCACCGGTTAGCTCTATATCGGTCATTATTTGCGACTGTATCCGGAGCGCGTTGGCTCTCCGGTGGAAGGTACTTCTGACAATTATTTTGCGCTTACCGCTCAGAGTCGAACACTGATTACATTTAAGTTGGTAACAGCTGTACTATATTAGGAGCGCCTTGGCTCCAAGTTACAGAGCTCACAGATATTTCTCGCAACAATTTGTAAAATTTTAATCGATACGTCCCGTCGGAGGACAATACGATGCTATCGCAAAATCTAGCATACCGTAGGTTCGATAAACGATAGGTGGCCAGTTGTACATTTTACGTAGGTAAGTATTATTTTATACCTTAAAGGGGTATTCTTTATTCGGGATTTAAAAAAAATCTATAAACCTTTTTGTGCACGGGTTGTGACACACAACCGTGTTTATCGAAACATTGAAACTTTGCACGTTTGACCGAAAAAAGTGTTGTAACCTCTGACAGTTTTTTCAATCTGAAACAAACAAAATGGTATCTCGTTTCGTACGAATGTGGCTACAGTACGTACCGCCAGAAATGAAAAATCTCGATAATGGGTTAAAAATATTCTTCTTAACGTATCTCTTTCCGTCTCTTTTCTTTCATTGGAACGCGAAAAGCGTACGGTATCCAATGTGCTGTTTCTCGGAGACCATTGTATTATACTTACAATTAGTACTGCGATTGAATCGATTCAGGGACGAAGAATGAATTTGTACACCTAATAGTCTGCGCAATGTACTTAAATGGAAACCGAACGATCAGTTTCGGCGGTGCACACGTTACCTGCTTACTCGTTCTCACGGTGTTAACTATATCTAATGAAAGTGTACGTCGGAATTAGGCGAAGCGTCTTGCTCGAGTCTAACAATAACCTGACTACCGATAATGTGGGAAACGGGCACGAAATTGGGTTCGTATCGAGTGACAACGGGTTAGGTTCGAGTCAGGTTCGAGTTAGGTTGGTCAAAGTCACTTTATTTAACGGCGACTGTTGACTAAGAGTCTGCGGCGGGAGGCTACGAGGGCAAATTTTATTTCAGGCTGGAAATCGTTCGTTTTTCCCTGTCGGGAATCGGAGCAGCGCGTCGTCGTTCCTCGCGTTGGATATTTTTGGCATCGAGTCTTCTCTCTTTTTGTTCCTCGTTTTTCGTGTCTCACGAAGTCGTGAAGTCGTCCCGTAGCGGCGGTCGCATTTTTCCCGCACCGGCGCGGGAGATAAAAATATATTTTTTCCTTTTTAAACGGCACGTTATTACCGTTGATCCACCGAACGCGGCAACTGGTTGGCCGAACCCTGCCAACGGCGATTCTTTTGTTCGCGAATGACACTGGAGAGCTTTCCATCGGGCTGTGCACCATTGTCGATAGAACGCAACCTCGATATGGATCGATGCATTGTTCAATTATCTCTGTCGTGCTTGATCGCACGGACAACCGACGATGGATCGATAGTTGTTGGTCAAATAAACGATCGAAACCCGATTAAACGCGTACGTTTAACAATTAGTTCCTTGAAATTACAAACGGCTACGAATAACATCCCTCCCGATACAAAATCCAATTTTTAATTTCCACTTTCTCTTCCATTCCGGCTGTTTTCTCGCGGTACGAATCTAGAGACATCCAATGCGAGAATTTGTGTCACCGTTCGGCAAACTCGCATCAACGAAGCGTCCCATTGTCCACGGATTACCGCGAACCGCAAACAAACCGAAGATCTGCATGGAACATTCGATTTCGATCTCTCGAGTCCCGAATCGATCCCGCGACCGAATCGCCCTGTTTTTTCACCTGCCCGTATCGCGGCAACCCTTGGCGACGCGATTCCGTCTACTCCTTGCCCCTTCTTTCCCTATTCTTCTTCGTCGCGATAAGAAGCTACTAATATTTCGTCGCCACAATTCCACGCGTTGTCGGAGGGGGCTACGTGACAATTTCCGTAGTTTACGGTGCTCGATCCCGGAAGATAACAAAGGCGATACCCGTGGCGAACGGTCACATATATATATATATATAGACGATTCTACGGGATGCCACGAAACGATGCTTTCGTCTCTCCGCGTTGCGTCTTTAGATCGTATATATTTCCTTATTCTTCCGATGGAAAATAACCGAGAGCAACGGAAGCCGAACGTACCGTCGCGAGGAAAAAAAAACCTATCGACCTTTAACGGGTCCTCGATATTTGTTCGGTAACCGTGGTACAAAAAGTGTCGATCTTCTCGTTACTTAATAGCATTACCGTTAATAAGAGCGATTCTATTTTTGAAAGCTTACGAGCGTTCGAGTTCGCGTCTCGCAAGCGCTTTAGAAAATCGTCGTAACTTCGGAGCCCCGGTTCCCAGGGACTATCGTGGCGTTTAACGCGTTAACGTTTCTCGAAAGATTCACCAATCTGGAATCGTTGCGATGCGTTCCTGCGCTCAAAGGGGGGAAATTTGAGTCGGTCAATTTTAAGTTATCCGCCCGATAACCAGCGCTGTGTATCGTTTTGCGCGCAATTAGACGGAATTTCAATAGCGACCGCTGCGTTGCAGGTTCTCCGCGAGTCGAGAGTGAAAGTGTGTCACCGTATTTTTCATTTTTCACGGTGCACTCGTAGACGGTGTTCTTGAGACGGTTTGACGTCAAGCATCGATCGAGTTCTCGTAGTCCACCCGCCGTTTCCCGTAAGGTTGCACGATCGATCGACACGGAACGATTCGATTTTCAATCATCGACCGCAGGGTGATTCAAATCGAAACCGATGAACAGAACCGGACAACCATTTCCTTTCAAGTTGTAGAACGTTCGAATAACGATTCTTCGTGTTGCTTTTCTTCCTACATTTTCACGACATCGTTTATTACGATTATTCGAAATCTCGACGAATACGCAACACGATATTACACACTCGTGCCGGTGCTCTTTTTCCGTTCTCGAAATATTTCCGAAACACACTTTTCGGTGTAACCAACCTTCCAGACTCGTACAACGATTTTACTTTTATCTTTTCTACCGTCGCGAAACATCGAAACATCGTCCTTTCGTTGTTTTCTTCGCGCGTAGGAAATACGGTGACCGAGATATCGTCGCGTTCTTCTCTTTCGATAAAAATTCACGAACAATCAACAAAGTGGGTCTATCGTCGTCGCGCAGTTGTCGCAAGTTGTTCCTTTACAATTTTGGTCGTTTTTCTTTTTTAATCGCTTTGTACGATCGACGATTCGTACATTCCACCTTCGCGGTCGAAGGGCCGAAAGACTCGAATCGCGTCACGGTTAATAGAGTCCATCGAGGAAAATTGATTTATCCGTCTGCGCGACGAATGATACAGTTGCTAGGAACGGTGTCGGTTACTCGAAAAGTAGAAACCGATTCGCGTTTAATCGAACGGAAACACCAAGGGACGCGTGCAAATATGATCAAACAAGGGGTCCCGGAAGGGGTGAATTATGGGAGCAACGACGTGAAAATATAGGGTGCGCGCGCAGAGACGGTGTCGACGACTTTGTCGAAATTTTGTCAGCGACGCAGAGTGAGGCATTACGATGCCAAAAGCGGAAATCGGAAGTTGAAAATCATCGTTCGTAGCTTCGTTGTTTTTCGGAATCGTACGATAAACGATAGAATCGAGTAAGCCGAATTTTACCAAAGTAGATTTTGATATCGCTGAACATTTTTTAGTTACGTCTCGTCGAATATATTCAATTTTCGTTGTTCGTTGTTAAACGAGTACAGTGAACGCAGCGACGTACGGTAAAATCGTAATCTCCGAAATGTGATTCTTTTCTTTGCGATACGCGCAATATCGTGCACCCTTTTGATAAATAATATTAACGAAAAAAAGGGGAATTTTTCTCCCCCGGAAGAAGGGAAACGGAGTAACGGGGAGAGAAAGGTATAATTTCGGTTTCGGTGAAATATTTTGTTCGTGTTTTGGGAGTGTAATGACACCGCGAGACGTGATCGGTAACGGTGCGTAGTTGAAAATTACCGCGCTGGTCTCGGCCGGCAGGGGTTGCTCGTTCACGCGACGAAGAAGCCTCCGAGGGTGGCCGAAACGTTCGAGAAAAAGAGAAACGGTCGCAAGTGGTGGGGGAAGCGAGGCGGTGAGCACGATGCACTCTCGCGTCCATTTAGTCGTACGTCTTGCGCGCGCCATGCTGGATCAGCGATGACCGTTCCTTCTCGTGTTAATTGCGAACAGTCGTTCGTATTCTTCGGACGCATCGATTAAACGGCTTACCGGCTCGCGACGATCGGATAACAAGATTTCGCTACCGGGGGGGGGTGGGGGGTTTCGGGGGCGGGGGTGGGGGTGGGCGGCGGGGCGGGGCGGGGCGGGGGGCGTTGGAGAATTTCGTTGGGAAAATTCCGACTCGAGTATCCGCGACCCGGTGCGCCAAAATCTCGTGACAGTTTCGAAGGTCGCGTTGAATTTCATCGTTCGGTGAACGTGCAGTGAACATCGTAGCAAACGGAGCTGTTCGTGTCTCTTCGCAACGAGGATTTAATCGGTCGAGCGAACGACCGTGATACAAAGTGCGTTGTTCCTGGCACGTGTCGATGGATACCACGAAATCTAACCAGATCTTCCCAACGATATCGAACCGACCGGGACTCGTGGATCACCGCGAAACGAAGTCGTCGATTATCGTGAAAATCGAATCCGTTTCGAAATCGTAACGAGTCGAACGAAATCACCGCTGTTGCGGAGCGCTTTATAACGCTCGTGGGCACTCGAGAGCTCGGCTCGTTAGCCACTCATCGAAGGCAAAAGCCGGTCGATAACGTTATCTAGCTGCAGTAATTGCAACCGCTGTCGCAATAGCCGGCCATTGTCGTCGAACGAGACTCGGTGGGACGACAACAAACGGCGGTGACCGCGTGTCAACAGGTGATACGGATCGTAGGGTTATCGGCGACCCTGTTGGCTCGGTGGAAGGTCGTCGAACGAAAGGGAAGAAGAACGGTACGACGATCGAACCGATCCATCGATCGGGCGACTAGGTGGTTTTGGTCGTTGCTCGAACAGTTTCGTCGCCCGATAAGGTCACACTCGCGTGTGTTAGGAGACAACAGTGCGCGATAACGTTTAAACAGAGTGGAAAGGGGCCTTCCGTCTGGCGCCTTGTTCTTCGCTAAAGTGACACGTCGCCTTGGCCAATAAAACGACAGACGGTCTCGAAACCGAACGAATCGGCAGCTGCTCACCCGGTACGTCTCGTTCGTTGGCCCCTTTGGTTTAATTTCGGACCAACTAGGCGCTCTCTCGTACGAGAAAAAGTGATCCGTGGTGAATTTTTAGCTTAGCTCGGTTTGCCCGGGGACCGAAAATAATAGTTGGAGATAGTTCGATGTGTATCGGTGTAAAGAGAATCGATCGGGAACGATGACTCGCTCGAACTGATCGACGAGCGTGCCACCGCCAAGATTCGTTGGGACGATGATGGCACCGCAGGTCGTGGGTGTCCTGCTGAAGAAACCGGGACAGCAGGGCCACCCGCGCTTTCCACCGTTGGACCCACAGGAGACGAAAATACGAGGTGAGTCTTGTTTCGTCGTCCGGTCTCCGGTTCGGCCCTCTATCTTATCTCACCGTGACTCGTTCGTCCCCCGTTTAATTGCTGGACGAGGATGTCCTGTGCGATAAAGAGGGAGGAGATCTTGTTACGCGTCGCGACTTCTACCGTGTCTCCGACGAATTTTGAACGTTCCTCGGAACGGGGATCCGCTTACTTAACTCTGGCTTACTCGAGGCGACCGTTTTTCTCAACTTTTCTTACGACCACCACCACCACCACCACCACCACCACCACGCGAATCACAGCTGAACGTTCCAAGACTCGTGGAATAAATTATTCCTCCCATGGTTTCGGTAACGAGAGCGGTTCGCAACGAATTCGCGAGTATTGCGCGAAAGCGTATTTACTGGCGTGCAGCGATCGTACGAGTAACGATTTATCGTACGATGAGTCATTCGTTGAATTGCAACGATAGCGTTGCACTTTTACACGCCTGTGCGTCGTACGACAGGTTGTACAACAATATCTGCGTATTTGCGATTACCGTTGCGAACGTCTAATGTCGTTCGAGAGTTGCAAATCGTGTAAATTTCTTTTGGCGAACAATCGTTTCGACGACGACGACGACAAACGAACAAGGACGTTCCGCGAACGCGCGAAAACATCGATTCGCTATTTACCGGCCTACTCGGTCCGATACTTGTAACATTATCGATGTTACGATTCATTCGGTCGACTCGTTGCAACATCCATCTTATCGGGTCGTAACTCGAGGCGCTGTTCGTAACGAAAGTGAACGTTGGTACGTTCCCTGAAACGCTGCTCGTGCTTTCGGACAAATCGATTTTCGAAACAACCGACCGCGAAAGGAAACGGGGCTGTTCATTGATCGACGCACTTATCGGCGTGCGAGTTACTCCGAACCGTCCGAAAATGGATACGCGTGAAACATCGGCCGGTACTCGTGTAATTTATACGATAACGCGGATTAGGTGGTCGAGCGTAACGTAGGTCGTGGCGAGGACGTCGATTCTCCGTTTGAACCGTGCGCGAATACCTAAGGGTGCACTGTCAGCGAAATAGAATTAGGCGATATTCACGTACGTCACCGAGCTGACCACTCGACTCGATAAATTTAGCAAACGTTCGCCAACCGAACGGTTCGAGACTCGCGAACTCGGACAGCTTCCGAAGTAAAAATAACTTCTACTTGGTCGCGACTTTTTGGCCATTGCGGCAGAGATCTTCCAGCTTCTCCCGACGAAAATTCCGAGCGTTCCAAATCCTCGAGTACATCGATGGGGTATAGCTTCCGCTTGGTCGCAACATTTCTCGACATGCCACAAACGGAACGAGTCTTGAAATTTCGACTGAAAGAAATTCCGAACGTTTCGAGACTGGTCTCCCGAGGAGTGTAACTTCCGTTCGGTTACAAATTTATAAACGAAAAGACGTACGAGTATCCCAAGAAGGGTTTCCGGTCGGTTTCGAGTCGAGAAATTCCGAAGATTCGAAAAAGGATCCGGGTCTCCGTGGTTCGTTCGATTCGTGAAATACGTTCGAAGACTTCCGTTTCAGTCGACCGAACCTCGAATTGGCCGAAGCCACAGAACTCTGTACGGGCGTACGGCGTTGAAGGTACGAAAAGTTATGAAAATATCGCGAAACGGTGAAACGAGTGTGTCGCCGTGATTGCAGCGACGAATAAAAAAGCGTGTCGCGAAATTCCTGCGGTTGTTGGCGGACCGGTGCGGTCGGCTTTTTCCGCGGCGGCGCAGTCCACGGAAACTCGCAACCTCTGGTTCGATTGACAATTCGTGCTTCGTAATCCGGTATCTGGGCTACCGTGGTAACGGGATACTTTTACGCGGTTATCCACTCCGGAGAACATGGAAACGGGCTAAGTGTGGCCTGCGAGCTTCTCGTTCCTTTTTCCAGCTCCTTCGAGGGATCGTAGCCCTGACACACCGTCCGCTATCCTAATGTCAGGGTTGACGACACTCGGGGAAATTTCACCGTGAAAGTCTCGCCTCGACTGACTTCGAAGACGAAATTTCGTGTTCGTCTTTCACGTTCCACGCTGATAGGAGTCACTGGCGGGAAAACTTCTGGAGAACTCGATACGTATCGGATACAGCAGCCCGGATAACCTTCTTTCTTTCGACACCGTTGGTCGGTACCCTCTCGTATCGAAATTGTCTTACGAGAATTATCCCTCTTATCGACGGTTCAATTCGTACATCGATATACGTATATCGTGCCTAACGAAACCTCGTTTCGTTATAGTCTGATATTAAATGGACGCACAGAAGCGATAAATAGTTAATTTTAATTCGGAATCTTTGTATTTATTTTTCGATGCTCACGGACGAAAATACGGGAGACATTAGTTATCGTACGATGACTCGAAAAGAATAACCGAAAAGAAGAATGAAACGTTTCATCGGTGGTTGACTCGCGTCGCGGGAAAGTTTGTTGCGTGGACGGTTAATTATAACTGACAAGTGGAGTACCTAAATTCCATCGTTTACGGCAGGTCAAGAAACAGTAAAAGGAAAGCAGGTGAGTCCATTAACGTACCCGTACCGTTTTTCACGCCGTTGCTGAATTTCTACGCAATTATTGTCAACCTTTTCTCCTTAAACGGACACGTCTCGGAGATTTTGTACAATTCGTATCGCGATGCTGGAAAACATATACAGATTTCTTCGCGGTAGATATTTTCATCTTGGCTTCGAATTTTTCCTTACAATTGGAACAAACAAGTAACTTAATAAATACCCAAGTATTCTTTTCCGGTCTCGGCGTTTAAAAACGCTGCAGCTAATTGCATCCGAAATTCGTATACATAAAATCGTAATGTTGCTTTCCAGTGTTACAGTATTCTATATAATCGTCTTGAACGTCGGTACATAGGTACCTAATTATTGTAGAATATTGAATTAGGTTCTTAGATACGATAGCAGTATTCGTAAGGTTTCCAATAACGTTTCGAGTCGTTGGTGATATTATAAAATAACAAGTACACCGATAAATTATCGTATCTTTCTACATGTTACGTTACGAACGAATATCGAGGACATTCTCAAATATGCAAAACAGACGCGGCGGCAGTTACCGGGGGAATATCTCCCCTTGGAGAGTGTTGAAAAAAAAAAACGAGACAAAAGTACCATTTTTACCATTGAAAAATTTCGGCGCTCGTTTTCGTTCGAATTTCACGATCGCCCGAATTCTTCCTCGAATATAAGAAATTTGCCACTCGATCGTCGAAAAACGATAAACGGTAAGTAAAGTTGGCACTATTCCCGATCCGCGGGGTCGTTTCCGCTAATTCTCCGAGATTTCGGCAAATTCTCTCTTCCAATTTATAGAGGCCGGTTTCGAAGGGAGCCTTCGAAGAGAAGAGGTAGGGGCCCGTAACCCCTTGTGTTTCATCTTCGAAACACTTTCGTCTTTCCCTTTCGATGGACCCCCTCCCTACTGGCTTCGGTGCGATTTTTTCGCGAAACGCGAGTTGCGCCTCGAGTGCATAAAGGAGCTTTCTGCAGCGCGGGGAGGGGCACCGAATCCCCGTAAATAGCCAATGGGGCTTAAAAGGACCCCACGAGACACGCACGAGTGTCCGCGAATGGTGACACACGTTTCACACTTCGACGTCCGCGTGTGCGACCCGGGAACAGGATCTCAAGGTGTCGGCTGCGTTCGTGTGATTCCTTCGACTGGAACGCGACGCCCGGAACCTTGCGCGTAAATAAATTCTCCTGCCAAGTACGTGTACGATGTGCCGAAACGAATTTGCGATCGAACGGCGACGGACGGATAACGTAACCGACAAAAGGGACGCGACGTCGATGTTTTTGTTTTCGAATCGAGTGCGAATTCGAAGCGTCGAACGTAACGAACTTTGCATCGTTGAATTTCAAAACGACTGCTTTCAATAGCCTTCCGAAAGAAATTTCTTTCGAATTCCATGAGTTCGTTTCTTCCGAAGTTGTTACGACTTCTTTTTTTATTTCGTACGCGTAATCAATTTTATAAATTCCCCCTTTTACCTCACCAATTGCTTTTCCTCGAGTACCAGGTATACTCCGATACACCGGAATCCGTCGGTGATTCTAATATCGAAAAAATTTAAACGCGTGCGTATAAAAATTGCAAAGATCTTGCCGACGCAATGTCTTTTTTCGTGGTTAATAACGAACAGCGGGTAATCACGGTATGGATAATGACCAATCTGCATAATTTTGGCATTCAGTTTCGTTGGTATTTCCGCTTTGCAATTGTTATTGGGACCGAATATAGGCGGAGCAGTGTTGGTAAATACTATATACGAAACAACATCACGTGGATTATATTATATTTATCGTAACGGAAAGGCACGAGGATTAAGATCAGAATTGCTACGACCTTCTGTGTGTAACAGGTAGCCATTAATTATCCTGAAATCAAATTCCAGACGATATACTACAGAATTCTACAGAATTTTCACTCGAATATCCTCAAAAGGACCGTGGAATTTATCATTTATTGGAACAAAGGCGTATACCTCGCTTCGATGAAAACCTATTTTCCTCGAGCATCGTCATCGCGAACATCGTCGATACACGTATACAGGGTGTACGTTCGTAACTGTATCCGTGACATTTGAACTACTCGCAAGGTTCGTTGGTGTTTCTTCGATCCCCTTGGATAGGATACAGGAAAAATCTATAAACTCGGTACAGAAAAATGATAAGCGTTCTCTTATTTTGTCCAAAATATACGATCGTCGACATCCGAAAAATGGTTATATGTATATTCCATTGTCCTGTTCCGCTAGACTCGAAGGAAGCATAATGACGAAAATGAATATTCTTAGTTAAAAGAAAGGATGAAAATCGGGGTCTTTGAATCGACTGTTTTGCATCGTGATTCCCGTTGCGTCGCGAGGACGCCGGTCCGTGCACGCCATTGAAATTTAGGTCACAGCGTCGAATTAAGCACGGTTCACAAGTGCTATTGACGAAAACCCGCTGCGACCAGGGATTAAGATGTATACACGAAGATAATGTTTGGACCCCATTCGTCGAGTATCTTCGACTGTCCGCGAATCCTTTCATAGCTCGGAATCCTCCTGAGAAGCTTGCCCTCTAGTGGCATCAACGTTTACGGGAAGTAATCCCATAAGCGGTCCTTACCGAAGAGAAACAAGGACGGAG
Source organism: Ptiloglossa arizonensis (assembly GCF_051014685.1). Classification (NCBI taxonomy): domain Eukaryota; kingdom Metazoa; phylum Arthropoda; class Insecta; order Hymenoptera; family Colletidae; genus Ptiloglossa; species Ptiloglossa arizonensis. Next base: position 7,704,292 of record NC_135061.1, read on the forward strand.
CAACTGTCGAAACTTATAAAGTGTACAATCCGGACCAGGAAACGTTTGTTCTTTAACTGTGCGGGAGAGAAGAATTTCTAAAAGGATAATGGATTCTCGCCAAGTATTTAAATCTCTATAAAAGCATAAAGTTCAAAAAATCTTGACATTTCCAGTCTGTCTCTAATTTAAACAAATTGAATTTCGTTGCCTATAAAATTTGGATCGTACAGCTTTAGTATTATTTCCATCTTGTAGTATTTTAATATCATTTTTATATCGACCTTCTACTCTTTACTTTCTTCCAACGGTAACTCTCTCGTACGAATAACCGATATTTCTTAATTATAATTCCACTTATTCTTGCACTGCTTCTTTTTCTCGTCTTAATATTCGATACGACGATCGATTTTCATTTAAATACTTTTAACTAAAAAAAAAAAAACAATTACAATTATTTTGCCGATTAGTCTTTGATGATACGAATTTTCGAGTATTTTAACAGCCATAGACTGTAAACAACAGTACCGAATCGGAATGTTAAACGTCCGTATACAAGCAACTCGTCTCACCGACGAGCAACGACAATTAAATCGGCACACGTCGATCGGAAACGAACCGCAAAGGAATACGATGGCCAAAAACAGTCCGATCGTCTCCAAATGACATAATAACCTTCGATTGAAATTCTACACGTGTCGTGGCGTCTGCCGATCGAGTCCACGTGCATAATCGAATAAAAAAATCGAGTCCGAGGGGAAGCTACCGGAATCGAACGAAGAACAAGAAATATAGAGAATCTCGTGGTAAAAAGGGGAAAAAGGGAGAAAAGCCAGAGGGTCTCGAACGACGAGACGTTTGGCGTGAGAGGATCGAATGCAAGTTGCGAGAAAACGACACATCGTGACTTAAGTTCGTCGATCGAATCGAATCTCGGCCACGGAAGACGCGCGCGCTGCCTTTCACTAAATGCTCGCCAGTCTTCTTTTAAGGCCCCTATAGACGTTGATACACGATGCGATGCAAGCATCGAAACAACCGATGGGTTTACGCGGCCTAGAGACGAAGCAACCATCGACGCGAGCGATGGATTTAAGCTAACAGTTACAATGTTCATATTATACTACAGCGTCGTTGAGAATCGTTTTACCGATAACGCGCGTCTTGCTAAAGTTTCGACGTTCCGATCAAGATTGTTAGCTTCCACGAATCGAATTATAATTTATACAAATTTTTATCAGTATCCAATCCCAGTTGGCGAACAGAATTCTTGATTGAAGTTTCAACGTATCCGTACCACTTTTGTTGAAAATAAACGACGATAAAGATTTCGGGGAAGAATTCATTAATATTTATAAAACGAACGAGTGCTTATGGAATAACAAGAAGCCTGAATATTCGAATAAAAATCACGGAGTATTTTTATTCGTATATTTCGAGAATTCGTCGAAAAGTATAAATAAACATTTTCTAACGTCGACAAATAATTCATATATGTGTGTATGTGTGTATCGAATTTATAATAGTACAGGTTGCGTGACAGTACGAAAGTCGATAGGTATCGACTGGTAGGTTCGGTGCTGGCCTACCCTAAACTTAAACCCATCGTTTGTATCGAGACCCGCATCGCAACATGTATCAGCGTCTATAGGCCGCTTTTTGTACGTATTTGGGATTCAAATGGTCGACCCGGTCGTGCCATTTACCATTCGTAGCTCTCTGTATCGGCACGGCGTTCGAGCGGCGCTCTTCATCCTACGTAGATAAATAGGTAAGCACGTACGAGGAAACGATGGCATTATAGTAAGCCTTTTTTACGCTGGTGTAAAACAGCATATCGTCGTGTCTGAATACGTTTTAGATTTATTTCTTTACTTATCAAGAGAAAGAATTCCGTTATTAACGAAATGATAAATATTTCGCTGTACTTGGATAACATCGTACCGATAAATGGTAGATTTAATCCTTTTTCGTACTTAACGATCGACTTACGTATCCAGCTATTAACTGGAATATTTATTTCGTTTCCGTGACTTTGGTATCCATTCGAAAATGCACTTTTCGTTGTAATTGTGATTCAGTAATTGCATCGGCCTCGTGTGGGCAGAGCCTAACGCGAGCACCGATTGAAAACGTTCGTTACTCGTGGAAAACGGGGACAGAGGAAGCGGAACGATTCCTCTTCTGGCGTTACTCGCGGGTAAACAGGTGTTTCAGAAGGACGTGGGCGCCGTTACGGTGGGCGATTTCAATAATTCACTTTCATCTGTTTAAACCTACGTAAAGAGACGGAAGCTTGGGGACGAGGTGTGACCGCTTTTGGAAACAAACTGGATAATAGAACGATCTTGAAAGTGAATTCGACCCTACCGGCCATTGATAAATTTACAGTGGCAGAGAATCAATTCGAGTTCCTTTTTGAGCATTAATGCTCAAACTTTTTCTTATTAATGGATTCGTTAATTGTCTAATTAAATTTTCAAAAGTTTGATTTCATTTAACATATATTAGCACACATACGTAGGTAACGAAGAATCGCAATAATAATAACTTGAAATATTTAAGACATACCAGTAGTAAACGAATAGTTTTTCAGCATCAGAATAGACGAAAATTGGACAGTGTTAAAATTCGACAATTTCAACGACTATCGTAAAATTTACTAAATATAGGGCGGAGTATTAAAGAGACTCGGTAGTCTGTTCTCTAATTACAGGACGATAATTAAAACAGGCGTGGCAAGGCCTTGGTCTTCTTCGATCGTCCTGGCCCGCGATGTGGCGAGTCTCTGAGCAGTTACTTTCAATAATTAACGATCACCCGATAAAATTTCAACGCTTAATCGTGATCCGAGCGTTGCTCTGCAAGCAGGGTACCACGATTTCTACGATTCCTCGTATAAAGTTGATACACTGCGCTAAGGAGAAGAATTCTCGTTTCGTTGACAAAATGCCGTTGACCGAACCTATCGATCACAGGTTGATCATCGATCGTGTTGCCTGAACGTAGAGGCCACAGGGCTGCGCGCATTGCTTCGGTGAAATCTTGAGGAAGAAAACTCGCGCCGATACTATATATCACAATTGGCCGATGAGGAGGTTTAACAATATTCACTTTCTAATTCCAGAATTCGCGGTTGCATCGGACCGAGCTCGTCACGATTTAGTTATGCCGAACGAGCACCGCGACTGACTAAAATCTTAACTGGTTTAATAAATATTTCACGAACTTTGAGAAAATAATCCCGAGGAAGCATTTCGATGTTGCTTGTAAGTGGTCGGTGAGTAATCACGAAAGTTTCTCGAAGCAACGTCCACTGGGGTGTCCTAAATTTTTTGAATCGCTTAAAGACTGCTCTCAGATGCATTTTCCGTTGGAAAATTTTCCTTCGAAAAATCGAATAGATACGATCTTGGAAGTTTCGATTTCGCAAATGGATTTCGAACAATTGTAAATTAAATTTCTTATACTCGTTGTGTAAGATAAATCAGAAGGTATTAAAATTACGTTAAAAGAATTAGAGCTACCGTTACAATGGTAAGAAGCGAATTAGAAACTAACAGAGGGTACAATTAGGTTGACTCGAAATGCCTCGAATACGAAACGATCGATATTTTACCGAAACTATCGAAGAACAGCTTAGAAGGACAATGTTTGTACAAACTCCCAGACGGTTTATCAGAACTGTCTAAATAAGTCGTTCGTCGAACGAGTATTAATTATTTACGACGAGTCTTATCTAAATAGATTTTGCATAAAGTTCAACCGGTTAAAATACGAATGCTCAACGCACGCGATTCCGAACAGAAATAGTAACACAATGGAGTGCCGCCTGTATAAGTACGCAGAACCACGCACTATCTCGTTGTTCCGTGCTCCTTATCAGGGCCTCGGATGATAAAGCATCCGGAATTGTTCAGCGTTCAACGAACGCCTCGGTGGACCGAGTTCTCTTCGATAACTCGGTAGCTGAAAAATGTTGGAAACCGAGCAGACGAGAAATTGAGAATCCTCAAAAGGCGCCTAACCAAAATTTAGGAGAATCAACGACGAGATCTCAAAGTTAACGATGGTTGAAGAGCGAAGCTTGTCTTGTGGAAATTGGTTGCGAAAATATAATATTAACGAGTTTCGAGAATCGAAGAAAGTGTCGGAGACAAACTTTAAACGATCCGTTCAATTTTTCCTTTCGTATTTCACTCTCAATTCTTTTACATCCTACTTTTAAGGAGCAGAAAACTTGGACTCGAAAAGTTCGAGAAAATCGCTATTGATCTTTCTTTCGACCTATTCGGGTTCGTTCGAACCAAATTTTCTGGTATTCGTATTTTCCTGAATTTTTCGATACTCGCAATTTTCTTTGTCTCCATTGTTACACAGCTATTATTGATACTCTGCTCTCTTCGCTTTATTTATCGTATTCACTGCGCTATACATAGGTTAAACTTCATAACTGCCAAGCTAATTGTAAGCTACGTCTTCGTTACTCCGTACATGTAGATATATACTTTTGATACGATGTAACAAAGACGTTTATTTTTATTACTATCTCAAAAAAACTTTAAATATACGCTCGATTGTGTTTACCAATTGGCTCTGTTTTTTCTTTAAATAACGGATATAGTTGGAAAGCATACTTCCTTTGTTATTGATTTGAAGCAAAATATACGAACGTGTAACAAAATTGTTCATTATTTTTAACGCTTCAATCAAATTGGAAAATTATATAATAATAATAATAATAATAATAATAATAATAATAATAATAATAATAATAATAGTAACGAGACAAAAGATACATAAAAATATATAATGAAAAAGAAAACTAAAGAAGAATGTGTCGCAAGTGTCATAGGTGAATCATGCCTGTACCATAAATATCATGGGTGCATCGTTCAATTCACAGATGCATCATATAGTAGTTGCATCATAGATCTATTGTAGATATCGTAAATACAATACAACGCAAAGAACCTCGTCAATTATTTATGATTCCACACAGTAGATCACCTTTCGAGTTTCTATTTCCTCAACTTTTTCACTTCGTATACCTCCGTAAACTTTTTCATTCGATCACTATAATCGTTACATAAATAAGTTTTTCGCTCTCGTTTCCTCAACGAGAGTCCACGAGTAGCCCCGAAACGTTGAATGTAACGAACCGCGTCGTTACACGGCCCAATCGTTTGTTCTCGTAACCGATAACGAAAAAAACTACCCTTACCAACGTTTCGTATCATTTAGAGAAAAAAATGTATCCACACACCGGAATTACTGAAAACCGTATTACGCGAAACCTTGGAATTCTTTCATCCGAATAACTTACGCAATGGCACTTACTTTCCAAAGTATCCATATTTGGGCTCATAGATCTCGGTAAAAACTGATCCATTATTAGTTCTAAAAATGTTTTTTGCTCCATTGCCGATCTCTTCCTGTCGGGATATTTATCGAAGCACTCTCTCGTCCCCGTAAACCGTAGATTCTCTCTTTTTTCCTTGGCGCTAGGTTATTTTCTCCGATAGTATCGACGAGTCGCTCCGTCGACCCCTTTAAGCCGGATTTCTATAACGTTGTACCGCGTAGAACCGGGTTCTCGCTCCCCAGATTCGCAACAACCAGTCCTTGCGAGGGAAAAGCGGTTGTGAAAATGTCTCGATGAGAGTCGTGCCGACGATCCACGGTGATCCAGGATCTACGATCGTGAAACACCGATCGAACGTTCGCCAATTCTCGCAGCCTCTTCCGAATCGAATTATATTTTCTTACCGGTGCACGCGATAAAACACACGCTTTGATTAGTTGCACTTTCACTGTCCAAGTGGTTCCGCAATGTTTTCTCTACCTTTTCCGTTTCTTCTTTTCTTTTCTTTGCTACACATTTTCCGAATAAAATTATATTTTGCTAACATTTGCAACGTACCGAGGAACCTTGACGCGAAGATGACTGCTGATAGTAACGATTCTGTTAAATAGTAAAAATTCTTTTTTTTCGTTCTTGTATACGTAGGTATATACGAATAGATGGAAAGAAAGTTTGAAACGTGGAAAAATTTGTTCATATTTTCTCAACTTTCCAAGTGTATTTGATCCTTTTCTGGAGGTTTTATAAATAGAATACGAATGCCGAAAATATAGGAAAATTATAAATCGTACGAATCGATTCGATATTTTTAAATCGAGTTGTGTAAATTATTATAAAAGAAATTTACGAGATTGTATGTAGAGGAAAAACGAAGAGAGAGGATATTTATAATCAAACTTTGTATTTTAAATATCGTATCTAGATAAATAATATTAGTATAGTCAAATCGAATGAAATAAAAGTGAAAGTTAAGAGCATCAAACTGGATAAGAAATTGAAGATAACGTAACGGAGATTGTTGAAATATTTGTTTTAGAGAACAGATCCAAATAACAAAGTCGAAAAGAGTTTGTCGAAGAAGCTTGAGACTAGTATGATACATTGAAATTGCTTTAGAATCGGGCGAACAATTGGAAACTAAACTCTCGCGATGCTCGCGCTCCCTTTCTCCCTTCTTCTGCGTTGAGTAACTTGAAAATTACCTTGCTATCGTGAAATTCCAGACTGCTTCGTTCGAGCAGCACTATCGACTCCGAAACGTAGAAAGGAATTCGAAACAACAAGGAACGTTCCACGCGTAATCGAACACTGTTCGGAGCAACGGTTCAAAGTTTGCCGAAATGTCGATACGTTGTAGTCTTTAACGCTGTTCGAAAGTATTCGCAAAACTGTTGGAAAGATTCCGGAAAATCTGAAATCTTGGTCAAATAGTGTCGGATTTCGAGCGCGGTAACCGAAAAGCTCGTCAATTTTATCGGAATCGAGCGTATATAGGATACTATATACGGGTATCGTATACGGATAAACTGTAATCAGTTTTGCCTCGAAACGAACGTAGCCGTAACTTTCTAAAAATGATTTGCATGCCGTAAAAATACTCCAGTGGGACCGTTTTGAGACTCGCTACCGCCGTCTACGAGGGTTACAGGTGTTTGTTCGTGGGATTGCGATTCAGATGTAGGGAACCGAAATCTGGGAAATGGTAAAATAATTACTTACCGTTGCTTCGTTGCATCGTTAACGAAAGGTGCGAAAGATTGTGAAATCCGCTCGATAAAATAGTGGAAACCAGGAAACCAGTTATCTAGCGAAATCGGAAGGATTCGTTGGCCGAAATTCATTCAACCACGGGAAATAGAAAGCAATTTATCTACGAAATCGAAATATTATATTTGTCGAACCGATCTGATAAATACTGATTCAGGAAATTGAAATTCCCGAGGTAGTTGGAAGAAACATTAAAGATCGCATAGATAGTTTCTAGGAGAACTGTAAAAGTCCATATACGGAGAAATTTAGATCGAAGGAATCGGATGGTCTCGAAAGTGGTGAACTTGGAAAGTGTTGAATTTGAACCAGTTCGGTAAAAGAGTTAAAGGGGATCTTGTAAAAATTTGTTAGGACGGTGATTGCGAATTGTTGCGCGGAGCAGATAATTTTGAGAATTGTCTGTGAAGAGGATCGGTCGTCACGGACAATGAACAAGCGGTGGAGAGTAACGCTGGCTGTGAAACGTCACGTCCTATCCGTGACAGTGTTTTTCCTGGGCGTTAGCTTTCCAATAGACATTTCGCGGCTTTTCTCCCGTGGCGACGGAGTGTCCGCAGAATTTTTTGTCCGCGCATGTGTTTCGCCGCGGTTGTCCCGTCCACAAATTAATTAGCGACAGCCAACGAGGAGGCAGCCGGTCTCAAGTGGGTGTAATTAGACGCCCTCGCGTTCGTCGTGCGGAGCGAAGACGAAGAGGAGAAAAGAAAGCTCGTCGCGATGAACGATGCCCCGGCTGAAAGAGAAAGCAACGCGTTCGAATAGAAAACTATCTCATTAAAATCGGCCAGTTTCGCGTTTTCAAGCGCGCCGCGAACCGTGAAAATAATAATCGTATCATTAATATTGAACACGATTAAACAATAGTGAAAATATCGAGGCGTTGCATAGAAATGGGTGCAATAGTTAATTACGGTGTCGATTCTCTTGTCTTTCGAACGATCGTTACTTCACTTTTTTCAACAGTACATTCTTCGAGCTACTTATCGCGAGTACGCAAACGATATATAGTAAATCCTTTGGTTTTCCCCTCCAGGTTTAAGAAAAATAAATACCTCTCGATCGATCGGTTAGGAAAGTAGAAAATCTGCGCGCAGTTCCAGTTGAAGTAGGTTCCGCCCGCGTCTGTGTTTTCTTTTCGAAGATGCTGTCGAAGACGAGTCGAGATCTCGAATACCTTCGCTTCTTTTTCAATAGACACGAAGAAGATATCGTAACTGTTTTCATCCATAATTTGAAATAACGTGTATAGGTATCTCGATGTAAACTCGCAGAGAGTTCTGGTCGATGCTGCAGCTCACCGCTTATCCAATCCTCGTGGTTCTCATCGGTCTTTGGTCTTTTTTCGACCAAGTCGCGTCTCACCGAACTCGTATTCGCAGAACAGAGACGAAGAAAACGCGTCGCGACTCGGACTCGGTCTACAATTTAAACAGTACGGGCCGACCGTAAGAGTCCAATCGATCGAAAATTTGTCGTCTCTTTTAGAATTTTGTAAACTCTCCGTAATATGGAAGCTTATCAAAGTAAGTTTCTCCGAAAGAACTGTAATCTTCGTTCCCGTGTCCATTATTCCTTTCTATTCTCCCGTCGGAAGGAGGCCTCGGTGTCCTAAACTTTCTCACCTAGTGGCCAATGGCTCGTTGAACTCGGCTCGGATCCGCGCGGATGGGGGAACTTTCTTCGTCGATTTTGAAAGAACGCGAGCCTTCGAGCTATCTTCCCGAGCGGACTGTACCCCTCGTCTCCGGAGCCTGGAGACGAGTCCAGTGCAGTCGTTGTCCATTAATTTCTTTCGCTGGTCTCGTTTTAAAAAGTACTCGAATCCGTCGAGCTTTCTCACCGAGTGGCCAATAACTCATCGAACCCGGGCGAACCGCTCGACTGTGAAACGCTTCGCGATTAATAACATTAACGCGTTTCTCTTCGAATTCCGGGGCCTCGGGGCACCCTGCCCGAGCTGACTGTACTTCATCAAGATCGGGTTAACTATGTAGATGGGAAACATCTTGCATAGCCGGGCGTTGGTTCAATAATGATAGAGCAGACGCGATAACGGGAACGAAACAGACAAGAGGCGAGTTAACGAGACGCGAACCGAGCGCGACGAGGACGCACACCGCGACCGTGTAATCGTCGTGTATCTGGCTCTCTCGAACAGCTGATGAGAATAATGCGTACGGTGGACAGGAAATGGCTCTCTCCCTTCCTTCCTTTCTTTCTTTCTTTCTTTCTTTCTTTCTTTCTTTCTTTCTTTCTTTCTTTCTTTCTTTCTTTCTAGCTGCACGCGCGCGACGACAGCGATAAAACCGGGATCACGGAGAAGGAAGGAGAACGGGTTACGAGAAAGGGAGGGAGAGAGAGAGAGGAGCATCTGGTCAAAGGGGTTTACTTATGGGCTTAATTAAAAATTCGATGGACAAAGTCCGGTTGAATTGGTCCGGCCATTCTTCGTAAAAAGAGGGTCGAGAGAATTACTTTGTCGATTAAACGGAAAAAGGACCGAGTTCCATTACGAAAGAAGAGGAACGCTACTCATTGAACCGCAGAAACCAAGGATTCGGATAACAGCGAATGCTTTCTCGGGACAATAGTCGCGAGTACCCGGTGACAAAACGGAGAAACGAATATTCTTCTTCGTCTACGGGAAAGATTGACCGATTTCATCAGCGGACGTGTACGTTCCACGGAAAACTGGAACGAACGGTGCCTTCTTCGGCCACGAACAGCCCCGGTGACGAATAACAGCGATCCACAATCGGCCGGCTACAAACACCGCTCGAGTGTAGTAGTTTCCTTGGTGACAGTCAGTTCACCTCGCGCGGGTAGCGCGCGATATCCTTTTCTTTCGTTTGATCGATATTCCTTGAATCTATAGTCCGGTCTCGAGAACAACGCGATTAGCTGAATAAACTGTAACGGTGAGCAAATGAATAGACGAGTTCGCTACCTATAAATTGTTCCGAAAACGATCGATCTTCCCAATTGTGTAACGTTGACCGTAGGTGACAGTCGCGATACCTCGACGACCCAGATAAAGTGACGGAGCGACGATCGAGAGAATTTTCAGCTAGAACAGAATACTTAACATCGAAGAAACGATTAATAAATAAAATTGGAACGCGTTTCAAGGATCGTTTCTCGAGTGTCGCTCGAACACGAAAGCAAACGTATTGCATCGTTCGTTGAACGCACGACGACAATGCTAGATCGATAATTCCATATTTCCGATTAATAGCACGTTGACCGATGCTCGCGAGATGGATAACGATTTCGAGCATGCTTTTTCTTCCATTTCCATTCACGATTCGTTCATCCACGCCCCGAGTGCACGTGCTCGTTATTTCAGCAAGGCTGAGCTCGAATCCGCCGCTATATTTTTTTTTGTGGGTTAACTAGCCAGGCATTCCGCTATGTTGAAAGATAAGTGGAACGACTACACAGGCCCGTGCAAGATAGCGAACTTGTAATTCCGCGCGTTACCCACACGAGCGTAGCGCCTTCTTTTCCGTGTTCGCTGCCTTCTTTATTCGACAGCGGGTGAATTATACGAATTATAAATTCCATTACCGATTTACGCCGAATTAACGCGAGATGTTCTCTGGGTCGTACACGGGTCTAACTTTTCGACGATTCAATTCTCCCGTATCGGTCGTTTCGCAGCTCGATCTTTCGACATTAATCGGAGCGGATCCTTCGACGAATCTCGTATTTCGAATTCATCGGACCGACCAATTACCAATTACTCGATCCTTCTCCGACACTGGTGCACGCATCCCTCTTTCTCTTTCCCGACGACGATAAACAAACGACTCTTTTCTAGCTCTGCTCTACGACACAATAGGTAGAGGAAGGACAGTTCGAAATAAGAAAATAAGAGAAAGAGCTACACTGGCCGCCGTATTCGCTCTAATATTCGTTCGTCGAGGAGTCTTTGACTTCAGTTTCCAAGTACGGTTTATCCGGATACACGAATCGATTCCCAACCGACGGAAGGTTCAATTTCCGGAAGAAGAAGAAGAAGAAGAAGAAGAAGAAGAAGAAGAAGAAGAAGAAGGAGAAGAATAGACGAAAGCAACCGAATCGAATTTTCCGGAAGATTTCGCGCTTCGAACGAGATTCCGAGATGGCCGTGGTCGCCGAGCGTGCACAAAATGGGGAGAAGAAAAGCAAAGAACGACAACGATGCACGATGCACGATGCACGATGCACGATGCACGATGCACGATGCACGTGGAGATAACTGACGGTTACAGCGATCGGGCGAGTTTAAGTTTCTAGTCGGATGGACACGCTCGAAGGGATCCAAGTGAACTTACAGGAGCCGTAGCGGCGTAATTGCCGGCCTGGGCGCGTTGGATCGACGTGATTGCACGATTGCATGCCGCTTTCCTTTTACACGTTACGCCTCTAGTTTTGTCGCAATGCTCCACGGGCGGTATCTTTGCTACATGCTTCTTGCGCATTCTGTCGCGGCTCGGATTTCCCTGAGCGTGTTTCGAGCCGATGGTATTTCGGTAGAATAAACGTTTCGCTCTTTTGCGATCCATTGTCGTTCGTTGCGGCAACGGTCCGTCAGAGAATTTCGCGTAGGTTTGTCGACGGAATGGTGAAAGAAATGACACGTGATAGGGATACGGATGAAAAGAGGCATCGAAGATCGTCACAGAATCCTCTCAGACGTCCTGGTGATGACGTCAAACTGTCCGCAAGTATGAGCACGAGTACACGTGCACCGTGCAGCGGATTTTTCTACGCGAGGCAGAAAGAGGGATACCAGTTTTGCGCGTCGTTCTGGTTTTCGAAAAGAAGCGCCAAGAAGGATCGTCGCCATCTATTTTGACAGCGGACACCGACAAGGACAGGGGCCGAGAGTACGACAGCTCGTAAATAATCGCAACGACGAAGAAAAACGGGAGAACGGTGCGTTAACGCGGATGCATTGTGCAACGGTTCGAACAAGTGTCGCGTAGATGCGAGAGGGTGCTCGAAACGCTTACTTTCTACGAATACGGTAATTCCCGGCTTCGAGTGTCAACGTTCCTCGTTTATAGAGCGTCAGCGATCCAACAACTCGGTTTAAAATTAAAATAAGACGAAAAAAAGACTAGTACACTTCCTACGAACAGAGCGATCTCCACTTTCGATCAATGGTCGATCAAAGATCCATCTTGTTACTCGAGAATGGAAACTAGGATGTTTGAGAAAATGTACGTTTGAAAAAGATACCCACGTTTCGGTTCCTTGTTGTTTGTTCGGGAAACAGACATCGCCGAATGCCGTAAAGAGCGACGGAAGAGACTCCGTAGGGTCTTCCCGAACGAGAACAGACGGAAACTGAAAAGTCACCGTGGGCGTGCACAGATTATTTACCTTTACGAGAGCCGAGTGGATTTCGTTCGAAGATCAGAGGAAAGTTCGGCGCGCAATTATTCGTCTATTCGCCCTGGGGCCAAAGAGACGGAAAGGGAAGGGTCGACACGGCCCTGTCGAATCATCGAAACGCGGCTTATTCGTTCGCGGGGCGAAACTTAAGCAACAGCTGGCGACATACCGGCTCGTCACGTGACAATTATTATAGAGGCACCGTGTAGTTTGGATCACGAAACAGGGGTCGGATTCGTGTGTACAGCAACACGTTGAAAAAAAAAAGCCTTTTTCTTTCGACGAAAATATTAGATAGATCCGGGTTATCCGATGTTACGACAGCTGCGCGATGCTCGTTCCGGATGGAAGCCAGTTGGTTGATCGAAGAAACGATGGATCGGATAACTTCGGATAAACTTATTCGGTCATTCGGGGTATTTTTTACGTTGAAGAAGAAGTTCTACTCTAGACTCGGGACACTCGATCGATAAAAAGTCACCCGATTTCCAGAGTTTCGCAAAGCGGATTACATCCAAGTCCCATCGTCGAATTGTTACGTTCGAAGATTCCCTCAAATGGACAGCCAATTTGTAGGGGCTTATTTTTCATCGTCGGGGTATAACGGTCGCGATACAGCGCACCCTTCGGGGTCAATTAGGCGACCTCGAGCTGGGGTATAATACCTGCATCGTATTACACCCCACGTTGAGGCCCTCGGTGAGAAAAGGTGACGGTGCAACGGGGCCTACGGGGAATAATTGGATTTCTCTTGGCACCGGAACCCACAAAATGACAAAATTAGTAAAACGAAAGTCGAGTGTCTCTTCACCCCAAGGCGGACATACGCGACAATTAATTTTGAAAGGAAAGAGTTACGAAGTCGTGGGTATCTCCTTCGAGGGGTTGACCCGTTCGATATCGAGGGACGAAATCGGCGTAATGGTAGCGCAACCCTTTGACCAGATGTGCGATACAATGGTCGTGACGAAAAATCCGACGACAATGTTATCTCGATCTACTTTCTTTGTAGAATCGTGTTAGGAATTGAGTCGTCGGGCAGTCGGGGATGCTACTACTATATATGCTGCTCCGCGACACGACGGGGTCCTGAAACGGGAGATCGTGTCGATAAACGAGAAACTTGATTCTTCGGCCTTTTTCTACGTGCGATTTCCCTCAACGATTTAGTGGAAAGCAACGGGCCGAGTCGTTATTCCGTTTCTTTCAATTTGAAAGAATCCCATCGAGGAGCGGTTTCTCGCCCAAACTATATAGGATCACCGAGGGCAGAAATCTCCGCATAATAAGAGGATAACAAATTAGTCTTCATTTTGGCTTGTCGCTTGAAAAGGATCGCGGCACAAAGCGGTGGTTTGGCTTTCGGAAAGAAGCAAACAACAGCCGACCAACCCCTTTCGGTACTTTTTCCTGCTCGAGAACAATGAGAGTCAATAGGAAAGAATATTTTGGTCAGCGATTCCGTAGAGAAAGGAACCGGTCTTCTGCGACGGTGGCGTTCGTTCTCCGTCATCTTCTCAATTCGATTTCCATCAGGCTTGCGTTGATGTTTACACAGTTCCGCAGAGTTCCGCCGGTCCTACAGAGTAAGGGTGGTCGTTCCGGTGAAATGGCCAAGGGAGAGAGTAAGACGCGAGAAGGGTTGGAAAAACGAATCAGGTTTCTGATCGTGTCGATGGGTCCGTAGCTTCTTTCCTAACTCCTTGTACGGGCGCAGAAGGAACAGGCGAGAGAAAATCGTAATCATTAACAAAAGGCCTCGAAGGCACCATAGCGTGCAGCCACGTAGACAAGGCAAGCTTTTGCACCCCTTTCTCACGCGACATTTCATCGCGCGCGCGCGCGCTAGGAGGATCCGTTTTCTTTCGAGGGCCGCCGAGATTCTCCCGAAGGGTTCCTCGATCGAGGATCCCGTCGACCAATCGGTCCACGAACTTCTCCATACTACGGAAAATCTGCCTTTCCATTTACCCGAAGCTACCGAGTCGCTCCAGACGTAATATGAATTTTTCAATATCTTCAAAGAAGATGGTCACTAACGAATATTGTTACTTTCAAGTTCTCGCAACATTGTTCGCATTACCATTGTTCCTCACCAAATCCACGTTGTAAGTTTAGTCTTTCACCTAGATCGATCGTAGATCGACCGGTCAACCGAGACACTTTCGTTGGTCAATGTTTACCACTTTGCAACTAATATCGCTACCTCTGTTTACTCGCACTGTACACACAAACACGTATATAGGTGACGGTTCGTCGAGCCCTCGAAGTGTGCGATTCGTTGACCATTCTACCAGCTGCACAATGGAATCTTGCCCAGTGCGAGACTCGATTCTGCTCCCGGTGCGACGGATTTTTCTCGATCATCGTGTTTCGTGTTCAACGTGTTGCAAGATAGCGTACACCTGCTGTCAGAAGTTTGCTCAAAAGTGATCTGGATCGACACGGTGTTGCTTAGAAATTTCTTCGAGACAAATCTTGCGGTAGGTATTTTTCAACGACTGTAAAGTGTCAAGTTATGGATACAGCTCGTATTCGAGTGACATTCCAGCTTTGCGACCGCAGATTTCATTGGTTCGCGAAAAATTCGCTTTACTCGTGCGACAACCCGATATCACTGGCTCGCAGCTCTCCGCGTTGCACCGATAGCACAATGGCCTTCTACCGACACACGTATTGTAATGTAAACGACGATCGTACGCGAACCATTCCAAGGGGCCATATTTTTGCCACTTTATTGCCATAATTTCGTAACGGTACACCAGGGGCGTCCCGGTCGGTCCCTTTGATTCCATGAAATTTAACTCGAATCGCAACCCTTCGACCGGCTACTCGGTCGCAATGCAGGAGCCATGATTTACGAGAGCCGGCATCAATTGTGCGCAACTATGTGGCCACCCCTTTAATACCCCTTTCGTCACTCCCCCCGTGCATTCGATCGCACGATACCGAGGTACGATGGGGACCAAGTCGAGCGTAGAACGACCGATTCTACGGGTTACTTCCGTCTCTTGCGTGCAAGTTTGTTTAAGGGAGGGCAAGGGGGGCAAGGGGGGCAAGGGGGGCGGTCATTCCTCCCGAAGACGTTTGACGGATTACTTTACAAAAGAACAAACTGCTACTTGGCAACCTTTCGGAAAAGAATATTTCGTTTTAGATCTTTCTTAATTGTACAACGAAACCGATATTCGCGTTTACGATAACGAATACACTTACTTGTGCCTGGATTGAAAACATTTTCGACTATATTTTGAAATTAATTCTGGTGTTTACGATAGCAACTCTATCTACCGTTAAGCGACCTATCTCGTCAAGTATGCATCTGTGTTAAGATTTCAATTAAAGTGTGTAAAATACGTGAACCGTTACCTACGCGAACAATCGTGACAGTTAAATCAAAAGACCTACGTAAGAAGTTCTCGCGGAGCCTATTTTACACGAGTAGATCCACCCTTTGATAAGTAGGTACGTGTAACGAAACTATCGGCTGAGCACAATTCCGTTCGAGCACGCCAGTATCAATTTCAGCTTCCAGTTTGTCGTGAAATCTGTTTATCGTAGAAATTCAATTGATTCCCAGCCAGCCGAGTCGCGTACAACGGTTACTCTAATGATCGCGGTAATAGCCTTTAAACCAGCGATACGTATGCAGAGAGGTAGAACGGCGCACAGTGCGAAAGTCAGTTAATTTTAACCCCGCTGCGAGGCTGCAGTGGGCCGTTGTTTGTATGGAAATTTACCGGTTGGAAAATGACCGTGTCGAAAGGCTCGAAGAACGGGGCTTCTTCATTGGCTCCGCGCGTTCTCGTTTTGCTTTCTTTCCAGCAATTTACGAAGCGAATTATCGGGACGAGTGATCGCGTCGAAGACTTCGAAAAAGGTTCACCACGACCGTTGGAAATACGCCGGAGGGATACGTAGAAAATGTTTTGGACACCGACGAAAGTACTTTTGTTTAGTTGGACGCGTTCGAGCGTGTTGACCCAATTTTATGGCGGAACGTGCGATGCATGAGAAAAAAAGAATTCGACACGGCCCTTACTGTAAATCATGGTGGTCGTTCTTAACCTCGTTCGAATCCTCTCGATGGAAACATTTCTGCCACGGTACGCGTCGCGTTGCACCGAATGTTCGCCAAGTTAGCGGGGTATCTCTTTTATCCACAATCGTTAACGTTCTCAGCCACGGGAACAATAACCCATTACTTCCTTAATTAGAGCCGTATAATCGCGACTCGTTGCACAATCGACGCCGGTTTTGCGCGCCACGTTTCAACGTACAAGTTCACATACTCACCGTAATAGCGAATCGAGCATTTTTTTCAAGGGTCCGCGATAGAATCGTTTATCGATAGCCAGGGGTTGTTCATAGGGATACGTTACCTAGGCGAATCGCGGAAATGGGGGGGGGGGGGAAAAAGTTCGTTCTCCGAAGGGAAACGTGAATGGGTACCGTTGAAAAGTTTCAAATTACGTACCCGCATGTTCGACACCCCCATAGTTGGAGCTCGACCCATTGTCCTGCCTCGAACGTTTCGAAGAAACTGTTGGATCGCACCGGTAGTGCGGTTCGTCGTCGGCAAACGTATACTTCCCATTCTTCCGGTTTGACAACGTTCGACAAAAGATTCGCAACGCTGCACAGTTTGCCAAATTGTCGTTCCCTAATGACCGGTGGCTAAATCCGAGAAACCTGGACAGACGTTGATGTTGTTCGTTACCGTTGATTCGTACCTAGTCCACTGTGAACATTTCTCTAATTTAATTGGCGGCTCGAGGTGCTTGGAATGGATAGAGCGACGAGTTAAACATTTCTCGAGCAAAGTATCGCGGATAGAAATTGAATCGCGATACACGGTTAACTTTCGTAAGATTTCGGACCCGGCAGCGAAAGTTTCGCGTACGAGGTAGTAGATTTTTTTCGAAGAGCAGAACTCGAACATCGTTCGACAGAGAAAGAGAATGGTTCCGAAAGGAGGAAGCGAAAGATACGGTACATCGAGATTCGAGGCTTAAAGAAAAAAGAATGCTGCCACGATAGAAAAATAATCGTGCAATGTAGAAAAGTGTACTTTTCACGATTTTCTTGTTATCCTTCTAAAAATGATACCAATGCGTTCTTCGGTTTCTTCTGGTTAAAATAAGTCGAAACGCGACACAAATCGGATCACTTTTGATCGACTTGTGGGAAAAATGTTAACGAAAGTTAACCGCGTGTTGCTACGCTATCCTTGGAGTTATCGCGCAGTTCCCAACTAATTTCTTCGTGCTCGATGAGGATTCAGCTCGGTAAGTAATTTGGAGCAATCCTCGCGAAGGTTTTCGATTCTGCTACATCCGGGAACAGAAGACTCGTTGCGGTTTACACGGCGTGAATCATTAGGCTCGACGGAGTTGCGGCGGACAACTGGACGAGAACGTTGGGATATTGCTAACGACGAGTGCGCGCGCACGACGGTTCTTTCTTTTTTCACAACAGATGTCCAGTGTTTTAACGATTCCTCGACGACCGATACTGTGTAAATTCCAGAAAAATGTCGCGCCAGCTGTTCATCGAGGTCCTGCCCCGCACGTGAGCCCGGCAAGACCTTTGTGCCATTGTTTCGCCGGCATAATGCACTCGAATTGTGCGCGAGAAGAGGAAGAGGGAAAAAAAGAGAAGGAATCGGCTCGGTCGCACGATCGATCGGTAGTAAAAGAAAAGCCAAAAGCCCGCTCGACTCGAGCCGAGAACTCGAGAGTGCTTTCGCGTTCGTGCGAGCCGGAAAAATTGAATCCGAGAGAAAAAGCGTAGGAACGAGCGTAGGGTTCGACAGATGTCGTCTCGCCGTAAGATGTTCTCGCTTCGAAGGAAACCACCGTGAACCAACCCTCCCGTGCCCGTATTCCGTAAACAATAACAAACAACTCGCGCGTTGCCGTTCGATCAGCCTGTAGAGGCGAAAGAAATATTCACTCGGTTATCGATCGAACAACGAAATCCTACGAACGAGTCGCGAGAAGGATTCCCGAGAAAGGAGCGGTCCAATGGCAATTATCCTTGCGAAACGATTCTCTCGGGAGCCTTCGAAACACGAATCTTGATAATTTCCAGGGTAAACGGAATCATTGGCTGTTTAGGTACGAAGATCGTGGATCATCTCCGTCCATTTCTGTTTCTCGTCTTCTCTACGCAGCTTCGCTGATTCGACGACGCGACCGGTAATCGTCGCGCGATCTGTTAGGACTACGTCGATCGATCCTATCTACAGACGGTACCGGGACACGTTTCACCGGCTTCCGAAAATTTGTTCGACGTGACAACCAGATCGAGGTTTCCTCTCGTTTCTCTCCCTCCCTGAACACGTTCGGTCGCGTGTTCGCTCCTTTCTTCCCGCCACGTCATTTTCTTCGCTTTCAACCGGCGTTTCTGAATCCCCGACACGTTCTTGGCGCAGAAGGGTAACCGAATGTTTACCGTGAGTCATCGTCTATTCACGACCCTCCTTTCTCCGACCGCGATAAAAATTCACCGTATAAATAGATAAGAGTAATTAATCGCGTTAGCGGTTGCGCTAACATGGCGGAAATCTCATCTTTGGTTACCAAGAAAATTGTCCGGTAGGGAGTAGGAATAGCGTCCGGTTCGATTCGATTCGATTTCGATTTCGATTTCGATTTCGATTTCGATTTCGTTCGGGGTGTTTGAGAATGTTTGCCGGTTCGAAAGCAACCGTTCGGAATGCTAATTCCATGGCGTGCGAAACCCTCCCCGCACGCACGGTAGGAAGGTTCTCCCTGCGGAGAAGGAAGAAGTGTATCAACGAATCGACGCGGTTCTCCGGGAAAACACAGTTTTCCCACGATGCTAATCCGTCGGCGGTTTCCCGGTTCGTTTGCGAATAAATTTCGCGTTCAATTAGCCAAGTTTCGCGCTGCTCGAAACACCCACTCGACGGAGAACGGGGACCGGGGGACCGGGGGACCGGGGGATCGGGAGACCGGGAGAAACGAGCGAGGAAACACGTGTCGCTGTTTCATGAATGCTTCCTCTGTCTTCTCGTATCCGTTACTCGCGTGTTCGCGTCCTGCTCGTGCCTTCTTCTTCCTCCTTCGCCTCTTTTTCCTTTTCTGCTATCTCCTACGAGCGACGCCCACGTATCGCGTCCCGAACAAAGTGCGACGGAGAAAAAATCAAGCGCAAGATCAAAGGACGGACCAAGCGAGGCGGACAAGAGAATTCGAGACCGGGTTCCGGGAGTGCGATAATTGCGTGCGTTACGTTCAAGCAACGATACCGAGGGAACAGAAACCGTCTGTGAGGAGAGAGTATCGTCCGGGGGGAATTTTCTGACGTCTGCGAGACGGACGAGCATTTCAGAAATATTCCGACGCCATCGATGCGTCGATCGATGCTACCGATGCTCAAAGATCTTTAAATTATGACTGGTACATTTGAGGCTCTAGGAAGAAATTACCTGTTCTTACTACGGAGAATAAGTCTCCTAACTCTTAGCGGGCAGTGAGTACTGTTATTGTTTGCGTATCTCATTTAGTTCCCGCGTGATAAGAATGTTTCACTCCCACGGACCCAGGTGTACCGTTGCTCTAACTTCTCGTAAATATTTCAAGTCACGGTTCTTCGACTACTTCAATTTTTTATTTTTCAGCCGTTTTATCGTTTCCCTTGACAACTCCTACCAAGTCCTTGCAGTTTATTTCCAAAGACGTTTGATTTCTTCTGCTACATTCCATGCTAAATATTTAACCACGTGTTCAATTCTAAAGTATCTGGTGTTATTTCGTCGATAAAGCGTCGATATTTGCAAAATTGCTTCCTAAGAAGTAATACTAATGTTATTATATCCAAGTTCAAAAATAATTCCAACTAAGGTCAAGTGTCGCACATATTATCCGATAATTCCATTATCCGAATCCCGTGTGAAAATAACGAACCAATAGTGAAAATGGTGTAAATATTTGGCCAAAGTTCAGGTCCACTTTTACGCAGTCGTAAAGTCGCGGTACTTTTTCTCCCTGTCGATTGTCACTCTCGATTGTTCCTCTTAACAATAGCCTTTGTTGTTCGTCGGGCAATCGTTGGGTGTTTACCGGAGAATTTTCCAGGTGGAAAACATTTCGCGCGTCGATCGATAAAAAAACTAATACCGATGAAAAGTGCAGGCAGAGCGCGATGGCCGGAAACGTACGTTGCGAATCATCGTGGTGCAAGGTGTCTCGCAAAGGACGTCGCAAGATGTCGGGGACGAGTGGTGGGTATAAAAAAAAAAAAAACATACACAGCATCGGCGGAGTGTCGCCGTGCGCGCGAGGGATACGCGGATAGGGGATGAAAAGCGGGATGATAATAAATGACTTGCTCGAGGACGAGCGCGCGATTCACATGAGAAGATTGATGACCGTGGAGAAGGGGATGCTCGACCAGTTTGCTTTCTGCGCCCTTTGTCGCATATTTTAATCTTCCGAATCACGGGAAGCGGGAAGAGGATTATACGTGCGTGCGTGTGTGTTTTTCCTCGGCCTCCCGTTAAAAACTCGCGCCACGATCTCGGTGCGGATTAGAATCGAACGAAACGCGTCTCCCTCGCATAATTAACGAGCATCGTTCCGCTTTAATCGACGAATAATGAATTCCTAAGCGCGTCTTCCGTGCGAATACATTATCATATTTATACGTTTCGGATCGCGGAACGTTCCTCGGCAATAAAAATCAACAGAGGTTTGCTCGTGCTCGGAGGAAATCATTCCGGAAACACGGATTCGCGAAAAAGAACCGCGTGACGTCGGTCGGTCGGTCGGTTTCGCAGTTGGTAAAGGTCGATCGGGGACGTGGAAACGATCGTTTCGGATTCTCCCGAAGGAATGCTCCCCCTTTGTACAAAGTCTCTCTTTTTCACTTTCGCCTCGGGACGTTCTTGCCTCGGATCCATTGTGCTCGGATTCTGGAAAGTCAAAACTTACCGTTACCATTCGACACGTGGCTGGGAAATCGAGTCACAGTACGCGTGGTTGAATCGGCGAGTTTACAAGGAGGAATAGGTCGGCAGGAAGGCTAACAGCCCGAGCAAAAGAATACGTACCGGGGGATTCGTTGCAGGAATCGTTGCGCGTTGTGTGTACAGGGTTCGTGACTCGTCGGTCCAAAGTGACCGGATTTCCAGCGCGAACCGCGACGCGAACAGGCCGCGCGCAAAAACACGCTCCCTCGTAAGCGTTCCTAACGGGTTTGCCGTGTAATTACTACTAACGAACCGTTTGTTTCGCCCGACGAGACACACTGTGACTCGCAGGTGTGTCTCGATGTTCGAGGTGCCCGGCGCCAAACGATCAGGGATCGTACCGCGTCGCATCGCTCGCGAACACGTTGCGCGCCCATCGTTCTATTGTAATAGCCTACGGAAATATAGTAAGGGTCCTAGGATCGTTATTCGACCCTTGTTAGAGGTTACGATTCATCGTACGGATATGCGCGGCAATTGGACCTCGAGTCGCCGCGAAAGTTCTCCTTAGCAACGAACGAATTTCGCGGAGAGAATAATTCTCTAAAAATAGTTTTCGAAAAGGTCGCCATTTCCAGTTTCAGTCGCGAGAAAGTAACCACGCTATCGATCGTCGACGATGGGAGCTTCTTCTAACCTTTTTACGGCTTATAATAATAATTGTTTATTCATATTAACGGGATAAACACTCTTGTTGCAAAGTAACGAAGAAAATCAAAATAAATTATTTAAACGGTAAAAGTATTTCGGATGGTGTAACTCTGCAGAATTTCTAAAATTACAAAGCGAATTAGAAAGGAAGTAGTTGGCAAAGAAACTACGTACTTTTTTGAGAATATTCTGTAACGAATAACACGATATCGCAGGCACGATTCGACGAGTTCTTAATAACACGACTGTACGAACCACTCTGGAGTAAAACAATTCGTTTAATTGGTTCTCGTTCGGTTTTCCATTTTCTAATAACAAAAATTTATGTATATTAAAATAGAAAAATACCGAACGGATATACGTTTGTTAGATTTACGGAGATAATAGACAATTAAACGCGAAATAGTTACATAATCGTACATAAGTGAAATTATTGTGTTTTAAAATAATGCATTTAATCGTGTAGGAAGTTGTAGTTTTATAAGAGACGAATTTCGGTTGAAGAAAGTTTATCGGTTTCGTAATCCATGAATTCTTTTTATTTTACGAATCACAGGGCGATCCATTATCGATGGTGCAACCAGGAAGCGATTCTTCGTGAAAAACAACCAACGTACTTTGAAAATTACATTTAACACCGAAATTAATTATTTCTTTAGATTCCGAAAGTAACGTTACGCCGCGTAATATATTGCGCGCATAGCTCAGAATTTCCGGTATACTATAGTAATGCGAGCTTGGGTTATTGGATCGGTAGACGGTAGTGTACTACGGAGGACGGAGAGTGACAACTAAATTGCTAGTGCCATCGAACAGTTGAAATACTATATTGATACAAGTTACCGAACGGAAAAACCAATTGGTAACCAAATCTAACGAAAAGGTTACTCTATCCTATTATATTATGGCGTGATCATTAATATTATAACTGGGATTCTGTTTCTCGCGCGTCTATTTATTTACGCGAAAGAAACTTTTCTAGATTGAAATTGGTAAAGAAATTTAACAAGAGACTTTAGACAAGAGACAAGAGGAATTCCCTGAATTTCCAATCATTTGCATTTTTATTGCTTTTACTTTACTCGCGGTAGTACTGTCCCCGCTGTAGTCCTGTTGAAAAATTTAATCGGCGAACACGATACCAAGCGTTAAATACTCTAGGTACGGCCCTGTTGTTACCTCGATCGCTACTGTTTGCACACTGTATCTACCTCGTTTAAATAAATCGCGCGTATATTATAATAACACTTTTCCAGAGTATAATTTTATACGTTTCATAGATATAGTCTCGTTATTAGTGGACCGATAATCGCTAATGTGTTTCACTCTCGAAGAAGTATTATATTTTCAAAGAACCTTATCCGCGATTAGAGTTTCCGCGGGGGTCTCCTTATTACGTAACACTTATCACGATAATTGAAAAATTCGATAATTCAATTTTACAGCAATGCTCCCGTGAATACGCTTCGTTAAAATGCTCGAGTCCTATAGAAATCGAACGGCAAGCACTTGGTCGAATTTAGTCGAAAAGCGTAACAGGCGGAGCTAACAGTCGCGAAAGTATAATAATTAGATCCGTACGAGATGAATATCGTTCGAATTTCTAAGCGACGAAGATACGCTGAAAAACAGAACCACTGCGTTTCCATGGTACTTTGTCGGTCCGAGTTGCCCAAGGTAGAAAACACTGTCACGCTAACACCTAACGCCTAACGCCTAACGCCTAACGCCGTGCAGCAGAAACTCGTGGCAGTGTACAGTAACGGTGACCGTTTTTCCATCGAGGTTCCTTGTTTTATCTCTCGTCGAGAGACTCGACTCGCACGACGACTGCCAATGCGTACGGTTCCCACCTCCGCTTCCTGGTACCTCGCAGAACTTCCGGTCTCGTGACAGGCCGACCTGGTCCACCGCTCGTTCCGTCTCAATGTTACGGGTTTGTCACTTTCACGTCGCATTTCACCTCCACGGAACGCGGCGCAGATTTCCTTCCTCGTGTACTACCGGTTCGCGTTCGAACCATTCTCGGATATATACTATAGTATGTACACTGGTCGGAGAAACTTCCTAATTCGGTGGCTCCTAATCGTTATCAATGCGCAGACCGTACAAGCTGCGTAGCTCACCGTTCAATCGTTCGAATAAAAACTAATCGATGAAACAAATCGACAGCGATTTTATTCGCAACACTTGAATTTCTATTCGCTCGCTGTGAAATGTTCCATTTTGTAATTCGAATTGTAATTTCTATTCAACGAGTAACGGTTCGAAGATCGTTCATCAAGGGAGTTTTGCTCATAGTCGGAGATCTTAGTTTCGATGAATTTTTTCGGATCTTTCGAAAGTATATACTCTCGAGGATATTCGTATTTATTGTTCCATTTATTCGTTATTCGAAACTTGTAAATGAAATTCCAAGTAATGCTTCGGTGCAAGCAGGAATGCCATCGCGCGGGACCGATCCGAGACTCGCATCGACGACGACGCGTGCTTTTCATCGCATTGTGCACCGTTGTCGGTCGTGAAATCCTAATCTTGGTCCTGGCCAGAACAAAGGATTTCGTGCTGACGCACACGAGAAAGAAAAAAAAAAGAAAAGGCAGAGACGGTTTTAGGGCGGAAGGCTGCGTGAAAAATCGAGGGTATTCCCATTGATGATCCTCGTGAATAAATAATTCATAGCGCGCGCAAGGACACGAGCGACGTGAAGTCTTGTTCGGTTCGGCCAGGCTGACGCGCCGGGACTGACAGCAGAAAAATGATGATCCGTAAAACAGGATCTTCGATGTCGATCGGAGTAACGGAAAAACCGAGATTCCGAAAGGTAGCAAGGAAGCGAGCCTCCGATCTTTCGTTCGTCAACCGTGATCTTCGTGGGATCGTTGAGGAGTTTTTTCAACGCGTCGTTCGCGGTGAAGTTCCTCTTGCTTTTCAAGATTTCCATGGGAAGTTTCCATCGGAATATTTCTTCGATAAATATAAGAATGATATTCTTTTCTTTTATTTTTCGATAGAATTATAGAAAATATTGAATAAATTTTGACATCTTTGGGTAAATCCAGGGTTAAGGTTTTTAGCGTAGGACCGTGGCGTTGCGTGTCAACGGAGGCGGTTTAACGGTATCGATTTCAGACTAGAAAGAACGAAAGGGTCACCCGGTATACGCGACAGTCGTGTGTTATCCTAGGATCTGAGGAAATAAACGGTTTCCTGAGTGAAACGTGCTACTGCGGTGTGGGTCGGCCACGAGGGACAGATAAAACATGCAACGACGCGCGTTAAGCTTCTTCCACGCAGAACTGGCCGATGCCCGAGGTCCTCTGCGCGTTCATAAATATTCATGCACTTCCGTAATAAAAATTCGTGAATGGAAAAAGGGATTGTCCTTGGACGAACACCTCGAAGGAAGAACACAACTTGGTTACGTTCACCTCTTTGTTCACACCCTCTGACACCGAAGTTGTTCGAACGTATTTCGTCCATATTTTTCTTCCACTTTTACCAAGCTGTACGTCTATCGCTACGATAGAAACAAAAAAAAAGAAAAAAAAAAAACCACTCTTTTCCAATAAGATCGAATCGATAACGTGGTCTCCACGTTTCGGAAATAAGGTCACACACTCGTGTCAAGTGTTACTGGTTTGCACTCTCGACGAGGGACTTTCGGATCGGCAGGATGCGGGTCCAAAGAGGATCGCTTTATTTACGGGGCATTCACACGAATGCTTTGCGAGTATAAACTTCTCCGACTTAATGGACCGTGAGAGAGCGGATGGTGCCTCTCCTTCGGGATTCTTTGACTTTGAACACGTTTCCAGCCATGGAGATCGTCGTAACGAACGCGAGTGTACGGTTTCCCGGTCAACGTACTTCCGAAAACGTGTCTTCTCGACCAGAAAATATAGTACGATGCGTCGGCTCGAAACGGATGCTTTGTTCCCTGGAAGTTGGAATTTTTCGATCTACCGTTAGTCAAGCTCGATCCCCAAAGCGTTCCATAGAAATATGTTTGCAAAAATTCTTTATTAACAGGATTACTCGATAATCCTCTTCCTCCTGCTCACGAGTTAAGTCGAATCAAGAAGAAACATTGTATCGATGTATTTACATTAGAGTAGGAAATCACGTTGCGTATTTCTCGGTTTTTACCGGTGCGCGTAACACAATCGCTCCGAGCCGAAAATCGTTCAGTCCAGGTTTGTTTTATCGTTCGTTGCGATGATTCACGCGTTTCATAATTCTCTTCGCGGAAAATATCACGGTGCACCGTGTGTGTAAGCATCTCCGACAAAGTGACCATGAAACCGACGTGATTCACCGTTGCAAATATGTTGCGAGCCGAGTGGTTGGTCGTTCGGTTCGACCGACGATCGAAAAGAGATTTAGAAAACTTGTTCCAGAAACGAACACCCGTGTCTCGGACGGTTTCGTTTTTGCATTCCGGGCGCTGAAATTCGCGACACTTTCACGATAATGGCACACCGGGAGAGGAAAAAAAACGGATGATTTCTCGGCGCACACGAAACACCGTAATCCCGATAGTTCTTCGAGGCTGTCGCGTACGTCACGATCGACTTGTTAGGCTCGCGTGTCACCACGCGCTGCATACTATATTTTGCCCGGGTAATTTATGCAAGCGCCGCGTGCCGATTTCCAGAGCCCCGGATCGTCGAACCGAGGAGAACGAGTGCGAAGAATTTATGTTGCAGATTTTTAATTCGCACTTTCTCGGGGAAACTAGTCCCCGTGTCGAAGAGTACAAATTATTCGATCGCAATTTCTTATTTTCTGCTCCCGAGTTTTCAGAATATTTGATTTATTTAGAACCTGGAGAATCTGTAGGGTAAAATCGGTGATTGTAATTTTTCACCGCGGGTAACCGAGAGAACAGTGAGAGAACTCGAGGAACAATAAGAAATAAAATACGGTGACTCGTAGTATCGTAAAGGAAGCTCGCGATTTCCTCGTAAAATCGAGGAATCGAAAGATGCGAGACGAAGTTTGTAGATCGGTTTGCAGAGAATAGCCCAGTCTGTGTCGCGACACTGAAAAAGCTCGTCATCGAAGGTGTCCCGGTTCTATGTTTAGCTCGTTCGATCGATACGAATATGGAAATGATCGTGGCTATTCGCGGACCATCAGCTGGTTTCCGTGGAAACCAGGTGGGCGTGCGTGCGGTGTCGTAGGTCGGTCCGCGTCGAACGGAGCTCACCGAGTCCATCCGCGCGTACAAACACGGCGTAGGAATACAGGTGAAGAACCTCGAGGCAGTCCTCTCTACGCCAATTTACTCGATATAGTATAACGCGTGCGTTATCGAGCTCCGGAATCCTAGGAATCCGGTCGATCTCGTCCTACCGATAGCACGTTCCAGCTGCGAACGCGTCCTTCGTGGCTTTACCTTTGATAACGAATCCCCCGGTAATGGACGCGATTAACGAGCACTCGTTCGACTGGCTTTGTACCGGCCCTCGCCGTGACCGGCTCGTGCTCGATGTAATAGTCGGGATAATAGGGTACCACTGTGAAAGAGGCTCGCAGCGATGACGATTCTGTTCTTCGGGTTTCCGCGGAGATGCGTCGTCCAAGTTCCTTACCTCGAGTTAATTCGTACGTTTCACCGATCGCGATAACGATCGACCGGTCGGACCGCTCCGTCGAGCCGGAGATCAACGCGATGTTTCTTACGATCGGCGTAAAATTGGAAGACGGGAACGACAACCCAGCTCCGGGTAGAATAGGAGTCCCGACGTTTGTTTCTATAATACGTTGGTGCCGGGCGCAAATATAGTAGTTACGAATTGTCCTCGTCGTGATACGACGATACGTTTTCAGCCACCACTGGTAATTGCTCCAGTGGATCGAGCGTAGAACGTTCGCGATGGCCCGAGTCCGTCTACGCGCGTATCGTTGGAATGACGTCAAACTCGCGGTTCATCCGCTTTCGTTCGGATCGACGAGGTTCGTGGACACTTATTATTAAATTCGTCATGGTGTTTAGAATCGTTCGGCCCTGTTGCCATGGAAACTTTTGTCAGCCACGATTAAACGTGCCACGGGTCAAAGGGAACGTCACTCGATTACCCGATGCGAATTGGGTACTTTTAATTGGACACGATCGTGGCTAAAGGTCATCGGGCGTATCCTCGATTACCACGGGGTAGCGATCGATAATTCGAACGAACGAATCGCTAGGAATCCGATCGATCTTCGTTAGACCGTTAATTTTTTGTTTGTTTCAGGCGAGCTGTACGTAGAGGACCTAGGAGAGAGGCGGATCGTTTCCATCAGAATGGGTTGGTTGTGGGTCGAGGGTACTCCGATGAGGCTGCCATTGAGGGCGTTGAACCTACGTCAAGCAGCGCCCAGTCTCTGTCAACCACACGTACTGGCTCTCGGTTTCACGCTCAGCGACTCGCAGGATCACACTCTTGCCACATTTTGGGTAAAGGAGGAGAATTTTGGTGTTTCGAATTTGGCGTCGTCCGTCGCGTGTCCCGACGATCGGAGAGATCCCGATACGCGAGAAGACGCAGGCAGGCGGTGATAGTTGGAAACGGGGAGCGAATCGAAAAGTTGGAAGGCTAGGCGAGACAGAATAATTCGCCGCAGCACGCAATGTAATTGCATGTAAATGGCCTTTATCTACGGCACGATCCGTTTCCTTGGCTGTAAACACTTTCTCGCGTCGGCCGGCCCCTAAGAACTCCCGTTTTGCTGCAACTTCTAATTACGGTCTAGCAGCGTCGCCATTCGATTTCTACGATCTCGTTATATAATACAATCCCGCGGCCGTAGTCTCGGCTGGTCAAACACCGATTCCTAGAGTTGACCAAAAATTTCGGTTCGCCCGACTTTCTCTTCGCTTTGCATAACGAGTCTCGATCGGTGCTCCGGTTGTAAACGCGTGTACAATCCAATCCCGTCGACCGTGTTCCATCGAACCGACCCGTTTCGATTCTCTCTTACTCACCGTTCGTTCCCCTTAAATTCGAGGAAGAGGGAACGGTGATCGATAACGTCGTGGGAATTTCGCCAACGGGCACCGGATAAGATAGAGATAAAACGCGAAGGACGCGCGAGATGACGTAACTCGTATCCGTCCGAGGTGTACGGTAGGTAATAAGGTCAGTAGGCAAGGTCAAAATCCGTTGCCGCAGTCTCGGCGATAAACCGACGCGTGGGAGATCCGTGCGCCATTCTCCCGTGACCCACCATTGTCAAGGAGTCCCACCATCCTCCTCTCCTGGCGAACGAGTTCCTTCGGCTCGCTGGCTCAGTCGCTCAAAGGACGTCCGTGCAATCGTCTCGTAATATAGTATCTCGATTGAAAGGGGGGCTTGAATCGCTCCGCTCGTCGAGACTCGTTCGCGGAGAAGGGAAATTTCGAGGACGAAAAAGTCATTTGCGACAACTCGATACCCGATATTACGATGTATAGTAGTTAGCTAGGCGGTTGGAGATCGTCTCCTGCGAGACACGCGATAGACGAGAACCAAAGACGAACGCGGAACAAAGAGTTTCGAGACGGTTGTTTCGGTTTTCGCTAAGAGTAACGGAACCTTTCCCTTCTGCTTAGGCCGACACGGAGCCGATCTACTGGTCCTGGGTCAGAGCAATAGCGGCGGAGCTGGTCAGGCAGACACCGTTTCGGGCTCAACGTTGCCTGAACTTCTTGGAGATCCTAACGATATGTCCGAGAGGACCGGTCCCGCTCCCCGATAGCCCCACAGAGTCCCGAAGACGTTCGCGAAGCGAATTGCGTTGTTGGCCGGGTGATTCCCCAACGGAGAAGGATACCAGAAACTCCGCGACGATACTGGAGGAGTCCAGGAGAAGAGCCAGAAGCGAGTTGCGCGGTTGGTCCAGCAGCAATTCAAGCGACGAGGACCTCCTCGGAGAGTTTCGCAGCATACCGGCGATAATAACCAAGGAGCCACCGGTGACCAGGATTTGGGGTTGCAGCGAGAGTAGCGAAGGTAGCGACGACAGTCTACCTTGGGGCGGGGTCTGTCGTTCGAGCGTGGATTCCGTGGACTCGAGTGCCTCGATTCCCGAGCCGGAGACCAGAGAGCAACGAATCCAGAGGTACAAGGAGGCCAGGCGACGAGAGAACGAGGCCAGAAGCAGGCGAGTCCTCGAGGAGGATGCGAGGAGACGGAAAGCGAGAGCCGAGGAAAACAACAACGAAGTTCTCAAGACGTACGGTTCCGGGAGATCGAGGAGCAGAATCTACTCCGGAAACGATAACGACGACTTTTGTCCGACCTCGACAAAGAAGGAGCTCGACGTTGTTCGCGACGCCTCCAGATCGCGGAACGAGAAGGACGTTATCAGCAGACTACCGCCGGTGAAGCCGAACGAATTCTCCACGGTGAGATTCGAGGACGACCATCGCAACGAGGACGATAACAGAAACAACAACAGCGGCAACAACGGCAACTATAGCCCCAAGAACGGTAACACGAGTCCCGGAATACTCAGAACGGACATCAGCGAAAGAAGAAGCAGAGCCAGGGAGAGACGGTGCGTCCGAGAGAAGGGGCAATCGTTACAGTCGCAGCAGGTCCCGAGCACCACGCTCGAGACCACGCTCCAAGAACGCAAGAAATGCCTGGCCCAATTGTCCTCCAGAATTCCTGTACCGCGTCAACAGTCTCAAACACCCACCAAGGCTTCCGAGAACTCTACCTCTATCGTACTAGCCAAGTCGTCGACTTCCCTATCGGTCCTGACCGAGCCTCCGCGCGAGGAGGACGTGGCCAGACTCCTCGAACGATGTCAGAGGGTGGATCACTACGTGCCGGTACGAGAGAAACTAACCTTGTTCGAGTCGCTCTCGAGATTGGGCGGTCGACTGGCCAGAAGTACCGAGGATCTCGGTCGTTCCTCCTCGAAACCGAGCCCTAGGGGAAAACAACGCGCCAGATCTCTTCACGATCTTAACCGAGGAGCCAGGGCCGTACCTGTCAGGGAGATGTGTCGATTCTTCGAGGGTAGCGTCGAGCAAGACCCCAATCACAAGTCCGCCACTCTTGCCAAGACGAGATTCAGCGATCCCGTGACACCCACCAGGAACACGTGGAAGGATTCTACGAGTACGAAGGGCAACGAAGCGCCCTGCGTTCGATCCTCGACGCGAAAGAAACATTATTTCAAGTAACGCCGCGCGTTAAGAGAAACGAGTCGGAGATTCTGTTCCGCGTACGGGTAGTTTCGATCTGGATGTACTTTCGCGCCAAGTTTCCAACTATCGACTCCAGGGATCCTACGTGGTCGAAAGCAGGACTTTCTTAGTTGTACGAGCTACTTTACAACCTGGTTGCTACTAAACGGCATTCGATGTTGGAAAAACGCGTTAGGTTTTCAAACTCGTATCGTACGATGTCCCTGAACACACGGTTTAATATTTAACAACAATCTAGAACCTCGCCACATGAATGGCCGCGATCGTCGGAATCGTCGGAATCGTCGGAATCGTCGGAATCGTCGCAATCGTCGCACTCGTGTCGGGAGAAAGTCGCTGCCCGGAGCAGCTGTTTTTTGCTCTTCAGGATTCGAACTGTGCTCGATTCTCGGCGCCAGCAAACTTCCGATCGACCGTTAAATATCCGAGCGCGGCGCAAAAACTTCTTGGACCCGATGCTTCGTTGAAATTTCTCCGTTTTGTAAATTTCTGTTATTTATTGCGTTCGTCTCACCCCGTTTCTGTAAAAAAACTGTCCGGAGCATCGGAACCGCGACGAGAGAATATTTCGAACGCGATCCGAGCTCGCTCGCGAAGAGCGTATCGGATCGAAAAACGAAGCGAGAGGGGAGGATCGGAGAAACCGGTAACTTCCATTCACCTGAGCGATCGTCGAGAGACGCTCGAACACCTGTCGTCGGATACAAGTAGAAGACGAGGACGGAACCGTGCCTCTGGACCCTTCTGTTTCCGGTTCCTCGTCGTT
This sequence comes from Ptiloglossa arizonensis, assembly GCF_051014685.1. NCBI lineage: Eukaryota > Metazoa > Arthropoda > Insecta > Hymenoptera > Colletidae > Ptiloglossa > Ptiloglossa arizonensis. The sequence continues at coordinate 7,736,390 of NC_135061.1, forward strand.
TTCGATTGTTATTCGAGCCACGGTGCGTATCGTCTCCGTTCTCCAAAGAAATCGTAGCGGTAAACGAGATACCGAGCTTGGGAAAATCGATTCCCGAGTTAGTCGAGCTCGCTCGACGCGAAACGATAATTGAATTCGATCGAATTTACACCTGCACCGTTTCCCTCCCGAAACGTCTTCGATTGTTAATTTTTTTACGGAAAACGATCGATCGTAACTCTTTTCCAGCGTACCTGATCGAAGAGGATCCCGTTTCGTTTAGTTTTTGTCGCGTGGGCAAGACCGTTGTAAATAATTAGTCGAAATGGAGGGCGGGAGAAAACGTAGCCGGGCTTATCGGTCGAATTTCGAACATCCGTTTCGACGATCAACGCGTGAACCGATGTTGACTTCCGGTTGCCTCCAATCGGGACGGTAATTTCCGTTCCTGTTTCTCCCCTGCTCTCTCGTTGCTCGTTTTCTGTTCGGACTCAATTGGGTCGCGCGAGCGGTCCTTCAACCGTACACTCTGATCCATACGAATTAATTACGGAGACGCTAATTGAAACGGAAGAAGGGAACGAGAACGAGAACGAGAACGAGAACGAGAACGAGAACGAACTACGGGCGTCCCGATGGTGTCGCGTTTTGCAACCGACGATGAAGAAGCAAGTCGAGACGACGACGTAATCAACCGATTAGTATCCTGCGCGTTAAAGATGTTCAATTGTTGTTAGAATCGTGACTTATCGATCGTCGATAGTCTCGCAAACCTTGAGTCGTTACCGAATGAAATTAATGCTAATAAACAAAGTGCCAAAAATGTTACGTTTTCTGCGAAGAGAAAAAAAAAAAAAGAACAAAAGTGTATAAAGAAACGAAGAAAAATAATTGTAATTAGAGAGTAGTAGAGTAAAGAAGTAATTGTAATTGCTTGTTTTAGGGTAAATCGATCGAAACGATGGAAGGAGAAGAAAAAATCAAGAAAAATGTTTCCGTTTCGTGTTTCGTGGTTCGTGGTTCGTGGTTCGTGGTTCGTGTTTCGGTTGTTAGAGATCGCGGAATGTTTATTTATTATAAATGTATAGAACACGTTATCGATAGTCACGTTTCGTTGGTTCTGTAAGAATCTTGGTCAATTTCTCGATCGTAACGCGAATACAATCGCGGTGTCCCGATACGATTTCTTTTTGTACAGTAAACCGAATTGATTTAGCCGATCAAAGATTCAACCTCTTTATTTTCGTATTCGCGTGTGTGTATACGTGCATCGTATATGCTATAAAAATATAGATATAGATATATAAAGAAAATTGTGTACGATCGCGCGACAATGTACGACTTGCGATTCAGTGTGCTTTGCGTATAGAACTGTAATCCGAGAAAAAGTATAATGGAAAGAAACGTATGTATAATCATCGTCAACGGAAAGAGTTATTTAAACGACGGCCTTGTCGATCGAGCCTTGTCGATCGTCTGGTTGTTCGAATAAACGCGTTTCCGCATAGTAAATCGACACAAATCGTGGGATCTGGCAAATTGTTAATCGTTCGACTAGTTGATTCGACGAATAAACCAATTCTCGTCGTTGAACCGCGATTCGAAGAGGAAGAGAGAAAAAGGGTTTCGTTGGAGAACGCCTCGTAGGATAACAACGACGCGATACAATTGACCCATGGAAATAGTTAACCCTTTGCACTCCTTACTGGTTTTTTTTTTCTTTCTCCCCCCTTCTTTTTCTTATCTTTCTCTTGTAAAAGAAAAACAAGCGGGTCTCGATAAAATGTTGTATCGCAATAACGCAGAGCGTGTAAGAGATATATTGTTCATTTATGTGTAAGCGGTAAAGTAATTGCGTTCGGTCGAGTGTAGCTCAACATTGGATTCGGTGTAAGAAATGTGATATCGTGGCACACTCGACACAGTGAATGGTAAGGGTTAAGAATGTGTGTCCCTCCCGAAGGGAGCAAGGTTCGATCGCGACGACGTCTATGCGAACCGACGAGCGTGCAGACAGGGCGAGAACAACCCCTTGCAGTTCGGATTACCTTATCCGCGGGACTGTTCGGGCCGCACCGGGACCAAAAGGAAACGTACGCGCGCACGTACTGAACGGACGTCTGTAAAAATGAAATTTATTCCGGACGGTCCGACGGTCCGACGCGGTCCGACGGGCGAAGCTCGTGAGAAGTCGTCCGAGCGCAGAGGGTTGCTCGCCATAGAACTGGTGAAAAAATAGGAAAAACTCGAGGCAGACGTTGTTCTTCCGCGGAAACCCTGTAAAACCGGTCGATCGCCAAAGAGGTCCTCTAGTCCCTCGTCGGAGGAATCCGAAAAGGCTACCCCCTACCCCAATCCCTGCAATACGCGCGATCACTCCCCGCTGGAAATTCGTCGCCCGGTTACCGTGCTGAACTTTCCACGTCCGCGTCCATGCGTAATTATATCATTCACGAGCTATTTGTATTTACGTTTGTTGTAATAAAAGGGACGAATAATGGCCGTTACATAAAAGTGATTGTCGTTAGAAAGTCGCGCGCCACGGAGGCCTTGGCACTATCTCGCATTCGCTGCTTTATACTTTGTCCCTCTCCATCCCTCCTACTAACAGCACTCTTTCTAGTACTATACCCTACCATACCCTCCTCGGAGGTGTTGGTGGTCTTTTATCTCTTTAACCGTCCGTCGCCCACGCGCGATTTTCCTTCTTTTTTTTTACGCGCCACGACCAACTCGCACCCAGAGGCACGCGTTCGCGTTCGCGTTCGCGTTCGCGCTTGCGCTCGCGTCGCTAATTAGCGCGCGTTTTCGTAAGATCGCGAACAAAGATTGCTCCGGCCGCGCGATGAACTTTAGAAATGCTCAGAGGCTTGTGTAACGACGCAGCACCGTGAAATTATTGTATCGGGAGTATTCGTTTCTCTTTTCGTTCGGGTCTGCGCGACGATGGACCGATTCGCGTCCATTTTCCCCAATTTGGACACCCTAGAGTCGGTTGACACAGGACGCGTCTGAAACCTGACGCGACGTCTTTCTTACGAATCTGAATACCCATTAGCGTTCGGAGACACTCGGAGCGATCGAATCGCGAAGAAACGAAATCGTTCGAGCGCTCAAGGTCTCGCCGAGACTATCCCCACAGTGACGTCTGTCGATGCGTCGCGGTAACTTTCTCGCTAATGGACCAAATAAAGAAGAAATACAGTTTCTGCGCGTCAACTTTCGGATAAAGATGGGAACAAAGCAATACGTTTCGGTCGAACGTAACGTAAATCGCGTTGCACTTTCCAAAACGTTGATTCGAGACGATTTTCGTCGAAAAGAATATTTTTGCAAATATATTCCTCGAAACGTTTACGGTATATAGATTTTAAAAAATTATACGAGCTCGAATAAAATATATGGAATTGAATGCGATTGTTGTTCTAAATTTTACTCTTTTGTATTATACATCGTCCTTAGACATTTCGTTATCGTATCGCAGTTGCTTCTTTCGAAAATTTTCTCCGTCGTTTTATTCTTTTCAATTTATCAGAGTTCTCCATAATTTCTATCGTACTTGTTCGCAACTATTAACATTTTACAGACACCTGTATTATTTTCGTTCCGCGATTTCAATCTTTCCTGTACACTGCGTATTCTTGTTTTCTCTTCTGTATTTTCTTTTAAACATACATTTACCGATCCACTCCCCTTCTCCGTACCTGATCTCTCCTCGGGTCTCGAAACTTCTTCTTCTTCTGCTCTTGTTCCCGTGGTTTTTCGGTTTGCAATTTCTTTTCGTAACCGTCGCATCGTATCTCGACAATATTCCCCGCAGCCTACGTTATTGAAATTGTTCAGTTCAGCCAATAATAATGCATGCGTTCCAACGATCGAGCTGGCCTGAAAATCTAATGGATCGAGGCGCGTGTTCGACGCGTCTACCTTAGACGAAATAAGTGTCTCTATTTCCATCGAGGTAAAATTTTTCTTACTTTCCCAACGTTCCGCTCGAATCGATTCATTTTACATAATTTTCACTCGTTTCTTTCAACGACCGTCGAAGAAAACCAATAAGAACACGCTCGGTGAAATGGTTGGGCGAATATGGTTGTTTCGCTGTTGCAACCCAACCCGTTTACTCAACGTCGGTGCACGAAATCGAATTGTCGCGGTAATAATTCAGCCGGTCCGAACTTACGAAAACCTTGACCAACGATCGAATGGAGTAAATTTGCGGTCGCGAAGGACGGTGGTTTTTCAAGAGACTTTTTCGAGCGTTCTTTGATCGGAATTTGTGTTTACGTCGCGGACCTTGATGCCGCTGGACGCCGCAGCTTCCCGCTCGTTTATTTACTTTAACCGTGGACTCGTTCTTGCGTTCGCAGGACCGCCCACTTAACGTTCCCGTGTAATTTTCATTCCACGTACGTACGTACACGCGTGTGCGTGGAAAGCGGTAGATTCTAGCTAGAATCGACGAGGAGGCCGCGGTAATTTATTTGCCGACTTTAATGAAGTCAAATGCGTCGATAAATTATACGGAATCGTTAACCGATGGTACAGCTTGAACGGGACTCTGGAGAAAATCCAGGAGAGATCGTTGGTAATACGTGACGCTTCGTTCGAAGCTCCGAATTGCGCTGAGCGAGGTTAGCTCCGTTTCACAGCCCGAAGATCTCGGAACGACGTCGCGACGTTCACGTTGAGGATCAACGTGTTCAGCCTGACTAAAAAAAGTTTCGGCGAGACTAGGCTGCGCGCGAAATCGTCGTTGTCGTTGTCAGCAGGATTTTCCAGGGTTTTGGATTTCGATCGAAAACGCTGCAAGGTCGTCGACCGTTTACCCGATTTCGTGACAGTTTTCGTTTCTTTTCGACGACGTGGCGTCGAGCCGATCTCTTTTTCGACACGGGTTACCATCGACGGTGTCTCGGGAAAAAAGATTCGACGTAAACTAATGTCGACCGTAGATTACGTGCCAGGCTTCGTGTGTCCCGAGCACGGTTTCACGTTGGGTGCATAAGAAACGCGGGTAATCGAGTGACTGGCCTTGATAGTTGCCGGTACCGGCCGCGCTAAGCGATTCAACGCGAAACAGGTACACGTACGTACCGTGCATGCTGGCTAGGCACGTTGCGCTCGCGATACACCGATCTATCGATCGATAGCTCGGCTGGCTTTTAAAGTGCAGTGTACCGAGACTCCTACCGCGACGCTATTTACTTCCAATTTATCTGATCGTGACCAGGGGAACTCGTACCTTGAAAACAGCCGTTTCTCGATCGAGAGAAACAAAGTTGCGCATCGAGGGAACCACGATGCTTTGGAAAGTGATCTCGTTGGAAAATAGACGAGACTCCGATAGAGTTGTTCGGTTGAAAGTAAAACGTCTCCAGCTTTCATCGAGTACCATTAATAACCACCGATGGGAACCAGTTTCTTCTTTGACCGGTGGTCGCAGTTTCGACGATGGCGTGCTCCGCGTCGGTAAATCAACCGTTGTTGGATTCGAACCGAGAATCGTAATGCCATTTGCAATCGTTAGCATTACGCGGAGGAATTAAGCCGATGGTTAACTTTCTAAACGCGGATGGAAATGGAAACTCGGAAAGTTTATCGGTTGTTTCTTGCAAGATCAACGGAGAAGCCTACGCCCACGATGCATTAAAATATATGCAAGTCGGACATACGAGCGTTACGCATTTACGAGACGATGCACTCGAAAATGGACGTGTAACGGATGTGCAACTTCCGTTGCAATATAGTTGCTCCATCTGTCGTTCGAGGTATGTTTATGCCGATGGTAAACTTTTCTTCGATATCGACGCAGACGCAACACATTAAACGGATCTTTTAGCCTGCGAGAATTCGTAACGCGCATTCTGAAATACCGACCTCGTAAAGTGTTGGATATTTTAAAAAAAAAAATATCTAATTAATTGTTTCTACATAGAATATATATGTTTTTGTTTTATTTATAAAATTATATCGGTTAATAAATTATTATCGCATCTATAAATAATTTATTTAATAATATATATATTAATTTCGTCTCTTGGAACGAAACAACGATAACTCGTTGGATATTGTACCTAGAACTACTTCAGCTATACAAAGTTGTATAAAGTACCGAACGAGTCTTAAATCTCTTTGTAGCACCGTCGACGGAAAATCGTGCATATTTATAGGAAAATAATTTCTGCTTTTGTCGCTTGATGGCGTCACCACCCCTATATAGACCGACATTGCAGAATCATTCCTACGATCCACCCTTTACGTGTATACGTTATTTCACATCGGTTCAAGCATGATATGCACAAACCGTAACTGCTACAACTTACTGGTATAATAGTTTTTAAGGCTAAAGTTTGATAACGTTACAAACGATACACAGGGAGAAATTTATATTTATTACCTCTACCGAGGTTGGCAGTTTACTTAAATATCGTTCTTAAATGAAGAGGACTTGAATGCTTCGAAAGCACCGATATTTTGCGATATGAATATTTCAGACCGTATGATAAACAATTGTTGTTGTTATTATTATTATAAACATTAAATATATCCAATTTTTATTTCAAGTGCTCTACTGCATTTTTAAGTTATTAAAAAGTAATAAATTTTTACTAGAAAGAGAACTGTTTCGTAAAAATTTAAAAAATAATACGTAAACAATTTTAAACTTTGATAATCGTTTACATCCATTCAGAAATAAAAAATTTAATAAAAATTTCATCTTTTTGGTGATTTTAATTTTTACATAATATGAAATTTCATTGTCGCCCGAAATTATACGTTTCTACAAAATTTATTTCTAATAAACTACGAGCGAACCATCGTGCTTCCGGATTCGTATTAGAAACGAGAAATTGCCCAACAATTATCGGGTAGAGTTTACCTTTCCGTTTATCAATATTATTTTCAATTTTAATTTCTAAAGATGTTAAAACCATTATACTTATATTTATACTTTTTATGTGTACTAATTTTGGAAAAAAATGCACCCTAATGATATTACACTTCCATTATAGTCGGAAAAGATATTTCTATCGATTATAATCACGTACCAATGTCGCCCAAACGAAAAGTCCGCTGTCAGTCCCCCTAGGGAGTGTCGCCGCCTGAACGAAAAGTTCACCGTCGGTCCCTCGGGACTGACGTCGCGGCGCTCAACGTGTTAATAGACTAGATCATAATTCTTGTCCATGTTTCGACGATACTTGATTGAATTGCATCGGTACTTTAAGAAATGTCAACAAGTAAATCTTATTAATACCATTGACAGCTTGTTCGGATATTCGGCACTTTAAGCCAATGCTTAAGAATTAATACGTAATGAAATTCATGTTCCGTGTTATATAAAGTCGTACTTGCGTATTCTATTTTTTTTATATTTATATATAGTAGTCATTAAAATATTGTACGCCTTAAAGTAACCATTGGCTTACAAAGAGAATAGGTTATTCAAGGGAATTCAAGAATTGCGATAGAATAGGTAATCGATATATATTGGATTTTAGCGTACGAGCGAATACTTTAAAATATAAAAAACATAGCATATACGGAAACACCGAAACTACATATTCTACACGGTACGAGATATTTTCCGTATTATAAATATAAAATACTAAAAGTTCTACATATTAAATATTCTCTATATATAAGAGAACGCGAGTCAAATGTGCTAAACTGTTAGTTTTTATTGGAAAAGATTATTTCAAAAGTTGCTCTCACCTTTGTATTTAAGCGGTCTTAAAAAAAATTTGTCTCTCTATCAGAGACAAGCAGTATTCACAAATTTCCTGGAGTACGAGCAGCATAAGATGTCGGTTGTAGATTACCTGCATAAAAATAGCTATTATTTGCATATAACTATTTTCATATTAGACGATGAAATAACTATTATATTTAAATTGGTACAGTCTAGTATAACGACGTATATTGGAAATTAATTCGAAAAAGGTAATAAAATATACTTAATCAACGATAACTTAATCCTTGAATCCAACAAATTATTCTGTTCGTCGCATATTAGAAAACTGTTGGCCAGAGCGTTATCTCATAGCCATTCGTGCGACCACGTATAGGTTATATTTACCAAAATTAATTCTGAAAACAGAATGAAATATATTTAATAAATAATAGTTACACTTTCGAGACTTACCTTAAATATCGCGCATCTGAAAGATATCGATGGAGCACTGTTATTTTATAGCGAACGATGCGATCGGTCGCGACGTTACATACGTGCATAAAAATTAATTCTGCGCATCTATGTTACGCAGCCGTAAAGTGGCTTGGCGCGAGACCAAGACGCGTGCCAAAAAGGGGAAGGGGTAACGGGATCTAGGGACTTTCCCCTTAAACGGCAAGAATTGGCGCGCCACCCCTGTACGATATAAAATTTGAATTTGTTTATCGCACTTTATACACGTACGGCTCTCGCAGAAGAGTTTACAATTTGATATCGTTCGCGTTGGCGCCGCTTTCCTTTCCGGTACCTTCAAACGACGTTATTACGTAACAAGGGACTCGCTTCCGGCGTCGATTAGATAGCGGTGCGACCAAAAAGACACAGAAAGAAACCAGTTTCTAAGGAGTGTCGTTAAGGGAAACACCGCTGTTCCAACTTTAGTATCGAGAGTAATTTATGGTTCTATTACGAATGTCGACATTTTTGGAACACAGTACCGCTAAAAATTGCGTTCGAAACGCAGGAAATTTTCGTAATAAAACGTAGTCGATTTTCTCTAACGAACTAACGAAGATCTCGACCAGCGACTATTTGTTAAGTCAGCGTATGCCCTTAATGCGGGTCGAGGTCTTTGTACATACAGTTGCTTCGGATCAATATGTAACATACAATACACGCACGAGTGTCGTGCAAGGTCTCTTGAAGATAAAAGGTGCGAAACGATGACCCTGTGCGACGATTAAAGCAGGTAATATAATATTTACAGGCTCGTTTAGATAGAGTCCTGTAGAATCTCGAAGCATTCGTGCTCGACGAACGATTCGAATAATCGAACTTTCATCGATTTTGTTCGGGTCGTCCTTTTATAAATTTTCGTCCGCGTACATTATCATCCGCGTACACGAGTATAGAGAAAGTAACTGGCGCACCTACTTTTACATTTGCATACGTATTGTAACACCAACTGTGCAATTGGTGTTACCTTGTCGAAGCTGATAGAAAGCACCTGAATGTTTATCTATGCACTTGATTAAAAGCGAAGAAGGACATTTATTGTTACCTTGGTCGTTATCGGGCCGTTATCTCAACTCGTGAAAAAGAAGCTCACGGTAGAGAATTTTAACACCCTTGTAAAACTGTTTCGCCTAATCAATTCGGCCGTTAAGATTAAAAGGATAGTACATTCTTCTACCTCCGTGCTCGATAAATTGCCGTGGCGTTTTGCGGGCAAGATTAATCATCTTTGAAGGAAGCCATCGAACAGTTACGAACATAATTAATAACCAATTGGAATACGTTACCTCGGGAAATAGGAACACGTCCTTCGGGAAACACGTACGAGTACATTTTCCTTGCTCGATAATTTTCGACTACGCGGCACTGCATTGCAAAATACGTCGAAATTTATCGTAGAAAGATAAGTTCGGGGAATAAGTACGTACCAGCCGCATACGCTCGCTGTTAGAGAAATTCATCTTCCCTAAAACTGTCCACTCGGTGTTCGAAAGATTACGAGAAAGCTTGTTCGATGTAACCGGCGCAAGCGACCGTTAAGAGATCGACCCAGTACGAACACCGAAGACAGTGTCGAACCAATGGAAAGCCTCGTTCAGTCCTCTCGAAGAAATCTCGGTTTCGTTTTCGTGGTATATCCCGATACGTGATTCCCAGTTATCGTTCCTTCGCGACGCTAGTTGTTCCACTCAGGGTGGATCCCCGACCGGCTGCATCGATCTTGCTGTTCGGTTTCGTTCGGGGGTTCGATGCACTTTTATTGTCGGCGAGATCAATCGGTGGACGCGCGATACCCTTTCGCGTGACGCGCGAGGGGCTGGGGTGGTACGGGGAAGAGAATAAAGAAAAAGGAAAAACGGAAACGAGAAATCACCGAACAATACCCGGAGCCAGATAACAGCACGAAGCGGCGACGACCACGTAGGTGGGGAACACGAGACACACGATGTGGAATAAATAGTGGCCTGAAATCGAGCGGAATTCAGTCGCACCGCTGTTGTACCATCGTCGTTGGCGTTTATTCACGACGAACTCGTTAGAGGTCATCGTGAAGTCAGCCGATCCTACGTACCGTCAGGATAAATCGATAAGTACCGGCGGGCGACCTGTTCGCGTTAGATCGTGGTCGGAGTTCCGCGAGAGCTGAACAAGTGCTTGCCGTCTTCGATTGATGGTAAACGAATTCTGTAAACGTAATCGAAGAATGCTACCGTTGCTGCTGTCCCTGGTGTTCCCGCTGGCCCCCGTACTCCTGGTCGACGGATTCTTATTCGGGTACTTGACACGCACGTTGATCTCATTGTTGGGATGCCTTGCGAACGATAACTCCGTCTCTCTCTCTCTCTCTCTCTCTCTCTCTCTCTCTCTCTCTCTCTCTCTCTCTCTCTCTCTCTCTCTCTCTCTCTCTCTCTCTCTCTCTCTCTCTCTCTCTCTCTCTCTCTCTCTCTCTCTCTCTCTCTCTCTCTCTCTCTCTCTCTCTCTCTCTCTCTCTCTCTCTCTCGTCTCTCTCTCTCTCTCTCTCTCTCTCTCTCTCTCTCTCTCTCTCTCTTTCTTCTCTCTCTCTCTCTCTCTCTTTCTCTCTCCTCTCTCTCTCTCTCTCTCTCTCTCTCTCTTCCTCTCTTTCTCTCCATCTCGTAAATTCAAAGTAACCACGTGCTGCGATTCTCACGGACGCGACAGTGCGACGATACGCATATTTACAATATCATTGGACGATAAACGTCGCGAGTGTTGGCAAGCGCATCCTGTGGCTCCTGAAATACCCATAAAACGTTCAAGTTCAGGACTGAAAATATCTTATCTAATTCGTGTCATTGGCCGCGCTCGACTCCCGGCTCGCTGGCACCTCGTGTTTCTGTTCACAGTTTCCGACCGGTCACCTCCAAAAACGAGGACAGACAGGGATTCGACGTTTATTGGAACGTGCCCACTTTCATGTGCCACAAGTTCGGGCTGCGTTTCGAGAATGTCTCCTACAAATACGAAATCCTGCAGAACGCTATGGACGAATTCCGCGGCGACCGGATCGCTATCCTCTACGATCCTGGGATGTTTCCAGCGTTGTTGAAGGACTCGAATGGTAAATGATTCGTTTGTTACGCCTCGCGTACGTGACACTGGGACAACTTTGAGCGTTATTCAGGTGCTGTCGTGAAGAGAAACGGTGGTGTACCGCAAGAAGGCAACCTCACCAAGCATTTGGAAGTCTTTAGGGAGCACCTGATTAATCAGATCCCGGACGAATCGTTCCGTGGTGTCGGCGTGATCGATTTCGAGAGCTGGAGGCCAATCTTTCGACAGAATTGGGCTTCCCTTCAACCGTACAAGGATTTCTCCGTACAGATCGTTCGGAGACAACATCCGTTCTGGGACAGTCGAAGCGTCGAGCAAGAGGCGAAGCAGAGGTTTGAGAAATACGGGAGACTCTTCATGGAGGAGACACTGAAAGCTGCCAAGACGACCAGACCGTCCGCCAGTTGGGGATACTACGCTTATCCCTATTGCTACAATCTGACACCGAACCAGCCCAGTTCGCAGTGCGATAAAACCACAGTGCTGGAGAACGATAAGTATGCGATTCGACGAGACTCGAGGCGTGTTTCCACCTAGGTAACGTGTAGCGTGCACCAGTGACGCGCTAGACAATGCTGCGTAAAAACAGACGAGATTGGGACGATACGCGATATGCTGTACTATAAATCGCGCGTGAATAACAGTGCTACGAGTCGACCGAGAGTGGAAACTTGCCTTCAGGGTCGACGCAGACCTGTGATTTCTTTCCGTTGCGATGACAGTCGAGCCAAATTGTTGTTTCGCGTTCGATTCCAATCGTGGTTGTATCTTCGGATCGTTCGATTTAGCACCTTCCGACGTACGACCCGTCCTCCAGTTACCGTTAAAAGTCCCTCAAGGGCCAGACGTAACGAGATTACGAGAGACACTCGTCGAGATTACCGTACCTGGATCGAAATGTGTCAATGCCAAGTTGAAAAATTCAACTCTCTTTCCCCGGTTACATCTGCCTTATCTAATCGTTGGCGATAAGAAGTGAACCAGCATCGTCGTCCGTTCCTCTATTTCAGAATGTCGTGGTTGTTCGAGCTGGAGGACGTTCTCTTGCCCTCGGTGTACTTGAGGTCGAGCCTGACCAGCAGCGAGAGAGTCGGGCTCGTCGGTGGTAGGGTGCGGGAGTCTCTGAGAATAGCGCGGCAGACGACACCCAGGAAAAAGGTTCTTCCCTACTACTGGTACAAGTACCAGGATCAGAGGGACGCGTATTTGAATAAGGCGAGTCCATTCGTTTTGAAAACATTTTAGGGGAACGAAAGATGCGTCACCTGATAACGTCCCGCGGGCCGGTCTTCAAAATGGATTTATCTTTGCAGGCTGATCTCGAGGCCACTCTCCGCAAGATCTCGGATCTCGGTGCGGACGGTCTCATCATTTGGGGAAGCTCCAACGATATCAACACCAAGGAGAAGTGCCTGCGGTTCGAGAAATACCTGAACAACGATCTCGGTCCTGTTGTCGATCGCGTCCGACGAACCGCGTTGGGCTTGAACCGGTACAACGAGGGTAATCCTGTGGACGATCCTGTGGACGATCCTGCGGAGAATCCTGTGGGGAATCACGTGGAGGTAGCCGTGGTCGATCAGGTTTAACGAAACACCGGAGACTAGGATCTTGTCAAAGAAACAGAAAACGGAAATGGTACAGGGTCCTCGTTGGTTTCTAATTCTCGCGCGTACGATTACCGTAAGCGAGCCAGCCGCGCGGACGAGGCTGCTCGACCTTCGACGGAGAAAGACGCTGGACGCCAGATGTATCGCTGAAACCAAAGACGAAACCTAGACGAGACATTGCTTCGCACGTTTGATCGCGCGAACGGCCAGTTGTCGAAGCAACGATCGAAATAAATTTCGAAATAAACCTACGAAGAATCGTCTCTTTCATTTCTCCCGGCGATACTCGGAACCGTCCGTAATATTCCCGATCGTTTCCAGGTCCGCGAGATGCTCGGTAAACGATTCGGTGGATCCTTCGCGTGGCACCCCCTGAAAAAACCACCGAGAAAACTAGCGGTCGGAGCTCGCGACGAAGGCACTTGAGCGCTAGCGTACGACAAGTTTTACTGGTTCGAGGTGTAAGGCCTCGGGCGATCTTGCTTTTTACAGTACACACGACGTCGTTGTAGAGGTAGTCAAAGATCTCTCTTGCTTACCGTTGATCCCTCTCCCCTCTCCATCCTGTTCGGAGAGCGATCCTTTCTCTTTCTGTTTTCCCGAGGATACCTGGAGAAACTGGGAGAACGAGAAAGACAGAGAACGGAACGGGAACGGCGCGGAACCGAACGTACCGAGTAGAAGGAGGAGCTGAAGGAGACTCCGGTGGTGGTGGTGGTGGAGGTGGAGCAAGAGGAGGAGGAGGAGGAGGAGGAGGAGGAGGAGGAGGAGGAGAACGGAACACGAGAGATCGGCAGCACAGTTTCGTGTTCAGCTCAGCTCGGTTCGGCTCAGCCTCGTATCGGATCTTCGTGTTTCGAGACAAACCGTTCTTCAAATTTGTCCCTACAGATCGGCCCCCACCGATCCGATAGTCTTCGCTGCTGGGACAGCGGCAGAGGTCCGTACGAGCATCGAGTGAAAATCGCGCGAGCAATACCGTTTTATTTCGTTTCGTTTCGTTTCGTTTCGTTTCGTTTCGTTTCGTTTCGTTTCGTTTGTTCGTTCGTTCGTACGTTCGTTCGTTCGTTCGTTCGTTCGTTCGTCCGTTCGTTCGTGCGTTCGTTCGTTCGTTCGTTCGTTCGTTCTGTTTACCGATCGTTCATCGCCGAGTCGTAGAGTGGTGCGTAGTTCGCGACGTCGCTGACGTACACGGAGGTGAGTGACAGTTTCTTTGGAAAAGCCAAGGCTGTTTTGCCGCACGCTGGTTGGCAGCTCGAGATCGTTGCCAGAGTTGCCAGACTGTGATGTGTACGCTACGAGACACCGCGCCACGAATGATTCGATCGCGAACATCGTATCGAGGATTACTCCGTAATCGTAGAAACGGATGGTTAATATTTCGAAAGTGCTTCCGGCAATGATGGTCCCGCGAGACGATCCACTCGATTCTTTCGAGCGGACACTTGAACGGGCCAACCTGTACTTCCGATGAACACGAGATACGCATACTAGTATTTTTCTAACCTTTCGATCGAAAGAATTCTACAAGAGTTCGTCGTCGATCGGGTTTCTTCTCGCGCGATCGTTCTTTCCCGAGCGAAAGAAAGTTAGCACCAGCTGAGCACAGTCGCGGTGATCACAGGCTCTTAGAGAGACCGTAGTCGAGGGACAGGGACTCGGTCGGCTAAATAGTTCAGAAGCACCAAATCCAAACCGTTTTGCCCACTAATCCTAATACCAGACCCTATTCTCGAGTTAATGATAGCTCTTCTTAGACGCAACAGTTAACTTCCAAAGCTGAACCGTTGCGCGGTAGCCGACTCGCCATCGGGGTCCTTTCTAATGAAGACCTTTTGCGACCGAGTGGACTCGCCACTGTGCGGTTAATTGGCTAATCTCGAAAATATCCGAGCGAAAACGCAGTGTATCGACTCCACGGGTGTCCGCGGCGATCGAGAGAATCGATCATTTCCGTCGATCGAGTGCCACGAAATCGAGACTATCGTCGAACGAACGCGTTGTTAATATTGTTAACCGGTCCTCCCCTGTCTCCCAGTCCCCCAGTCCCCAGTCCCCCTGCCCCCCGTACCTTGTCCCCTGTCCCCTGTCCCCTGTCCCCCGTTCCCGGACAAAGTGGTCCGTATTTAATTACATCTTACGGTGCGCTTATTTTCGAAGCTGCGAGTAGTCCGACTCACGCCTTTCGAGTAATTAGACGTTGTAGAAAATAGAGAATAACGCCCTCGGTTCAATCGGTGTTTCGAACCACTCGTTACGAACTCTCGTTCAATCATCTCTCTTCCGTTTGGGAAAAGAAAATTTACGCATCCGTGTTTTCGTTACTGTCCACCGAGCCCCGAAGCTTCTTACCGCGAACGTTCCACCAGTAGGCTGTGTAGCCCGTAACGAACCATGAAAAATCTGAGGTGCTTCCGGGGGGTCCGTGACACTTGATACCGATATCCATGAGGTCAGGCTGCAAGGGCGACCGAAACTAGCTGTGTCATCCGGCAGCGGCATGGTGTTCGCGCCCCTCGGCTAACGGGTTATCGGTTACCAGAAAAAATCGTTAAAAGAACAAAGTACAAATTGCCATCTCTCGGTGGAGGAGGAACACCTAGCAACTGGTATATTGCGAAATCGACCGAGATAAAGACTCTCTCGGCTCCCCTCCTCCTCCGTTCTAGGTGTTCCTTTTTCCTCTTCGATCGATTTCTTTCTTTGGCAATCCTATCGAGGGGGTCGCTTTTCAAAACGGATGCTCCGGTGATAAAGAATCGAGAGAAGAGAAAATCGGATCGAAAGGGACGGGGAACTCGCGGTCGTTGTTTTCCTTTTTCTTTTCTTTCTTTTTTTTTTTTTTTTTTTTTTCATTCGCTCGTTAGAAGACAGGGAAGACGCGGAAAGAGAGCACGAGAGAGCTAGTAGCGGCCAGGCTCGAGGAAGACGAAAGGGCCCGTTTTAAAGAGGCGAGCATTAAAAACAACAATGTCATTACATTTTAACGACCTGTTCTTGGGCTCTACCCTCCCTTTTAAGAACGTTCGTTTGCAGGTATGTGGTCCGCGTTCTCGCGGGGGCCATCACACCGGGAGAGAATTTTTAAAGCGGCGCGCACACCGACTTCTCTCCTTTTTTCGCGAAAAGCTCTCGCGTCGCGGCTCTGTCCAATCTCGACGCGATCGAAAAAATTTCCGCTCGATCGTGACTCGGAAACGCGAGATCGACTTCTTGAAATGATACATCGGCCCCGTGAGAAATTACCTCGCGGGTGACATCTTGACGGTCTAAGGGCCAGCCGCGAAAACGGCCGCGGGTCGGACATCGCTCAGCGTCGAGGCGCTCGGGCGTTGAAATTTCAACGGGCTTAAAATCGTGATCTAATCGAGGGAACGAAGAGGGTGCGAAAGCAGCTTAATCCGACACTGGCCACTGCATAGGACCCCTCCAGCTCGAGTCCGTACCTCTCTCCCCGGGCCGATCTTTCCCCACGCAATCTGGGCATGCCGTGCAGCTCGCGAAGAATTAGTATGGGCGAAGTAACAAAAGCACGAGGAACAAGCGCGGGGGGCGTGCGGAGAGTGGCAGCGAAGGAGGAAGAAAAAAAAGGAGCCGAGATGGCGCCACACGTCCAGCGTGTTTTCGGGGCATCCTCCGGTGCTGTTGGCAAACTCCTTTTTTTTTCTTCTTCTTCTTCTGCTTCTGCTTCTTCTTCTTCTTCTTCTTCTTCTTCTTCTTCTTCTTCTTCTTCTTCTTCTTCTTCTTCTTCTTCTTGTTCTTCTTCTTCAGTCCCTACCCTCGCTTCTCTCTACCGTTCCGTCTCGTTTCTTCTCGTCCACGCGGGTCACTGGTCCACTCTCTTGCTTCTGGCGCGTTGTGCACCCTCTCCCGGGGCCGATTCCTTTTTTATTTCGCTCCCCTTCTGGACCCTCACCCTGCGGGCCCCCCTATTAGTTCGGCCACGGCACCGTATTGCCGGAAAAAAACGAAAAAAAAAAGGAAAAAGAGCAAAGGACGGTCGCGAAATGCGAAATTGGGCTAGACCAAATCAAGAGATAAGGATTTCTCGTTAAAATGGAAGACCGTATTGCGTTCGAAAATTAACGTTTAATCTGCGGCAATAATCGAGGCGCATTCTTTGAACGATCTTCCTCGGTGTGTATTTCCTCGGTGTCGATATACGTAACGGATGATTTTCCGATGTAAACGAATCGAAGTCAGCTTCTCTTGCGCTCCTTTCGTGACAAGGGATTTCGAAAATAAACGTCGACGGTGTACCCGGCGACTCTAACCAAATATGGTTGCGTTTAGATAAAGCCGAAGGCGATCGAGAAACTAGTACAGTTGGTACCGTGAGCTCGAACCCGCGCCTATTCGCCTTCCATTGGTCGAGAAACTTGAACCACCTTGCTTCTAGCGATTTTTCTTCTTCCTCTTATTTTCTTTGTTCCTTTTCGTTTACGGCAAAGTACTCCGGCAAAGAGATCATGAAATCTCCGTGTACCCGAGGTGACAGGGCCGTACGAACCCTGGTGCAATTGTCTCCTAGACACCAGCTGCTATTGTCTCCCATTTTGTTTCCGGAAATATCTTCTATCGTCACGTGTCTAGTAACCAGGTTCCAAACATTTTTCCACTCCGTGTGTACTCTGCGTATACTCGGCATACTATATAATAGGAAGCTATTAAATTGACCGGCGAAATGCTCTTGGATAGAGATAAATTATAATTATAATTTTTAGAAACCATAATTTTCATTGGAAACTGGAAAACTAAAACCCCTCTTGTCCATGTAACGTTCCGTTCGCCAACGTAACCATTTATAGGGTAACCTATAGTAACTCAACGACCGGCGCTCCAAATTTACAACGATTCTCCAAAGCGCTTACAACACACGAATTTCAATATTTGTAAACTTTTAAATAGCATTAGGACGCTGAGCAAATATTTCGAATAAAAATTCTCAAAATCGTACCTTTCTTAATTTTTACGAACTATCGTACTGGATCGGAAAAGGCCCATGCACGTTGAACCAAAGATTAAAGCGACTCTTTGATCGGTCGCTAAATCATTTTCCTTTCGGTCGATTGGTCAGAGACCAACCAAGGAGTCCTGGAATCGGCCAGTCGGAGAGGTCCCTAAATCACAAACTCCTCGAGAATCTTGATCGTTGACTCTCCGCGTGTTCTCCGTTCGATCGTCCAGTTTGTCAAACATAATTTTTTCCCCCGGTGGGGTGAATAGTCCGAATGAAATATGAATTCCGGCGCGTCACGTTCCGCGGACTCACGCCCCCTCCCCCTTGGGCCTGTCATAGGTGCAAAGTTCGGAAGAATGATTTTAATCCCGCGCTTTTTAAAGGGATCCCCCGGGACAGCGACGGCGACGGCGACGGCGACGGCGACGGCGACGGCGACGACGACCAAACGAACAGATTCCGTTCGTGGCGTGCACGAATCGCGGCACCCTTTGTGCCGGCCCGCCTAGGCTCGGGGGCGCGTCAAATTTGGTTGAAAATCAAATTAATCTCGCGGCTGGGCGCAGGTCTCTCTCCCGTTCCCTTCTCTGGCTCTCACTATGCCCGGTTGCTCTCTCGCTCCCTCACCGTCGGTCAGACCGTCCTCGTTCATCGTTCCCAAACGACACGAGCAAATCGAAGGAACGGGACTGAGAGGAAGGTGGAGAAGGAGGTGGACGCGGAGGTCCTCCACGCCACCGACACGGACCCAGAGGCGAGAAGAGAAGGTGGCGCAGCAACAAAGAGCTTTGGACTTCTGGCTGCGACCCGGCCAGGGCCGTATTTATTTCGATATCCTTTACCGCGGCGACCCGCGACTCGGCTGGAACACTTCTCAGAGCTATACCGACTTCGCGCCGGAGTTTAAATAATCATTTCGCGCTCCAACGACGGTTCATCGTTTAGGTTTGTTCAGCACGAGAGAAACTCGATAAATTAATATTTGTATACTTTTTTTATATTTTTCGTTAGATCTTGGTGACAGTATTATTGGTAAATTTTCAAGATTTTTCTGGTGAAAATGAGCCCAAACACGACCTCCTTTGGATTGTTTCCGAATTTGCCGAATTTCAGGAATGCGTGTCGCGTTTCGACTCGTTTTCATCGAGAAAACCTCGATAATTCCCATTCGTACAGACACGGGGAAAAGTATAGAAATTTTTATCCGTCGTTAATGATCGATACTCTGAGTAACGCGCTGACTGTTGTTCTCTCTAGTTCTCTCTCTAATTCGCTTCTTTCATCGAGGGGTACACGCGAGGTGAATACAATTACCCACCCCGCTTTCGAGTGGACTCTGACGTCGAATTTGTAACCAGGATGGTTGAGATTAAGCTTTTCGACCCATATGAATTAAAAATGTTGCAGCTCCGAGAGACACGGTGTAGAATATCGAGTCGAAAACATTGAGAGTTGTAGTAAAACTACAAGTTTTGGGTTGTCGTGGATGAGACTGTCGTGGAATAATATTCCATTAACAGATCGAGGTCGTTGAATATAACCCCACCGTATCGGTTGCCTACACCCCCCACCTCCCCAGTTTATTTGTAACGCCATCGATTAAAACTGTGACCACAACCTCGTACGCAGCGATACCGTACGAGAAGCGATACTTTCCGATATTGTTCTCAATCAAGAGAGTGGTCCTGAACGATCGATCGAACTTGCGTATATAGTATAGTAGCCAGCACATGGAATTAAGGCTATCGTGTACCGATAATGTATCGATTAGTTCGATTCAGAAGCCAAGCCTACCGATAAGATATGCTAATTACCTCGTGGAACACGTTAAGTACAGTTAAATTCCAATTACCAGCTATTTTTACTTGCCTCGTGTACAGAATTTATACAAGGTATTACGCAAAGATCTAACTGTAACGATTGTAAATTTCCAAGTGAAAGGAAACGCGGTAATACTGTTTTAAATACCGAATCGAGATACGAGCCAAAATTTATTTTACCCCGATCTCGATTGCCTTTGTGTTCGACGTAGCTAGGTTTGACGGTATTCGGGGTGTAAAGAAGCCAAAGGATCGTGGTTTAGATAGCACGGATGAAGTGGTACTTATTGTAAGTCGTGAGACTCATCCGGATTAAGTGCGTCCCTGTTGCATCCTACTCGTTCATTCAAATCTCCGCTCGTAGGAATAAGATGGGCTGCCGAGCCATGTAGCCGCACACCTTTCCTCGCTGGCACGTACAGGGTGATTCAACAAAAATCAACCGAGAACCCTAATTTTCGGGGTATCGTGTGTTTAAGCTAATTTGCGGCAGGTGTCACGTTGTAAGGAGATACAGCGCTGCGTGTCAACCTTTCCTCCTCGATATCCGTTGTTCGAATAATTGTAGCCCAAATATTGTCCATGGTCTCGCTTTTTGTTTTTTTTTCAATTTCTAGACTATTCGCACTATTAACATCTAATTCTAACACCAGAACATGACAATTATGGAAACAGAGATGCAATTATATTCATAAATTAATTTCCCTTACCATTTCCAGTGTTAATTAATACAGTTTCTTAGAATTTTCACGATTTTCAGGACGCCCCCAATTATTACATTTTCCAAAGCAAAATATTACTACAGTTTAAATGGTTCTCGAGCGTACGGTTAATCGTACGATTAAGAAAAGTTCTTACTCGATCTCGAACGATTCGATTGTTTCGGTTGAATCGTATCGCCTCGAGTCTTCTCTCATCGACGCTACGCTAGCGCGTCTTTTCGCCTACTCGCCGTTCTTTTCATCTACCTTGCCACGCGGTTTCGAGTACTCGATTATCGGCGGACCAAAGTTCCTTTTCGCGGAACGCTCTGCAATCGTTTCGCAACACTCTCTCCTTTAGCGTTGCACGATCGTAATGTCGTCTTGCGCGGCAGCGAAACTGCTTCCATGGTTCTCGGAAGTCGTGGCGTAAGAAACCGTAGACTCGACGGCGTGAGAATAAAGTGGGACGAAAACCACGCGGAAAAGAAAAGGCGTCGTTCCACGAATGAAGTGGTGGACGAAGAGGAAACAGAGGAAGAAGCGAACCAAGAAGAAGAAAAGGCCTCAGGAGTCTGGAATTGAAATGCATCGGAGGGGAACGAAAAGTTGATCCTCTCCTGGAAATACCGGGGACCAATTGTCCAGAGAGGGACGAGATTCCTTCTGTTGTCAGGAATTCAACTCGCGAGTCCAACGACAAAGTGAATTCCTGAAGGACGGAGGATGCACGGAGGGTTCCCGATGCTCCACAGTTAAATGGATCCGAGATTTCTGGGGCCCCGAAAAAAGAGCCCCGAAGCTCTCGTAATTGGGCCCGCACATCCTTTTACCTTGTCGTTCGTACCACTTGTTCCCGCTGATCTCCCAAGGATCAAGAAAGATCGTACGATGAGATTGACGCTTTTTTCCGTCGCCATCGATTCGACCTGTCTATATATGTATATACTACGCTTCTCGTTCCTCTGTTCTCGTTGATGCAGAATTATCGCTTCATTACCGTTTGTTCCCGACTACGTTATTAACTACGTTCATTGGGAAATCGTTTCCCGATAATACTTCATCGCTCTATCCACCGTGTTTCATTTTCAATTATTCCTCACACTTTGAGCTGGCTGTTCTTTCCACTGTTCGGTCTTTCTTCGTGGCACTTTGCGGCCTCAAAAGAGTTTCGTATACCGCCGGAAAGAGTGCATCCCGTATTCAAGCCTCGTACCCCAAATCCAGCGCTATTTATGGCCAGGACGTCCACGAGAAAGTCTCCTCTTTCCCTTGATCCTCGTAGACCACGGGGAATTCCGTTATCTCAAAATCTCGGCGACTTAAAATTCGAGCATCTCCGCTCGTCGAGAATCAGGGAATCGGACTAACGATTTATGAATGGGTCCGGTCCTGTCGTCGCCAATAGGTAGATTGCTTCTCTCTCTCTCTCTCTCTCTTTCTCTCTTTTTCTTTCCCTCTTTCTATTAACCCCGTGTTGGCCGAAAGACGCGACGCGGTCCCAGGAGTTTACGAGAGACCCCTGTACGCACAGCTCGCCGCGCAGCTCGTTTTAAACGAAATTCACGCCAAGGGAAGAAAAAAAGAAAACGGAAGAGCAGCACGGAGAAGCGGCATCACGACAAATCCCAGTGACGTAATTTCAGACGGTCGTCGAACCTGAGACCTCGAGAGTCACACCACGAGAGAGACCCACGACGACTTTCATTCATTCGGGGTGGGGACGAAACGCATACGCCGTGCACACGTGTACGCCGCGCCTCGAATCGCAATCGCGAAATCTTTCCAACCCGACGATACCCAACGATACCCAACGACAACTCGTTCCCGCACACCAGACAGAAAAAGTTTGGTCCGGTGGTTAGAAACTTGGTTTTTCTCACCTGGCAACTGTTTCACACCGACGCTCGATCAGTTGGAAAGATTTAGATACACTTGCACGTACGCACGCACGCACACACACACACACACACACACACACACACACTCTCTCTCTCTCTCTCTCTCTCTCTCTCTCTCCTTGCACTGTTTCAGAGATGATGGGATCGACGTGTCATCTGACGGTGGCGATCCTCCTGCTCGTTCGGTCAACCCTGCTGCTTGCACATCGAGAGCACAAGGTTTATTGATCTTTCTGTATATTTAGACGTTACTTTAGTTCGGTTTCCTATTATCTCAATGGAGTAACGTTACCGCGAACCTTGCTTTTAGGTCCACAACATCGTGCTGTATCCGGATAAACACAGCTGGTGCAAGACAACCCCCATCAAGCAAGTAGTCACATGGCCGCAATGTTCCTCGCAGGAGTTGGACAACAATGTGTGCGTCGGGGCTTGTTTCTCGTACATGGTGCCCCACAGCGAACCTTCGGCACCCGGTGACTTGATAAGACCCTACTGCGATTCTTGTCAGCCTCTGGACAGCATATGGCACACGGTGAGCGAACGAACAGATGTCATTGCACGCTATAAACGTAACTTGTCACTTGGGTGCTCGTTTCCAGGTCACTCTAGACTGCAAGGACGAAGAGAATAACTCGATAACTATGCAAAAGAAGGTTCAGATCATCACTAATTGTTCCTGTAGCTCGTGCATGGAAACGTCCAGGATCAAACCGGACTACAACACCCTGCTTCAATCATTGACGGAGGAGAACCTGGACAAGAACGTGAACGTTGTCCACGAAACGCCGGATCTGTTATTGAATCCTAATCTAAACTCGTCGAAGAACACCACCAGGGACGGTGTACAAGCTAACGAAAGATTCTTACAACTGTTCAAGCAGCTGAAGGACTCGGAAAAATTGGGCGAGTCGGGGACCAAGGAACTGTTCTCGAAGTTTGACGAAGACGTCGATCTGGACAAGCTGAGGGAACTACTGAAGAAGTACATTCAAGAGGAGGAGAGACAACATCAGCACCAACATCAGCATCAACATCAGCACCAGTCATCCGGGAAGCAGCAGCAGCAGCAGCAGCAGCAGCAGCAGCAGCAGCAGCAGCAGCAGCAGCAACAGCAGCAGCAGCAGCAGCAGCAGCAGCAGCAGCAGCAGCAGCAGCAGCAACAGCAGCAGCAGCAGCAGCAGCAGCAGCAGCAGCAGCAGCAGCAGCAACAGCAACAGCAACAGCAACAGCAGCAGCAGCAGCAGCAACAGCAGCAGCAGCAGCAACAGCAACAGCAACAGCAGCAGCCGCAGCATCACTCGACGACGACGGTGCTTCATCGTGGTCCTCATCATTCGATGGTCCTGGACTCTGACGTTAAAGAGAAGATCGACGTGGAGCCGCACTATCTTCATCCAGCAGTGGCTGGTCAAGAAATTAGCTACCACGATAACGTCCTCGTGGACAAGGATAAAAAGAAAGATTTCTGAATGAAAAGAGGACGATTCCTCTCGCCAAGGAAAACGCGTGACTGGTCTATTTTAGACGTCAGACTGGTCCAGAGTTAACAGAAGACATTATTGGTATAGATGAAAATGCTCCGCTCGTCGTACGAGATCGTTTCTGTTTCTTTTTCCGTTAGGATCGTTCGTTGCCTAGTCCAGTCTACGGTTAGTTATCTGATTCAGTTCGATCACTGAGCTATTATTCGACGCTCAGTTTGATCCACTGTAAATAGAGACGGTTTTCGTTTTTCTTTGTTTTTAGTAGAAAAAGGATGACGCTTTGTTTTGTATTGTACTATTCGTTAAAATGTTATGTGTTATCGTCGAAGAGTAAACTGTTCGATTAGATTTACTTGGATTGGGCAGCAGGTGTCTCGTTTGAGTTTTATTGTTCGAAGATAATATTGATTTCTCAATCGCCATTGGAAATTATGAGAGGGAAAGAGACGAGGGGGAGGGGAGAGAGAGAGAGAGAGAGAGAGAGAGAGAGAGAAATGAAATTCTAATATATATTTAATTATTATTATTATTATTAGTTAACTATTTAACATACTCGCGCGTCTAATAAAGGAATTTACATCCGTTTATAATTATCCCTAACTCTCACAACTGACAGACATTGTAAACGTCCAAAGACGTTTCTATCTTGTTGACTACTTCGAAGCGTATATTGTATCCATTGTCTCATAGAGAATAAAAAAAGAGTCGGCACAAGATAATTTCCTAGTGCGTTCTCACTCGCTGTCTTCCAGATCTCCAAATTATTCGCGATCTCATCGGCTTCATAATCTGAGAACACTTGTGTGTTTCGAGTCGTAGATTCTAAGAAAGATAGCAACTTGAAACCCCAAGTGTTTCCAAACCTCGAGAATCTGAAATCCTCGTGATTCCTTCGTATTTTGATTCGAGAAGATTCAAATCCCTACGACCGAGTACTCCGAAAACTTTGAACACCCGGTGAACGATTACTCGCGATCTCGACAAGTGGTGAAGGGACAATACAATTTTTTCACGTTCGAGAAAGAATCGTACAGCAAAATAAAAATAATATGATATGTATAATATTAGATAAACACGTGCTAATTCGTCAAACAAATCTCGACTTTGATTACAGATCACGCGTGCTATCGACAAAAAATGATTTCATCCGATGAATCCGGTATGTATCATCCAAAGATTGTATTCTCCCATCTGCATTTGTATACACAATTGTAATGCACGCGTTAGTCGCCCATAGACACGTTCGACGTTCACGACCTGCGGATTCCTTTGATTTTGCGAAATGTGCACTTTCCGTGTATACAATATGTCGTCGAAAAAAATGACGAAGCTATTTCATACTCACGATTACGTTTATTTCCTTCGCCTACAGGGACAGTCGGAACGAAGCTAAAAGAGAAAGGAAGGTTGAAAGAAACTCCATGTCGAACGTAGACATTCATCAAGTGTCCGACTTGGCAAATCGTGCCATAGGTGTGCAAGATGGAATGTAAATAAAACAATTAAGAGCACGGCCAACGTCGTGCCGATGGAGGTGAAAACGAAGGCGGACGGAAACTCAGAGATCGGCAATTCGAAACAACCTTTCGCGATACTTTCTCCTTCAAGCGATACGAAAACGCGAAAGCAACTGCGAAACTACGCATTTCACCTAGCAAGCGTCGAAAAAAACCATTCAACGTTTATTGTATTCGATATTATACCGGGCATATTCTATATTACAGTGTCACGAGTCGAGACAACCGAGATAAGCGAGCTTCGCTTACGCGTACGTTCTTCTAGGAATTTCAATATCCATGTTCTACCAACAGAATGTGGTCTCTATATATATATATATCTGATCTTACTAGGTACTCAAATACTCGATAACAAGATGGAAATAAATTGTACGATCTTCGGAAAGTACAGCAAAGCCTCCATTATTCTGTAACAGGCAATGACAACAATCGTGATACATCGGTATCGGTTTCGGTTTCGGTTCTGGTTACGACATAATATTATATCGATTCTGTATATTATACCAGTTCCATACAATACTATATCGGTTCCGTATAATATTATACCAGTTCCATACAATATTCTACCGATTCTGCATAATATTATATCAGTTCCGTATTATATCAATGCAGAAAGAATTGAATGGAAAGATAGAACGATAGCACGTAAGACCGATACATAGGTGTCTGTTAGAGAATCACTGTACCTAGCGTAACCTAGATCCAAAAGTGCTTCACAAATTTTTAATAGGCACCAATGGTGTACAGAGGTGTATACATTGTGAGGAAAACTAGTTTCAAGTTCTAATAAAAAAATTTGGTACGAATTTGTCGAGCGTTTCATCGGTTATTAGCCAAAGAGCCAATAACTGAGCTCCAAGATACGGAGATACTAATTGTTCGATCGATTATGAACGGAAACAGCCAAATATCCAGTTTCAAAGATACCAAATAATCGTCTAATTAATTATTATTCGATCGTCGATGACGCTTTTGGTTGAATACAAAAGCGATCTATTCGTTCGAGTTTTTTGCATTTGTTTAATACTTTGGCCGAGTCATCTTGCAGATTCTTTAACGATCAAAAGTTCATCTTCTTTCGCAAGTTTAGCATTTCTTTTGCCAAACGAAAGTTAATAAAGAAATAATACCACTCGCATTACATATCGCGTAAAATACACATTCCGGTTTAACATTATTATTTATAATTTTCGAAACAGCATTGCTAGAAATAAAAAGCTGCATCCAATTATTTATTTTTATTTCCTAAACCAAACTTTTCGTAATAATTATCGAAACTTTCGCTCGTCTGGAAAGTGTGCAGACAATATTGTAAAACTGTCCTCGATCGATCGTACTCTCGAGAAACCAACAAACAAAGTCCTCCAACGCTACTCCCTGCTCATGGTTTATACGTTTATCGGTTCGAAGCAACTGATAAAAAACCGTTTACATCGCAAAGGGTCAGGTCCGCCCCGAATGAATTATTTCAGGGCCCCCTGTCCGGAAAGGGGCGATCTCCGTCCATCGAACATTGTCCGTTTACGATTTCAAGAGACGCGGCTCGCGATCATCAGATCGTTGAGATAAGCGGGGTCGGCGGTTCGACGGCGTCAACCTCAGCGGAGGAATTGTCGCTGATAAGGAACGGTTTAGGCCAATCAGCGGCGGCATATCCGATCGCTGGTACGAAAGCGATTTCGTAGCTTGCCGACTCGGGGTACTCGCGAGTGAAGCGACAGTGTTGCTCGGCGCTCCGTTGCGCGTCCCTGCTGCTTTTCTGCGCGGTCGCGTAACGTTTCTCCTCGACGACGCAGCTGCGCGTGCCACTGAGAGACGAACGATCCCTGAAAAATGTTGCTCCGTTGCTGACCGAAACGAAACAGCGACGCGACGCAACGCGACGCAACGCAACGGAACGCAACGCAACGCGACGCGACGCAACGGCCCGGTGACACACGATGCCTGGCAAGATCCTGGTGTTCGACTACTTCTAAATGACCAATTGTCCAACAACAACCATTGACAGAATACCATCGTGGATAAAGACAGATTTCGAACGAACCTCCTCCGAGTAAAGGATGCACAACATAAACGGTAGGAGTCTGTTACTTTCGAAGTATATACGCTTGACGGTTACCAAGGTTTCTTGTGTTCGGTGATGGGACTCCACAGAATGGGACCACCATACTTTGGACGGTGCGTAAGTTTTTCAACGAGGTGATTGATTCTCAAGGGAGGAATTACAAACCATCGAAATTCTACCCCAATTCTTTCGATACACTCGAACCTTGGAACCCAGAACTCCCAAGATCCGAGAATCGAATCTTTGAATCTGAAGGATGATCGAGAATTCAGCGCTAGCTTTGCTATTCCGTCTACAAGCTACGAAACGACATTCGTTTTACTTTATATCTTTAGCGATTGTACGTCCGTTTTTTCGTGCGGCGAAAAGTCGCTCGTCTGCATCGGACCTTAGAATTTATAAGCTTGTAGACAGTTTGCGGTTCGAAGAGAAAACAACTCGATTGTGAGAAGATTTCGGGATTCACGTAATGTCGGACGAATCGACGATCCAAGTTTTTAGGATTCTGTGGCTTGAAATCCGGAGCTCGAACAATTCGAAGGATCGAGAACTCTCGAACTCTAAATCTGAGGAAGGAAAATTTGAAATCAAATATAGGTGACGAGTCTAGGACCGCAACGAACTTAACATTTTCATACCGTGTCGTGAACCCTAGTATGTGCTATCGTACACATAGCTTAATTATCTATGTATACACACGGGTCACAGGAGTTGTAAGTTTATCGAACACAGCGATCAATGAATCATATTCGCGACACCGGTAGAAATAAGCGGTTTGTTTACGAGCAGCCGGTTCCAGGTTTAAAAGTAGCGGTGAAACTTTCTTCGATGTCAATCGTCGAGCAGTCTCCGCGATCGCTCGACGTTGCAACAACGCTGGGCGATGACCGAGATCGATGATCCGAATGAGAACGATATTTGAAATTTTCTTCGAGGTCAGCGTGGCTAGACAAATAACGAACGTGAATATTTCTGCATCGCTTCGCTCGGAATACCGACCACCTGTACGAATAACCGTGAAACGTAACATTTAGAGACACCGTAAACATAACGAAATCTCACGAATCGGAGCGAATCTACTCATCACTACGAAGCCAAGTTATCGTGTATTCTGTGCGACGTCGTTTCAGATAATAGTAAGAATATTGTATCTCGAATTTACATTCGATCATATTTCGGATTAGACGAATTTGTAATACATATCGAGATACGATAATGTAATTTGTAAGAACAAGTTGTTGATTTAAAAGTTTATCAAAACTGATGAAATTGATTCGAGATTTGATTTTGTGACACGTTTTTCCAGCGTGGCATACAATGTGATACATTTTTTATTGCCTGCAAGTATCGACTGAGCGCTGCATTCCAGTATTCAAATTTCTCGTTTGCGCAACTTTTAGCGCAACGTAACAACTTGCATGCTCGTAAGATAGTCGAGTTTTTACTCGAAGTAAAACTCGAAGTAAATTAGAAAGCGAAATAAACTATTAAATATTTGTCGAGACTTCAGAAATCGCTCGAGAATTATATCTCGCTCCTTTTTTCTCTTCGTACACTATTTTTCTCTTTAAACTGTGCAAAATAATATCTTGGACGATAATTTCAATGTGAGTAATCGATCATAGAAAAGAATCTATTTTCAACAGTTGTTTACATACGATTAGACGGTTCGCGAGTTTGCGATTCCACGATTTCTTTTCAAGAGATCTATTTTCTTTTCAAACAGAAGCGTCTAAAAATGTTCAAATCTAACGATTCTGTCAAGTACCGTCATTCCTTCGAAACAATTCGTCAATTAAAATCAACCGTCGCGTTCGTAACGAACAAATTTATTGAGCAGCATTTTCGACTCCACCGATACTTGACAGATTATTGTCAGTAACGCTCGGATGATACGAATTTACCAGTTTTGCACAGTTTGTACGATTTTTTTTAAATATTTTAAATAAATCTTAACGAGAATTAAATTTGATATAAAAAAGTTAAATATATTTTTTCTCTACTTCTACTAATAACGAAAAAAAAACTAAACGTAATCTTATTCGTCGCATATTTAAATCACATTTCTTTCACTCGAGTTACTTGGGTGAAAAAACATGAAAACAATAGCCGTTTTAAACTAGTTATTCTCTTCGATTAAAATGGTATTAAAGTGATGCGTCGGGAAATATTGTGATGTATTCGTCTCTGTTTAATTTTACAAGAGAAAAAGCCAAGGTATAATACTTAATTTAACATTGTTTCGAATGCGTACATGCGTGCATAGATAATTCTGAAAATGTCGATTCTTTTCATCGTGTAATCTTGGCGGTATTAAGTGAAATCCCTTTATCGGGAGAAAACTGCAACGATATATGTACATATGTAGATACATAGCGCGATCATCACACCCGTGCTGACGACATTGCTAGAAATCAATGCGCAATACGTTTTCATGAAATCCGTTTGTCGGGGAACCGTAATATCGTTTGAGATAATCCGATATGAATAACGAACATCTCCGTTATCAAGGCATCTAAGCAAACTGCATGGTTACAAATAACAACTTCACACGCGAAAGATTACGATTCATTATCGTCTGTGAATATATGATTAAATTTTGTCCAATGACGTCGTACGTTCCTATCTTTTTACGAATCGACGACATTTTCACGCCTATGCGTTCGTTTTATCGGACTTACAAAGCACATGGAGGTCCAATTCCAGATAACCCCAAAGGTTAAACACTGCCGACGAGCATCTTTTGCAGGTCAAGTAGTTTTCCTTCTAGTCCGTCATTGAATAAGAGAACATAATAAACCTTTACACCTGCATATTTTTATCGTACCTGAAGCATAGATGTTTTATTCCTTTATTTATATTATTTAACTTCTTCGTGACACAAATGTAAATTGTACAGACGCACGAATAAAGGGTGGATAAAACAAGAGTTAATATGTCGTAAATGTGTAAAAAAACTAGGTGCAACTGAAATAAAACCTAATCTCAATACAGATACGTTATTCGGAATCAAGTGAAACGTTTCGAACGAGTGAATTTATTTGCGTCGTTTCTCTTTATTCGATTTCAAAGTCGAATAAAGTGATATTTATAGTTGGCAAAATGGCAATCTTATACGTGTGCAAATTGTTGACCGTCGAACGTCCTTGAACAAAAAAAGACACATTTGTTCGCAAATAACGATTATTAATATTAATATTTTTTAGAGAGAAAAGAAAAACTCTTTTTAAACTTCGTGCGTACCCAATATACGTAACGACGTACGGTTACGATTGATCTTAAGATTTCAGCACATTCGTTCGAAAATAACGATTACTAATTTTAATCTATTTCAAAGAAAAGAAACATTTTCAAGTTTCGTTCGTAAAATCGGTTCTCATGTTTCACGGTACAACGTCGCACTCTCGTAAATTTAATTGTGTTCTAAAATTCAAGACCGATCGTTTTCCTTTTTCTTTCGTTTTCCTCTTAACGTGGAAAAGGACGGTCTGGATTCACAGTGAGTCGTTGATAATAGCGTCGCTAATAATTTTTCGCCAGAAACGGCGATAATTTCGTCGAAACGTACGTCAGGGACGAGTCACTGGATTATTATAGATTTCGAAAAGTTCAAACGGCTGTTCGCCTTTTCGGCGCGACGCGTCGTTCTAAATGCAGGAATCGCGTCAGCGAGACAACGAGTAACTAGAATACTATATGAGAGAATTTTCATCGCTGTTGTCCGTTCGAAAACAGTACGGCGATCGTGTCTCTCGTCTGTCTTTCGACGACGCGCGTTCGAATTTTCGAATCGCAGATCGATCGTTGTCCTGATTTGACGCCGAAATCGTAACATCTGGCCTAAATACGATGAAAAAAACACTGATAAGGAAAACGAAAACACGTCCTTACGTTACGTGAAATTAATCGACACTCCTTGTTTGAGAACCGAGAATCTTCATCGAACTTTTTCGAGCGATGTACATATCTTAATCTTGATCTTGCGATAGGAATTATAATTCGTTGCAAAGATAATTCCGCTATTTTAACGGAACAGATATAACCGATAATATCTGTCTTTTGTGTTTCTCGAGATATCAGAAACGTCAGTGCGGAGAAATCGATATTTACAAAACGATAGAAAATTTCCCTTTATTCCCTATCTTTTGTGTATTCGAGATTAATTTTAAATCGATGCAGGAAATCATAGGAAGCTTCCCTCTCGTAGGATACGCAGAATCGTACTATATATTATGTGAACACGTATGAAAAGAATTGATCGAAAATGTGAAATAAACCTTTTTCGCGGAAACTTTCGTTTCGAAGAAAATTGTTTTGGAAAATGCGCGGGAAATCGAAACAGAGGCATCTTTTTATGGAAAAAATGGTGTGTATATAATTTTTATTCGTTTTTCTTTTTTCCACAAAGAACCACTTAGATGGCTTCGAACGATCGTTATCATCGATTTACTCAAAATAGTACGAAGGGTTGAAGGTCACCGCAGATTATTTTAGATAGACGATAGATAAAAAAATCTTCCAAGCGGTAGATTCTTAAAGTTTTCAACTACTCGATTGCGAAAGTGTTAATTGGACGGTCAGACTCGATTACCGAGCCAGAAGTATAGTATAACAGAGTCTCGTCTTTCGGTTGTACTCTTTCGCGAACCGCGACCAAATGTTCAAGATGCTCTCAATGAAACACCACCACAGCGACATTGAACTGATGTTAGATAATATTCATTTTTAAAACTCGTCGCAAGTTGTCAGCTAAGGGCAATCAATGTTTATGATCGTGGACGAAAACGGCTACTGATCTTACATAACGTTTCTCATGTGCAGACTCGTGGATTGAATCGAGTCCGGTGAAATTGGCTTCGACGCAAAGTCCTAGATGTATCTAATTTCCATGTGTCGTATCATCGGCCAATGGAACGTAATTGAAAAACGAACCGCTCACTTTTGTCGCTGTCTGCGTCGGATGTTCCTTGGTGCAGAATTGACAACAGATTGAATGAATCTATACCGAAAACGGGTATAGGCAAGCAATTAATTAACAATCATCGACACTGAGAAACGTTTGTACGAAACATGTTCAGATAGCCGACGCCCATAGTACATACCTACGGCGAACGAGAAACGGTTATCAATTAACCGGAAATTCTGCTACTTCTGGTTCGGAAAAAATTGATGACGCAACCTCTCGACGAGCAATGTTTGTCCAGGAACCGAACGCTTCTTCCTCTTTGCGTAATTCACGATGTTCACCTTACATAAGTTCCGCTATCCCTCTCGAAGTAATTACGACACTCGAATCGACAGACGGCGTATAAAAAATTTCCACTCTTAAACGTTGCGATGTCCAACAAGATAAGGGAAATCGAAGCGAGGCAAACAATACCAAGTGCTCGTACAAGATCCGACTATTGTTAACTTTTTTCTATTTCTTCTCGTTTAACGCACTTTCCATTGAAAAGCGATCGGTAACTATTTTTAATCGTCTTTCGTTATCTGTGCTCGTTAACCCTATGCAGACTTTCCGAATCTTGATCGATCCTACTTACTTTGCTTTCTTCGATTATCAGCGTTTGTTCGATCTAATTATGACAATCTTATTCGCGCGTAAATTGCTGTGTTATTTGAAAAATATGATAAAACCAAGAAACGATGTTTCCGATTTCCACCAAATTACGTCCTAACTGGCATACAGAAGACTCGGTAAGACTTGTAAGAGAACTTGCATGTTTTACCTGAACAAGAAGGTCAGTCGCTAATTTATATTTTCAAATATACTTCCACGAAAAACATCGAAACTTCAATAACGAAAATAATAACGATGGGGGCTGGGAATAATAAATTGATTTCTATAATAAGAATAGTTATTTATTAGTTGCAATCGGCAATAAGAAATTTCGATTCTAATTGCCAATCCAATCGCCATTTGACCAAAGATAATTGTGCGTTCTGGTTCCGATGGCAAACGGTAGTAAGTTTCCATTTTTAATCGACTCGAAGTGAACTTTCTCACGTCCAGACGACACCGATTTGAATAAAGAAAAAAACGAGTACCTGTGTTATATTACAAACGTCGAACAAACCGAGGATGATCCCCACCAATCGGGCGAGAGTTAGGTGCGAATGCTTTAGACGGCCGGCACGTGCTGGCCGGAGCAGCGGTAAGAGTTACTCCGAACCGAGTAACGAGCACGAGCTCTTCGACCCGTTCAATACTCCGATGGGCCACGAGAGGAAGAGAAAGAGAGGGAGGAGAGACGAGATCACGAGGTCGCCGAGGCGGGTGAACCGCTCGATTTGCCTGGGTTTTGACGCCGCGAACCTAAATAGATGTACCTGCTGACTAATCAGAGGGCATCGACGAATCGTCGCGAAAACGACCACATGCGTTTCAAGTCCCATGCAATTAACAGGGTCGTACCAATGCCACGGAAGGGGATTCGGTGGGAAGAAATGAGTCACGAGCAACGACATCGTCGTAGGTCGAGGCAAAACCGGCTGGTAGGGATATCTCAGGCACGACATCTGCGAACCTGGCGCCACGGAGCTTAACGTTACCTCCCGGGGTTACCGGAATTACGCAATCGAAGGAGTGGATCACTCGTCGCGATCGAGAAGCAAATATTGACACCGTTCCGTGTCCGTCTTGGACAGTGTCTCGACGACTTTCTATTAACGTTTCGTCCAAGTTGCTCCAATTGAAGACAATTATATCCGGTCGTCTTACATAACAAGCGTCCTCGATGTCTTTCGTTGAGACGGACGGCCGACAATTTCGAAATCCACGGTTCGTTTAAGAAGAACGAATTCGGAATTCCAGCTTCGAATAAACATTGCCGACACCGCGTATCGTTGTTCGCACGGGAATCGACTAACGCGCACGTCAACTTCCATCTCGAGGTTTCCCGAAACGTTGTCGAAGCGTAATCGTATCGTTGCACCCATCCTATCCAGATAAACGGGTCGAGACACGTGGAGTACCTGAAGCGGGGCAATGCAGGCTACGGCCCTGAACCGGGATTGGAAGCGAGCAGAGCGCAAGTCTTCTGCTAATGCCAAACGACTCCCTTAATACACTCGCGTCCGGAATCTCGTTGGTAATTGGGGCGAACGCTTGTGCCAGCTGTCGCATACTTGTCAGTGCTTCACGGGGATCGTGCGAACCGGTCGGATACGAGCCTCGTCGAAAAGATCGTACCCGAACAGCAAGCGAATTTGTCGACTGATCGGAAGCATCGTGTATTCAGAACAGAGCTTCGGAGCAACGGACTGGCTGGTCGCCATCTTAGATCCATCGCGAGCACGTTGTGGAAAACGATCGTAGAAATTTCGCGGAATTCTGCGACTATCCGAGAAACGAATCATAGGAGGGATGCCACGAGGAAAGGTATCATTTTTCTTCGAACGTGAACGACTATAAAGATACAGTGCATGTCGACGCAGGCAGACACAGAGTGGGTGCTGCGAGCAAGAAAACAGCGTTCGTGTCGGTGCCACAGATGCGTGAAACGCAAGTGAAACGCCCGTGTGTAAAGTGACTTCTTGGAGGTGTGAGATTTTTTCTTTTCCGTTTCCTAATTTATCGGAATCCAACGCGACAGAGCTGAACAGCGGCAGAGAGAAACGCTACGGGATCGTCATTATGAGCAAGATGCTAGGAATAAACTATTGCACCGTGTTCTCTGTACTTAGAAGTCCCGAAGAGGGTGAATCGTTTAAGCGGATCATCTGAAAGAACTGGTCGAACGAATAATTAACGATACATCGTGGAAAGAATAGGGTTTCATGTGTTGTTAACCGCGAGGACGATCGTCAGGATTCATTAGATAGATCACGAGATCGAGATCGAAAGAGAGAAAGAGAGAGAGAGAGAGAGAGAGAGAGAGAGAGAGAGAGAGAGAAAGAGAGAGAAGCGTTCAGTGCTAAAAAAAAAAGTGATCAAGTTCGTGAGTGCGAAACGCAAAGTGATCCATCATCGAGAGAACTCGTGAAAGCGGTGCGATCATCTTCGAAAAAAGAACTCGCGTAGTTGACGCAATCTATTCCTATATATAGATCATCGACGAAATTTGCGAAATTGCGGGGGCGTACTTTACCGATAGACCACAAATCGTAATCTCTTTTTTCCTTCCGTACGCGGTTCGATCGATGGACTGTTATTTAATTCAAGGATCGAAAGTTTATTCTCGAGACTGAACAATTTTGACATTATCGTGTACTCGATATAAGAATATTTCTACAAAAGTGATTTCCAACGCGATTCTTCGATCGTGAAATATACACCGAGACACTACTACCGATAATAACGCGATCGATCGATCACTTATCGACCCGATTGTCGATAACGTAGATCTCTGTCGATTTACGATACTTTACAAGAGATCTTGTACGAACCGAGTACAAGGGGTATCAACGAATCTCTCTCTGCCGCTCGAGACATCCGACGGCATCCCAAGATATCCTCATAACCCGTAATGTATTTGAGATCGCACGAACAGGCAGCACAAGGGAGGCACGAGCACACAAGAGAGGCGGTAGAAGCTGGTTGCGGAGCGAGGGGACGAAGTCACCTTGGATCGGCTGGGAGGTACAAGGGCAAGACGAAGACACTTCTGTTGGACTGCTGGGATCTCGAGATACCTCAGTTGCATCATCTGAGATCACCAGGCAGGGATTCCAAGCAGGCGTGCGTACGACGCGGTATGAGCGAAGGTGAACGAGCAGTCATCACGCTACGAATCGGCTGGCGAAAGCTCACTGATCCTGGCGACTGACACGAATCCAGGAACTCGGGGGCAGGTCCGAAACGATAGCATCAGTTGCTGTTTCATCGTCAACGTCCTCGTTGTCCTGCCGCTCTCCATCTCTTCGTTCTCGTGGAAACGTCCGCGGCCCTCGACCCTCCGATAGGACATCGTAGCCCGAACCGCTGATCCTCCATGCCGGCCAAATGCAAGAAAACGCATCGTCGAGATCTACATCGAGGACTTTGAAGACGGACCGAAAAATGGCGGGGAATCGGTGTCGGTAGCAGACGGGGTTATTGCCTAGAGAAGCGATCACCTCGTCCTGCATTATTCCTAAAGGAACCGAGCCTGAATCGTTCCTTGGTCTCGGGTAGATTCCCGTTATCTCTCTTTCTCTCTTGTCACGAGTGCTCCAATCCTCCTCAATCTCCCTCTCGAGTCAGTTGACGAACTTTGCGTTGTTGTTGTTGTTGTTGTTGTTGTTGTTGCTGCTGCTGCTGCTGCTGCTCCTGCTGCTGCTGCTGCTGCTGCTGCTGTTGTTCCTGTTCCGATTAATCGTCGAACAGACGACGACAGGGGTCCACGGGTGACCCATGGACAATAACTTGTAGTTGATAAGGATAGAGATGTAAAATGTAGTTGTGACACGACAACAGGATCAATTAGGACGAAGGACAAGAAACGACAAAAGGGATAACGCTGTCGTGATTAATCATCGCAAACATAGTATCCCCGCTGAGTAGCAATCAACCGCGAGACGCAGCAAACGGTTGTACCTGGTTAAAGAGAGAAGAGAATATTATTTTGTGCCGAGTCTCGTTTCTTTTCCCGTTGTATAGTCATCATGCCGCCCACACCGAGCAAATTGAACCTGAACTTCGCCAGAAATGCGTACAACGTGTTTGGAACACGCGGAACCAATACAGCCGCTGATCACCAACGTGAACAGAAAACGGAGCTTCTGGAGGGTAAGAACTCGGAGAGTCGCCCGCTAAGATTATTTGGCAACGATTCGATGGAACTGTCCTTGACGATTTTGCAAAATGATACATCATTTGCCGTCCTAAATCTAGCGTCACAAATATTTCATTGATCGACGAAATTTATTAAACTTAAATAACGAACGCGTAAACTTCATTTCTTTGCGTACCGATTCACAATATTACTTCCTCGCCCAAATTTTCATACAGCTACGTAAATAACGTTTCCATTGAAATTGCGACGATACTCGTCTTGTTTCAGATACCAGAGGAAACACGGGCATTCTCCGTTTGAAAAATGGCGTCGATTACATCAATCCGGGCGAAGAAGATCAGATGGAGATCTATGGGTAGGTAATCATTATGGCGCAACGATGAACGATATGCGACGACGTAAGTGACTCACGTGACTGCCATTTTTCAGCTTCAAGAGAAACAAACTTTTAACCGCAATTACCTGGTTCCTAATCATCGCCACCGCAGGCCTTTTGAGACTGGTCTTTCACTGGGTACCGCGTCTGATGTTAATAGCCACTCATTCCAGATGTCGATTGGAAAACGCGGATACCGTCTTGCTCGTGGAGAAGTTTCAAGGAAAACACACGAGCTATTACGTGAAGAAATTGGAAACTTTGGCTGCTCAGGATGTGTTGTTAGTAACCTTTACGGTTTTTGTAAAATAGGGCAATCCATAAATAACCGCGTGAATAAATTGTCTATGAATATTCAAAGGAACAAACCCTTTGGTGGAGAGTCGTTGATGGATAACGAACCTTGGGTGGAGAATGGAAGTATGATAACCATCAAAGAAGTTAAGGAAGAGTACCCAACAGTCTCGCTGCACTTAACCGGTGGACAATTCAAACGTAAGGATTTAAGACTTGGAAACAATATTAACAATTACTTTTCTCTATTATTCTTAATAATTGTATTTTTCGCGCAGAGGTTCCATCTATCGTTCTTTTCCATTGCAAGAAGTTAACTTACATTTGGGATTCTGAAAGATCCGAGTTTCTGAAGCTTCGAGGTTTGGACGTCGGCGTGTTAACTTCAACGTTGCATCAGATGCAGGGACTGAATTACCAAGAACAGCACATGAGGTACATTACCCTAACAATGTATCTCTTAATCCGATTAATCTACGCGAGGTGTAAAATAATAACGACGAATCTTTGTTCGCGTAGGCGCTGCGTTTACGGAAACAACGAGATCGTGATTCCAGTGAAAAGTATCTTGACGCTACTTTGCCTCGAAGTCCTTAATCCGTTCTACGTCTTCCAACTGTTTAGCTTTTTCCTCTGGGTTGCCGACAATTACTACTACTACGCTATAGTCATCTTGACTATGTCCAGCATCGGTATAATTATGGCAGTCTTCCAAACACGTCGGGTACGTTGTTATTCGTTCGTTTCTTGTATCGCGCTTCATAAAGGCTAGATTAATTCTCGAAGGATTCGTTTACAGAATCAGCAAAATCTACTGTCCACCGTTCACTCTTCCGACGTGGCGACGGTGATGAGAGATCGCGCGACAGGACAAACGACAACCGTGCCTACCGAACGTCTGGTTCCCGGTGACATTTTAGTTATTCCATCTCACGGTTGTCTGATGCCATGCGACGCAGTGCTTCTAACCGGAAACTGTATTCTGAACGAGTCCATGCTCACCGGAGAATCAGTTCCCGTTACGAAGACACCTATCCCTTCGTCCAACGATATTACATACGATACCAAGGAACACGCAAGACACACGCTCTTCTGTGGTACCCGAGTTATTCAAACAAGATATTACGGCTCGGAAAAGGTGAATTAGGATTTCTTTGTTTTCGTTAGCCAACGTTTACAGGGCTTCGGGGCTTTGTGCTCAAGTAATCGTTTAATTGCAGGTCTTGGCTGTAGTCGTCAGGACAGGATTCAACACGAGTAAAGGTGGCCTAGTGAGGTCCATTATGTATCCACCACCTGTAGACTTCAAGTTCGAACAAGATTCGTACAAATTTGTTATTCTGTTGGCTGGAATAGCCAGTGTCGGTGTGATTTATACTGTCGTGACGAAAGTCATGAAAGGTGTACAAAGTAATACCATCGCTTTGGAAGCTTTGGATTTGATCACGATCGTGGTACCACCAGCGCTACCAGCGGCCATGACCGTTGGTCGTCTAGTAGCTCAGCGTAGATTAGAGAGGAATAAGATTTATTGTACGAGTCCAAGGACGATCAATGTATCGGGATCGATCGATTGCATTTGCTTCGACAAAACTGGGACGCTGACCGAAGACGGCCTCGATATGTGGGGGGTGGTTCCCGGTCTCGATAAAAAGTTCCAATTACCTGTGAAAGATATCACGTCCTTGCCTCTGAACGACGTCCTCATCGGTATGGTAACATGCCACGGAATCACTATAATAGATAATCAACTGGTAGGAGATCCACTCGACTTAAAAATGTTCGAGTCTACTGGTTGGACCCTGGAAGAACCCGAAGTATCCGATACGTCCAAGTTTTCAATGCTTTTCCCGACAGTGGTGCGACCACCGAAGGGTTCCAAATTGCTGAAAAAGTTGCCCAATGATATAAGACTCTCGCTCAGTCGACAAAACTCTATGTCTTCCGATGTGGTGGACAATATATCTTTGAATAACCTCGACGGCGCGTTGGCTGGCTCCACGACGGAATTGGGGGAACAGGGTTTAGAAATTGGAATCGTACGACTGTTTCCGTTTACGTCTACCCTTCAAAGAATGAGCGTGATCACAAGAACATTGGGTGCTAATCATTACGATCTCTACTGTAAAGGCAGTCCAGAAATGATATTGAGCCTCTCGAAAGCAGAGTCCAGTAAGTGGATCGACGAGTATTTATCGGCTAATTTTACGATCGATTCACGACTAATCGCATTCCTTTTACAGTTCCGCCAGA
The DNA here is from genome assembly GCF_051014685.1 of Ptiloglossa arizonensis. Lineage (NCBI taxonomy): Eukaryota > Metazoa > Arthropoda > Insecta > Hymenoptera > Colletidae > Ptiloglossa > Ptiloglossa arizonensis. Next base: position 7,776,335 of record NC_135061.1, read on the forward strand.
TTTTGGAACCATACTACAAGATTATACCTCGGACGGCTATCGTGTAATCGCTCTTGCACACAAATCCTTAAATCGTCTTCCTTACGCCAAAGTCCAACGACTGAGTCGTGAGTCCGCTGAATCCGATTTGACTTTCTTGGCATTCGTGATCATGGAGAACAGACTGAAACCAGAGACAACGCCAGTAATTAGTGCTTTAAACACTGCCTGTATTAAAACGGTCATGGTCACTGGAGACAACATGTTGACCGCGCTGTCAGTCGCCAGAGACTGCGACATTGTAAAGCCGGGCACACCTGTCATTGCAGTGTCAGCGACCCAACAAAACCAAATGAAACCACAGATCTACTTCACGAAGAGCAACAGTCAATCGTCGCCAGTCTCGCCGATGGAACACGGCGATTTCAGTGAAATGACAGATCTGAATAGCGTAGCTAGCTTAGAAACAGTGGAGAGTGGCTCATTCGGGAACGACCAGTTTAAAAACAATGTCAATTATTTGTCCAATGAGTGAGTGTGCATCGTAGACAACCTCTATACGCGTAGAACGAAACAGTGTACGGTAACGTTCAATGTCTTTGTATTAAAATTTCAGCTTACAACACTTGAAACACAAATATGTCTTTGCACTGACCGGTAAAACGTGGGCACTGATCAAACAATATTACCCCGATTTGATCCCTAAACTGGCTACTCGTGGCGCAATCTTTGCAAGGATGTCCCCGGACCAGAAGCAACAGCTTGTTCAGGAATTGCAATCTTTAGGATACTATGTTGGTACGTGTCTCGACAGTCTCAATGGATTTGATTCGCGTTCTAACGTCTGGATCGTTGTGTTTAACGTACCGTACATGTTTTTAGCTATGGTGGGCGACGGCGCGAACGATTGCGGAGCCCTGAAGGCGGCGCACACAGGAATCTCTCTCTCCGACACCGAATCATCGGTAGCTTCACCCTTCACCAGTCGCGAGACTAATATCTCTTGCGTGTTGACGGTGATTCGAGAAGGTCGCGCGGCTCTGGTCACGTCTTTCGGTATTTTTAAATACATGGCAGGCTACTCGCTCATCCAGTTCATTTCGGTAATGCTTCTGTACAGCATCGAGTCCAACTTAACGGACGTAGAGTTCCTTTACATCGATCTCTTCATCATTTCAATTTTTGCCTTCTTCTTTGGTCGTACCCAAGCCTACGATGGTCCATTGGTCAAGACCGCTCCTCTGAATAGTTTGATCAGCACCACACCGATCCTCAGTCTGGTGACTCAAATCTTGATCGTGGCCATTTTTCAGTGCACTAGTCTTTGGCATCTCCGACAGATGGATTGGTTCAAACCGTTCAACGTCACAGCACTCGAAAACAAGGACGACGTGGGTTGCACAGAAAATTACACGGTATTCATCATCAGTTCCATGCAATACATTATTCTAGCCGTGGCGTTCTCGAAGGGTCATCCGTACCGAAAGTCTCTATTCACGAATTACGGTCTTCTCACTTCGTTCATTTTCTTGAGTCTCTTCTCAATTTACCTCGCGACCCTTCCCTTCGAGTGGTTGTCAAACTGGTTCGAGCTGGTGATACCCGAAAACGTTACTTTCCGTTTCATTTTGGTCGGCTACGGTGTCGCCAATTTCATCATCTCGTTACTGACGGAGTACTTCTTCATCGATTACCTCGTCTTCAACAAGCTACGGTACCGTTGGCACAACGTCGACAAGTCCAGAAGAAAGTTCCTCGCCATCGATCGCGACATGGCGCGCGACATGAAGTGGCCGCCTCTCTCCCAAGAACCTCTACCGGAAGCTGTGCCGGACATCCTGATCCGTCAAAACGTCACCGAGATCAAGATAGAGAAACGAGTCCCGGAACCCTGCCGTCCCGTGGACACCAGTTTCATGAACAGTCCGGTCTGCGCTAACTTGAACCATTTCGGATCGGCCACGGAGGTGACCTTGAACCCAAGGTCCCTTTTCAACGATCGTAGGAACACCGTATCGATGCAAACCGTTCCATGCTTCGAAGACAGGGATCCCGTGATCAAGCAGCCAAAGATAGAATTAACGACGAAGAGGAGACACAACTCGGAGTCCGAGAACGGTATCAATTGGTACGAGAAACCGTTCAAGAGCTACAGCACAAATCCAATAGCGACCTTGCCCAGAAACACCGCCACGGCTCTTCAGCCCGAGAAGCTGAGGGACTTTAAGAAAATCTTGGTTCACAAAAGCGAAGACGGATTGTTTCCCAACGCGCAAAGCGTCCTCGAACTCGACATCCTACCATCGTAGAACCGATCGATCGTGGATTTCGAAGGTGGTCAACGAATCGATGCGACTCTATTCGTGCTACCTTGATCAACGGACAAGTCGCATGCCGCGATATCATCTACCGTTTACTACAGAACGGTCGTCACATCCGTCGAATACCGTCGAATACAGTCGAATACCGTCGAATATCGTCGAATACCGTCGACCAGGATACCACAAAAGATTTCCATTATTTTCTCACCGCATTTCTTGTCCCGTGACAGTCACGGGCAAAATCCGTTCGACCGTTTTAAACGAATCACCAGCAACTCCCATCGAGACGTCCAACCAGACCGGTACAGTCGCGACACGCTAAATAGGCCTGTACATCCACGTGAAACAACAAATTTCAACGCCAGTTAGAAGACAACAATCACAACGAGGAACGATGTGACATCTTCCCTGCACGATCTCCAACATCGTTCGCACGGTGCATTTAGAATACCGCGGGGCGTTCACGACAGCCCAATGGCGGAAGGAAACTCGTCGAGCATCGCAGTACTTCGACTAAAGGGGTCCCTTTTGATCCGATCTTTCTTCGTCCTCCTCTTTTATTAGTATTTCGAGCGAGCCACACTCTCGAGAAAGTATTATCGGTAGTTTATTTATTTTAGACGATGAATTTTAATTCGCTCTGCCGCTAGGGTTCAGGGATCCTCTTATGGAACGGGTTCGAAAGGGACACTTAATATGAAACGCGATATACGCGTACCACGTGATCGAATTGTTATATCCGGTAAACGCGGATCCGAATGAATTTTCTAATTAAGGAACTATAGGAAACCGATCATCGTCCCGTTTTCGCGACCATCACCAGGACCCAGATGGTTCGATCCTATCGGAGCGGAGAGTCGTAATTGTTATTCGAATACGACGAAGATACTTGTTAAACGAATTGTGCAAAATAAACGATGCTCGTCACGAAAACGGGATTTTAGATTCTTTTTGGTGTGATTATGGGTACTGGTAACCATGCTCTAGATTATCAACGTATCATACTTAATCGAGTCGCGAGATTGGATGTATCGTTACTCGACACGCGGAAACTCGACATTCGCGGTCGCGGTTACTTATTATCGTTATGCACGGATAACGATAAATGTGTACTTATATACGCAATGGAAATAAATACTTAAGGGCGTTGTTCTGCTATTTGCGACGCTATGCTTACGTTGAGGTATAGCGGTTGTCAAATAACAAAGTATGTTTTTAATGTAAAATGTCTTGTCTTGTGTTCTTTCGTCCCCACGTCTGGCTATCTTTTTCGCCGTATACTCGGTCAACCAATTATATTTTACAGTTTTTCGAAAACACCGAATTCCTTCCTTTCGATCATTCGAGTTTAATAATACTCTGGCTAATTATGAACCAGAGAAACCTTAATTAACTTGTCTTTCAAGTTCAAACTAACAAACGAAAACCTTCATTCTTTTGCTTTTCAATTACAGAAAAATTGGTGAAGCAAAGTAGTGTTAAATCTAATTTTATAAATATTCGAAGCTCCTTGCATCGATCAAAGTTGACACGCGATCGTTGCGTAATTGAATAGGGAAAAATTAAAAGACTCGTACTGAAAAAGTACAAAGCTTGTTACACTGTCGGGGTAAAAAATTATAAATTTCTCTTAAATATATTACCTTGTTATTAATTTTATACCTACCCATGATATATTAATTTTCGATTCTCAACTATGTGCAGAAACACAAATCCAATAATTATTTTATTTGTTGGAAATTTAAATAATCCGAAAAACACAAGTGGCACCATCTACGGCAAAACGTCCAAGTTTGTCGAGAAATAGTTCGCTAGAGAAGCGCTAGATGGAGACCCAGGAGCTGTAGACTCATTCAACATACGCCGCATCCATTTCCCAAATGCAATATCTGTAACGACTTACACCGCATATCGTACACGAATATTAGAAAGCACCTTCTGCGTTGAATTTCACTCAAAATTAAGTTCTATGCCCTAGTTAACCCTTTGTAATGAGTCAATTAGATAAATAAGTAAATAATGTGAATGTAAATAATATAGTAATTGTAACATTAATATTCGGAACATTCGTAAATGTTAATAATGATCGAGCAGATAAACAAACATTCCCTGAAACCGTTCGCCATAATAGATTTCCGAATTTGTTTACGTATATTTATCATAATTATTAACAACCGTCCATCGGACTATAGTATAAACAATTATTAAGAATATCGTAGTATAAATAAGCTTGCTACATGGCAAAACAGAAGCTGTTAGATCGTGTATTGGAATGTAGGTAACAAAATTAAAATTTTTCTTTAAAAATAAGCACAATACGCATTATCTATTAACTTCTGATGTCCAACTCTGTGCAGAAGCAAAATTCAAACATAATTTAATGGGGTGAAAATTTAATTAAAAAGAAAAGCATGGGTGGCACCATCTACGGCAAAATCTTCAAGTTTATCGAGAAATAATACGTCAGCGAAGCGCTAGATGTCGCGACAGATAATGTTAGCCCATGTATTGGATGTAGATAATAAAATTAAAATTTTTCTATAAAACTGAGAACAATACGCATTATACATTAATTTCTGATTTCCAACTCTGTCCAGAAGCAAAATTCAAATTTAATTTAATGCGGTGAAAATCTAATTAAAAAGAAAAGCATGGGTGGCACCATCTACGGCAAAATCTTCAAGTTTATCGGGAAATAATACGTTAGCGAAGGGCTAGATGGCGAGAGAGGAGATGTTCGCCCATGTATTGGACGTAGATAATAAAATTAAAATTTTTCTATAAAACTGAAAACAATACGCATCATCTACTAATTTCCGATACCCAACTCTGTGCAGAAGCAAAATTCAAATATAATTTAATGGGGTGAAAGTTTAACTAAAAAGAAAAGCATGGGTTGCCCCATCTACGGCAAAATCTTCAAGTTTATCGGGAAATAATTCGTCAGCGAAGCGCTAGATGTAGAGACAGATAATGTTAGCCCATGTATTGGATGTAGATAATAAAATTAAAATTCTTCTATAAAACTGAGAACAATACGCATCATCTATTAATTTCTGATAACCAACTCTGTGCAGAAGCAAAATTCAAATGTAATTTAATGGGGTGAAAATATAATCAAAAAGAAAAGCATGGGTGGCACCATCTACGGCAAAATCTTCAAGTTTATTGGGAAATAATACGTTAGCGCAGGGGTAGATGGCAGGAGAGGAGATGTTCGCGCATGTATTGGATGTAGATAATAAAATTAAAATTTTTCTATAAAACTGAGAACAATTCGCATCATCTATTAATTTCTGATACCCAATTCTGTGCAGAAGCAAAATTCAAATATAATTTAATGGGGCGAAAATTTAACAAAAAAGAAATGCATGTGTGGACCCATCTACGGCAAAAACTTCAAGTATATCGGGAAATAATTCGTCAGCGATGCACCTGATGTCGCGACAGGAGATTTTCGCCCATGTATTGGATGTAGATAATATAATTAAAATTTTTCTATAAAACTGAGAACAATACGCATCATCTATTACTTTCCGATACCCAATTCTGTGCAGAAGCAAAATTCAAATATAATTTAGTGGGGTGAAAATTTAATTAAAAAGAGAAGCATGGGTTGCCCCATCTACGGCAAAATCTTCAAGTTTATCGGGAAATAATTCGTCAGCGAAACGCTAGATGTCGAGACAGGAGATGTTCGCCCATATATTGGATGTAGATAACAAAATTAAAATTTTTCTATAAAACTGAGAACAATACGCATTATATATTAATTTCAGATTTCCAACTCTGTCCAGAAGAAAAATTCAAATGTAATTTAATGGGGTGAATATTTAATTAAAAAGAAAAGCATGTGTGGCACCATCTACGGCAAAATCTTCAAGTTTATCGGGAAATAATACGTTAGCGAAGGGCTAGATGGTGAGAGAGGAGATGTTCGCCCATGTATTGGATGTCGATAATAAAATTTAAATTTTTCTATAGAACTGAGAACAATACGCATCATCTATTAATTTCCGATACCCAACTCTGTGCAGAAGCAAAATTCAAATATCATTTAATGGGGTGAAAATTTAACTAAAAAGAAAAGCATGGGTTGCCCCATCTACGGCAAAATCTTCAAGTTTATCGGGAAATAATTCGTCAGCGAAACGCTAGATGTCGAGACAGGAGATGTTCGCCCATATATTGGATGTAAATAACAAAATTAAAATTTTTCTATAAAACTGAGAACAATTCGCATCATCTATTAATTTCTAATACCCAATTCTGTGCAGAAGCAAAATACAAATATAATTTAATGGGGTGAAAATTTAACTAAAAAGAAAAGCATGGGTAGCCCCATCTACGGCAAAATGTTCAAGTTTATCGGGAAATAATTTGTCAGCGAAACGCTAGATGTCGAGACAGGAGATGTTCGCCCATGTATTGGATGTAGATAATAAAATTAAAATTTTTCTATAGAACTGAGAACAATTCGCATCGTCTATTAATTTCTGATACCCAATTCTGTGCAGAAGCAAAATTCAAATATAATTTAATGGGGTGAAAATTTAACTAAAAAGAAAAGCATGGGTGGCCCCATCTACGGCAAAATCTTCAAGCTTATCGGGAAATAATTCGTCAGCGATGCGCTAGATGTCGAGACAGGAGATGTTCGCCCATATATTGGATGTAGATAACAAAATTAAAATTTTTCTATAGAACTGAGAACAATTCGCATCGTCTAATAATTTCTGATACCCAATTCTGTGCAGAAGCAAAATTCAAATATAATTTAATGGGGTGAAAATTTAACTAAAAAGAAAAGCATGGGTGGCCCCATCTACGGCAAAATCTTCAAGCTTATCGGGAAATAATTCGTCAGCGATGCGCTAGATGTCGCGAAAGTTAATGTTAGCCCATGTATTGGATGTGGGTAATAAAATTAAAATTTTTGTATAAAACGGAGAACAATACGCATCATCTATTAATTTCTGATACCCAACTCTGTGCAGAAGCAAAATTCAAATATAACTTAATGGGGTGAAAATTTAATTAAAAGGAAAAGCATGGGTTGCCCCATCTACGGCAAAATCTTCAAGTTTATCGGGAAATAATTCGTCAGCGAAACGCTAGATGTCGAGACAGGAGATGTTCGCCCATATATTGGATGTAGATAACAAAATTAAAATTCTTCTATAAAACTGAGAACAATACGCATTATATATTAATTTCAGATTTCCAACTCTGTCCAGAAGCAAAATTCAAATGTAATTTAATGGGGTGAATATTTAATTAAAAAGAAAAGCATGTGTGGCACCATCTACGGCAAAATCTTCAAGTTTATCGGGAAATAATACGTTAGCGAAGGGCTAGATGGTGAGAGAGGAGATGTTCGCCCATGTATTGGATGTCGATAATAAAATTAAAATTTTTCTATAGAACTGAGAACAATACGCATCATCTATTAATTTCCGATACCCAACTCTGTGCAGAAGCAAAATTCAAATATCATTTAATGGGGTGAAAATTTAACTAAAAAGTAAAGCATGGGTTGCCCCATCTACGGCAAAATCTTCAAGTTTATCGGGAAATAATTCTTCAGCGAAGCGCTAGATGTCGCGACAGATAATGTTAGCCTATGTATTGGATGTAGATAATAAAATTAAAATTTTTCTATAAAACTGACAACAATACGCATTATGCATTAATTTCTGATTTCCAACTCTGTCCAGTAGCAAAATTCAAATTTAATTTAATGAGGTGAAAATTTAATTAAAAAGAAAAGCATGGGTTGCCCCATCTACGGAAAAATCTTCAAGTTTATCGGGAAATAATTCGTCAGCGACGCACTAGATGTCGAGACAGGAGATGTTCGCCTATGTATTGGATGTAGATAACAAAATTAAAACTTTTCTATAAAACAGAGAACAATACGCATTATATATTAATTTCTGATTTCCAACTCTGTCCAGAAGCAAAATTCAGATTTAATTTAATGGGGTGAAAATTTAATTAAAAAGAAAAGCAAGGGTGGCACCATCTACGGCAAAATCTTCAAGTTTATCGGGAAATAATACGTTAGCGAAGGGCTAGATAGCGAGAGAGGAGATGTTCGCCCATGTATTGGTGGTAGATTGTAAAATTACAATTTTTCTATAAAACTGAGAACAACACGCATCATCTATTAATTTCCGATACCCAACTCTGTGCAGAAGCAAAATTCAAATATAATTTAATGGTGTGAAAATTTAACTAAAAAGAAAAGAATGGGTTGCCCCATCTACGGAAAAATCTTCAAGTTTGTCGGGAAGTAATTCGTCAGCGAAGCGCTAGATGTAGATACAGGAGATGGTAGCCCATGTATTGGATGTAGATAATAAAATTAAAATTTTTCTATAACACTGAGAACAATACACATCATCTATTAATTTGTGATACCCAATTCTATGCAGAAGCAATATTGAAATATAACATAATGGGTTGTAAATTTAATTAAAAAGAAAAGCATGGGTGGCACCATGTACGGCAAAATCTTCAAGTTTATCGGGAATGGTTTATCTGGACCTAACCCAGACCTAACCCAGACCTAAACCAGACCTAACCCAGACCTAACGCAGATCTAACTCAGACGTAACCCAGTCCTGACCCCGGACCGAACCCCGGAAGTAACCCGGAGACCTCAGCGACACCACCGGACCCCTCAGCGCCGCCACAGGGCCTCGGTCTTAACCCAGAACCCCAGAACTAACCCAGACCCAACCCAGACCTAACCCAGACCTAACCCAGACCTAACCCAGAACTAACCCAGACCTAACGCAGATCTAACTCAGACGTAACCCAGTCCTGTCCCCGGACCGAACCCCGGAAGTAACCCGGAGACCTCAGCGACACCACCGGACCCCACAGCGCCACCACACGGCCTCGGTCCTAACCCAGAACCCCAGATCTAACCCTGACCAAACCCAGACCTAACCCAGAACTAACCCATACCTAACGCAGATATAACTCAGACATAACTTAGTCCTGACCCCGACCGAACCCCGGAACTCACCCGGACCCCTCAGCCACGCCACCGGAATCCTCAGCGGCACCACATGACCCCGGAACTAACCCAGATCTAACTCAGACATAACCCATAACCGCAGACCTAACCCAGAACTAACCCAGACCTAACGCAGATCTATCTCAGACGTAATCCAGTCCTGACACCGACCGAAACCCCGGAACCAACCCGGACACTTCAGCGACGCCACCGGACCCCTCAGCGGCGCGACATGACCCCGGACCTAACCTAGACCTAACCCAGACCTAACCCAGACCTAACCCAGACCTAACCCAAACCTAACCCAGACCTAACGCAGATCTAACTCAGACATACCTCAGTCCTGACCCCGACCGAACCCCGGAACTCACCCGGACCCCTCAGCCACGCTACCGGACCTCTCAGCGACACCACATGACCCCGGACCTAACCCAGACCTAACCCAGAATCCCAGACCTAACCCAGAACTAACCCAGACCTAACGCAGATCTTTCTCAGACGTAATCCAGTCCTGACTCCGACCGAACCCCGGAACCAACCCGGACCCTTCAGCGACGCCACCGGACCCCTCAGCGGCGCCACATGACCCCGGACCTAACCTAGACCTAACCCAGACCAAACGCAGACTTAACCCAGTCCTGACCCCGGACCTAACACCGGAACTAACCCGGAACCATTAGCGCCACCACAAACTCCTCATCGCCGCCACAGGGGCCCCCAGCGCCACCACAGAACCCCGGACCTAACCCAGACCTAACCCAGAACTAACGCAGATCTAACTCAGACGTAACCCAGTCCTGACCCCGGACCGAACCCCGGAAGTAACCCGGAGACCTCAGCGACACCACCGGACCCTTCAGCGCCGCCACACGGCCTCGGTCCTAACCCAGAAACCCAGACCTAACCCAGACCTAACCCTGACCATACCCAGACCTAACCCAGATCTAACCCACACCTAACCCAGACCTAACCCAGACCTAACCCAGAAATAACCCAGACCAAACCCAGACCTAACCCAGAACTAACCCAGACCTAACGCAGATCTAACTCAGACGTAACCCAGTCCTGACCCCGGACCGAACCCCGGAAGTAACCCGGAGACATCAGCGCCACCACAAACTCCTCATCGCCGCCACAGGGGCCCCCAGCGCCACCACAGAACCCCGGACCCAACCCAGACCTAACCCAGAACTAACCCAGACCTAACGCAGATCTAACTCAGACCTAACCCAGTCCTGACCCCGGACCGAACCTCGGAAGTAACCCGGAGACCTCAGCGATACCACCGGACCCTTCAGCGCCGCCACACGGCCTCGGTTCTAACCCAGAACCCCAGACCTAACCCTGACCAAACCCAGACCTAACCCAGATCTAACCCAGACCTAACTCAGACCTAACCCAGACCTAACCCAGAACTAACCCAGACCTAACGCAGATGTAATTCAGACATACCTCAGTTCTGACCGCGACCGAACCCCGGAACTCACCCGGACCCCCTCAGCCACGCCACCGGACCCCTCAGCGGCACCACATGACCCCGGACCTAACCTAGACCTAACCCAGACCAAACGTAGACTTAACACAGTCCTGACCCCGGACCTAACACCGGAACTAACCCGGAACCCTCAACGCAACCACAAACTCCTCATCACCGCCACAGGGGCCCCCAGCGCCACCACAGAACCTCGGACCTAACCCAGACCTAACCCAGAACTAACCCAGACCTGACGCAGATCTAACTCAGAAGTAACCCAGTCCTGACCCCGGACCGAACCCCGGAAGTAACACGGAGACCTCAGCGACACCACCGGACCCCTCAGCGCCGCCACAGGGCCTCGGTCCTAACCCAGAACCCCAGACCTAACTCAGACCTAACCCAGACCTAACCCAGAACTAACCCAGACCTAACTCAGACATAACCCAGACCTAACACAGAACTAACCCAGACCTAACCCCGGACCGAACCCCGGAAGTAACCCGGAGACCTCAACGACACTACCGGATCCCTCAGCGCCGCCACACGGCCTCGGTCCTAACCCAGAACCCCAGATCTAACCCTGACCAAACCCAGACCTAACCCAGAACTAACCCAGACCTAACTCAGACCTAACCCAGACCTAACCCAGAACTAACCCAGACCTAACGCAGACCTAACTCAGACCTAACTCAGACATAACTCAGTCCTGAACCCGACCGAACCCCGGAACTCACCCGGACCCCTCAGCCACGCTACCGGACCCCTCAGCGGCACCACATGACCCCGGACATAACCCAGACCTAACCCAGAACCCCAGACCTAACGCAGATCTATCTCAGACGTAATCCAGTCCTGACTACGACCGAACCCCGGAATCAACCCGGACCCTTCAGCGACGCCACCGGACCCCTCAGCGGCGCCATATGTCCCCGGAACTAACCTAGACCTAACCCAGACCTAACCCAGACCTAACCCAGACCTAACGCAGATCTAACTCAGACATAACTCAGTCCTGAACCCGACCGAACCCCGCAACTCACCCGGACCCCTCAGCAACGCGACCGGACCCCTCAGCGGCACCACATGACCCCGGACCTAACCCAGACCTAACCCAGACCTAACCCAGACCTAATCCAGACCTAACCCAGACCTAACCCAGACCTAACCCAGACCTAACGCAGATCTAACTCAGACATAACTCAGTCCTGAACCCGACCGAACCCCGCAACTCACCCGGACCCCTCAGCCACGCTACCGGACCCCTCAGCGGCACCACATGACCCCGGACCTAACCCAGACATAACCCAGAACCCCAGACCTAACCCAGAACTAACCCAGACCTAACGCAGATCTATCTCAGACGTAATCCAGTCCTGACTCCGACCGAACCCCGGAACCAACCCAGACCCTTCAGCGACGCCACCGGACCCCTCAGCGGCGCCACATGACCCCGGACCTAACCCAGACCTAACCCAGACCTAACCCAGACCTAACCCAGACCTAACCCAGACCTAACCCAGACCAAACGCAGACTTAACCCATTCCTGACCCTGGACCTAACACCGGAACTAACCCGGAACCCTCAGCGCCACCACAAACTCCTCATCGCCGCCGTAGGGGCCCCCAGCGCCACCACAGAACCCCGGACCTAACCCAGACCTAACGCAGATCTAACTCAGACGTAACCCAGTCCTGACCCCGGACCGAACCCCGGAAGTAACCCGGAGACATCAGCGCCACCACAAACTCCTCATCGCCGCCACAGGGGCCCCCAGCGCCACCACAGAACCCCGGACCCAACCCAGACCTAACCCAGAACTAACCCAGACCTAACGCAGATCTAACTCAGACCTAACCCAGTCCTGACCCCGGACCGAACCTCGGAAGTAACCCGGAGACCTCAGCGATACCACCGGACCCTTCAGCGCCGCCACACGACCTCGGTTCTAACCCAGAACCCCAGACCTAACCCTGACCAAACCCAGACCTAACCCAGATCTAACCCAGACCTAACTCAGACCTAACCCAGACCTAACCCAGAACTAACCCAGACCTAACGCAGATGTAATTCAGACATACCTCAGTTCTGACCGCGACCGAACCCCGGAACTCACCCGGACCCCTCAGCCACGCCACCGGACCCCTCAGCGGCACCACATGACCCCGGACCTAACCTAGACCTAACCCAGACCAAACGTAGACTTAACGCAGTCCTGACCCCGGACCTAACACCGGAACTAACCCGGAACCCTCAACGCAACCACAAACTCCTCATCACCGCCACAGGGGCCCCCAGCGCCACCACAGAACCTCGGACCTAACCCAGACCTAACCCAGAACTAACCCAGACCTGACGCAGATCTAACTCAGAAGTAACCCAGTCCTGACCCCGGACCGAACCCCGGAAGTAACACGGAGACCTCAGCGACACCACCGGACCCCTCAGCGCCGCCACAGGGCCTCGGTCCTAACCCAGAACCCCAGACCTAACTCAGACCTAACCCAGACCTAACCCAGAACTAACCCAGACCTAACTCAGACATAACCCAGACCTAACACAGAACTAACCCAGACCTAACCCCGGACCGAACCCCGGAAGTAACCCGGAGACCTCAACGACACTACCGGATCCCTCAGCGCCGCCACACGGCCTCGGTCCTAACCCAGAACCCCAGATCTAACCCTGACCAAACCCAGACCTAACCCAGAACTAACCCAGACCTAACTCAGACCTAACCCAGACCTAACCCAGAACTAACCCAGACCTAACGCAGACCTAACTCAGACCTAACTCAGACATAACTCAGTCCTGAACCCGACCGAACCCCGGAACTCACCCGGACCCCTCAGCCACGCTACCGGACCCCTCAGCGGCACCACATGACCCCGGACATAACCCAGACCTAACCCAGAACCCCAGACCTAACGCAGATCTATCTCAGACGTAATCCAGTCCTGACTACGACCGAACCCCGGAATCAACCCGGACCCTTCAGCGACGCCACCGGACCCCTCAGCGGCGCCATATGTCCCCGGAACTAACCTAGACCTAACCCAGACCTAACCCAGACCTAACCCAGACCTAACGCAGATCTAACTCAGACATAACTCAGTCCTGAACCCGACCGAACCCCGCAACTCACCCGGACCCCTCAGCAACGCTACCGGACCCCTCAGCGGCACCACATGACCCCGGACCTAACCCAGACCTAACCCAGACCTAACCCAGACCTAACCCAGACCTAACCCAGACCTAACCCAGACCTAACCCAGACCTAACCCAGACCTAACGCAGATCTAACTCAGACATAACTCAGTCCTGAACCCGACCGAACCCCGCAACTCACCCGGACCCCTCAGCCACGCTACCGGACCCCTCAGCGGCACCACATGACCCCGGACCTAACCCAGACATAACCCAGAACCCCAGACCTAACCCAGAACTAACCCAGACCTAACGCAGATCTATCTCAGACGTAATCCAGTCCTGACTCCGACCGAACCCCGGAACCAACCCGGACCCTTCAGCGACGCCACCGGACCCCTCAGCGGCGCCACATGACCCCGGACCTAACCCAGACCTAACCCAGACCTAACCCAGACCTAACCCAGACCTAACCCAGACCTAACCCAGACCAAACGCAGACTTAACCCATTCCTGACCCTGGACCTAACACCGGAACTAACCCGGAACCCTCAGCGCCACCACAAACTCCTCATCGCCGCCGTAGGGGCCCCCAGCGCCACCACAGAACCCCGGACCTAACCCAGACCTAACGCAGATCTAACTCAGACGTAACCCAGTCCTGACCCCGGACCGAACCCCGGAAGTAACCCGGAGACCTCAGCGCCACCACAAACTCCTCATCGCCGCCTCAGGGGCCCCCAGCGCCACCACAGAACCACGGACCTAACCCAGACCTAACCCAGAACTAACCCAGACCTAACTCAGATCTAACTCAGACGTAACGCAGTCCTGACCCCGTACCGAACCCCGGAAGTAACCCGGAGACCTCAGCGACACCACCGGACCCCTCAGCGCCGCCACAGGGCCTCGGTCCTAACCCAGAACCCCAGATCTAACCCTGACCATAACCAGTCCTAACCCAGAACTAACCCAGACCTAACTCAGACCTAACCCAGACCTAACCCAGAACTAACCCCGACCTAACGCAGATCTAACTCAGACGTATCCCAGTCCTGACCCCGACCGAACCCCGGAACTCACCCGGACCCCTCAGCCACGCCACCGGACCCCTCAGCGGCGCCACATGACCCCGGACCTAACCTAGACCTAACCCAGACCAAACGTAGACTTAACCCAGACCTAACCCAGAACTAACCCAGACCTAACGCAGATCTAACTCAGACCTAACCCAGTCCTGACTCCGGACCGAACCCCAGAAGTAACCCGGAGACCTCAGCGACACGACGGGACCCCTCAGCGCCGCCACAGGGCCTCGGTCTTAACCCAGAACCCCAGACCTAACCCAGACCTTACCCTAACCAAACCCAGACCTAACCCAGATCTAACCCAGACCTAACCAAGACCTAACCCAGACCTAACCCAGACCTGACCCAGGCCTATCCCAGACCTAACCCGGACCTAACCCACACCTAACCCTGGAACTAATCCTGACCCCTCAGCGCCACCACAGCCGACACAGGGTCGCAACCGGACCTCGGATATAACCCAGACCTAACGCAGACCTAACCCAGACCTAACCCAGACGTAACCCAGACCTAACTCCGTAACTAGTTGTACCGGTATTGTATAAATGATAAGATATAAACAAATTTAATCTAAAATGTCTAACAAACAATTTTTACTTCGCATGTGTTAAAAAGTTAATAAACTTTAGCAACATGTTAGAAAGCATTTTCTGTATTGTAATTCGATTAAAATGAATTTCTATGGCCCAGTCCTGACCCCGGAACTATCTCCGGAACTAGTTGTACTGGAATTGTATAAATGATAAGATATAAACAAACTTAATCTAAAATGTCTAACAAACAATTTTTACTTCGCATGTGTTAAAAAGTTAATAAACTTTAGCAACATGTTAGAAAGCATTTTCTGTATTGTAATTCGATTAAAATGAATTTCTATGGCCCAGTCCTGACCCCGGAACTATCTCCGGAACTAGTTGTACTGGAATTGTATAAATGATAAGATATAAACAAACTTAATCTAAAATGTCTAACAAACAATTATTACTTCGCATGTGTTAAAAAGTTAATAAACTTAAGCAACATGTTAGAAAGCATTTTCTGTATTGAAATTCGATTAAAATTAATTTCTATGACCACGTTAACTCTTTGTAACGAGTGAATTTAGATACAGAAGTATATATGCATGTAAATAATATGGTAATTGTTACATTCATATTCGGAAGACTCGTAAATGTTAATAATGATCGAGGAGATGAACAAGCATTCACTAAACCCGTTCGCCTTGATAGATTTCCAAATTTGTTTATGTATATTTATCATAATTATTAACAATCTTCCACAGGACCATAGTATGGACTATTACTAAGAATATCCTGGTTAAAATAATGGCGGAAGTGTACTTAAATTGATTGAAATTTACTTTAAGACCAATTGACGCAACTGCCGAATTACCTTCTCCGAGGGTATATAAGGAGGTACCGGTTGCGAAAATTTTCATTCCGCGGGGAGATCCCGAGGTGGACGGATCTCCAAAGGCCCGGAGGACCAGCCCGGACCAGCCTGGACCAGCCTCAGGACCCCACCTCCCGAGGAAACCCCCAGCGACTCAGGACACCCCAGCGACCCAGGAGCCCCCTCCGCCCCAGGAACCCCCCACCGCCCCAGGAGCCCCCCCGGCCCAGGAGCCCCCCCCGCACCAGGATCCCCCAACGCACAAGGAGCCCCCAACGCACCAGGAGCCCCCAACGCACCAGGAGCCCCCTCCGCCGCTGGAGCCCCCACCACCCCAGGAGCCCCCACCACCACAGGAGCCCCCACCGCCACCGGAGCCCCCTACGAACCAGGGCCCCCCACCGCCACAGGAGCCACCACCGCTCCAGGACCCCCCATCGCCCGAACACGCCCCAACACGCCCCAACACCCCCACCGCTCCAGGACCCCCCAACACGCCCCAACACGCCCCAACACCCCCATAACCCCCATAACCCTCAGGACCCCTAACACGCCCAGGACCCTCCACCGTCAAAGGAGCCGCCACCGACCCAGGAGCCCCCAACGCCACAGGAGCCCCCACCCCCCCAGGACCATCCACCGCCACAGGACCCCACCCCCGCTCCAGGACCCCCACCGCTCCAGGACCCCCACCGCTCCAGGAACCCCCATTGGCCGAACACGCCCCAACACGCCCCAACACCCCCACCGCTCCAGGACCCGCCACCGCCCGAACACCCCCCATCGCCCCAACACCCCCCAACACGCCCCAACACCCCCAGGACCCCTAACACGCCCAGGACCCTCCACCGTCCCAGGAGCCGCCACCGACCCAGGAGCCCCCAACGGCACAGGAGCCCCCAACGGCACAGGAGCCCCCAACGGCACAGGAGCCCCCAACGGCACAGGAGCCCCCAACGCCCCAGGAGCGCCCACCCCCCCAGGACCCCACCCCCCGCTCCAGGACCCCCACCGCTCCAGGAACCCCCATCGCCCGAACACCCCCCAACAGGCCCCAACACCCCCATAACCCCCAGGACCCCTAACACGCCCAGGACCCCCACCGCCCCCGAGGACCCGAACCGCCCCAGGTCCCTAACCTCTCCAGGAGTCTTCACCGCTCCAGGACTACCACCGTCTCCAGGAAATCACTTCCCCCAGGTTAGGTCCGGGTTAGGACCGGGTTAGGTCCGGGTTAGGACCGGGTTAGGTCCGGGTTAGGACCGGGTTAGGTCCGGGTTAGGACCGGGTTAGGTCCGGGTTAGGACCGGGTTAGGTCCGGGTTAGGACCGGGTTAGGTCCGGGTTAGGACCGGGTTAGGTCCGGGTTAGGACCGGGTTAGGTCCGGGTTAGGACCGGGTTAGGTCCGGGTTAGGACCGGGTTAGGTCCGGGTTAGGACCGGGTTAGGTCCGGGTTAGGACCGGGTTAGGTCCGGGTTAGGACCGGGTTAGGTCCGGGTTAGGACCGGGTTAGGTCCGGGTTAGGACCGGGTTAGGTCCGGGTTAGGACCGGGTTAGGTCCGGGTTAGGACCGGGTTAGGTCCGGGTTAGGACCGGGTTAGGTCCGGGTTAGGACCGGGTTAGGTCCGGGTTAGGACCGGGTTAGGTCCGGGTTAGGACCGGGTTAGGTCCGGGTTAGGACCGGGTTAGGTCCGGGTTAGGACCGGGTTAGGTCCGGGTTAGGACCGGGTTAGGTCCGGGTTAGGACCGGGTTAGGTCCGGGTTAGGACCGGGTTAGGTCCGGGTTAGGACCGGGTTAGGTCCGGGTTAGGACCGGGTTAGGTCCGGGTTAGGACCGGGTTAGGTCCGGGTTAGGACCGGGTTAGGTCCGGGTTAGGACCGGGTTAGGTCCGGGTTAGGACCGGGTTAGGTCCGGGTTAGGACCGGGTTAGGTCCGGGTTAGGACCGGGTTAGGTCCGGGTTAGGACCGGGTTAGGTCCGGGTTAGGACCGGGTTAGGTCCGGGTTAGGACCGGGTTAGGTCCGGGTTAGGACCGGGTTAGGTCCGGGTTAGGACCGGGTTAGGTCCGGGTTAGGACCGGGTTAGGTCCGGGTTAGGACCGGGTTAGGTCCGGGTTAGGACCGGGTTAGGTCCGGGTTAGGACCGGGTTAGGTCCGGGTTAGGACCGGGTTAGGTCCGGGTTAGGACCGGGTTAGGTCCGGGTTAGGACCGGGTTAGGTCCGGGTTAGGACCGGGTTAGGTCCGGGTTAGGACCGGGTTAGGTCCGGGTTAGGACCGGGTTAGGTCCGGGTTAGGACCGGGTTAGGTCCGGGTTAGGACCGGGTTAGGTCCGGGTTAGGACCGGGTTAGGTCCGGGTTAGGACCGGGTTAGGTCCGGGTTAGGACCGGGTTAGGTCCGGGTTAGGACCGGGTTAGGTCCGGGTTAGGACCGGGTTAGGTCCGGGTTAGGACCGGGTTAGGTCCGGGTTAGGACCGGGTTAGGTCCGGGTTAGGACCGGGTTAGGTCCGGGTTAGGACCGGGTTAGGTCCGGGTTAGGACCGGGTTAGGTCCGGGTTAGGACCGGGTTAGGTCCGGGTTAGGTCTGGGTTAGGTCTGGGTTAGGTCTGGGTTAGGTCTGGGTTAGGTCTGGGTTAGGTCTGGGTTAGGTCTGGGTTAGGTCTGGGTTAGGTCTGGGTTAGGTCTGGGTTAGGTCTGGGTTAGGTCTGGGTTAGGTCTGGGTTAGGTCTGGGTTAGGTCTGGGTTAGGTCTGGGTTAGGTCTGGGTTAGGTCTGGGTTAGGTCTGGGTTAGGTCTGGGTTAGGTCTGGGTTAGGTCTGGGTTAGGTCTGGGTTAGGTCTGGGTTAGGTCTGGGTTAGGTCTGGGTTAGGTCTGGGTTAGGTCTGGGTTAGGTCTGGGTTAGGTCTGGGTTAGGTCTGGGTTAGGTCTGGGTTAGGTCTGGGTTAGGTCTGGGTTAGGTCTGGGTTAGGTCTGGGTTAGGTCTGGGTTAGGTCTGGGTTAGGTCTGGGTTAGGTCTGGGTTAGGTCTGGGTTAGGTCTGGGTTAGGTCTGGGTTAGGTCTGGGTTAGGTCTGGGTTAGGTCTGGGTTAGGTCTGGGTTAGGTCTGGGTTAGGTCTGGGTTAGGTCTGGGTTAGGTCTGGGTTAGGTCTGGGTTAGGTCTGGGTTAGGTCTGGGTTAGGTCTGGGTTAGGTCTGGGTTAGGTCTGGGTTAGGTCTGGGTTAGGTCTGGGTTAGGTCTGGGTTAGGTCTGGGTTAGGTCTGGGTTAGGTCTGGGTTAGGTCTGGGTTAGGTCTGGGTTAGGTCTGGGTTAGGTCTGGGTTAGGTCTGGGTTAGGTCTGGGTTAGGTCTGGGTTAGGTCTGGGTTAGGTCTGGGTTAGGTCTGGGTTAGGTCTGGGTTAGGTCTGGGTTAGGTCTGGGTTAGGTCTGGGTTAGGTCTGGGTTAGGTCTGGGTTAGGTCTGGGTTAGGTCTGGGTTAGGTCTGGGTTAGGTCTGGGTTAGGTCTGGGTTAGGTCTGGGTTAGGTCTGGGTTAGGTCTGGGTTAGGTCTGGGTTAGGTCTGGGTTAGGTCTGGGTTAGGTCTGGGTTAGGTCTGGGTTAGGTCTGGGTTAGGTCTGGGTTAGGTCTGGGTTAGGTCTGGGTTAGGTCTGGGTTAGGTCTGGGTTAGGTCTGGGTTAGGTCTGGGTTAGGTCTGGGTTAGGTCTGGGTTAGGTCTGGGTTAGGTCTGGGTTAGGTCTGGGTTAGGTCTGGGTTAGGTCTGGGTTAGGTCTGGGTTAGGTCTGGGTTAGGTCTGGGTTAGGTCTGGGTTAGGTCTGGGTTAGGTCTGGGTTAGGTCTGGGTTAGGTCTGGGTTAGGTCTGGGTTAGGTCTGGGTTAGGTCTGGGTTAGGTCTGGGTTAGGTCTGGGTTAGGTCTGGGTT